>NC_142588.1:26739564-27042594 GCF_965207765.1 Zootoca vivipara | reverse complement strand
CTCTTACCCGCTTCATCAGTATAACCAGTTCCCATGTTCTGTGCCTAGACGGATTCCACTTGAATCAGCTGCAGCCCTGCAAACACCCTCATTTTCTAGTTAAGGCCTAAATTAATCCTGATGGACAAGATCTGGAACGGCTAGAAAAGTGATTCTCTAGGATGCTGGCCTGGCAGTGCTGGTGGTGTGCAGTTAGGAAGTGGTGAGGGCCAGGGAGAAGGCAGGCAAGCAGGAGTGAGGGGGAAGGTGAGAATTAAGACCGCAAGAGTGAATTAAGACCAGAAGGTGGGTGGGGGGGCGGCTAAGATATATGGCAACTGTCCGTTTCAAGAAACAACGGAGTACACCTCTGGGGGTGAAGTCAAACTGCGGCGTTAGCAGCACTGAAATGATCTCTCTGGGACACAAGCCAGGGCAGTGTGTATGGAGGTCCTGGGCTGCCCAGATGACAAGACCCCCCCCCCCAGAGACACTCCACTCCAGATTTGTGAAAGGTTTACTCCTTAGCCTTTTCTTCTCTCAAAGATATCCCGCAAGACAGCAGAGGTTTAGGATCAGAGTTTTCCTTCTCCTTTATGGGCTACCTTCCCAACCTGACAAGCCCCATATGCCCCCCATTTTCCTCTACACTTGCAGAAACCATAATTGGGGCCACTATTGGTCTTGCCCACTCAATCCGCCAGAGCCTGCCTTCTCATGCAGGTTTGCTAAGAAGATGGGAGGGGGGGTGAATTCAGGTGAGGCTGACAGGTCTGGGCTTCAGGGATGTTGGCCGCCTGAGGAAGAATTCAGGGCTCCAACCATGGGAGGAAGGGGCAGTCTGTTTCCTTCTGGAGCCTACGTGCCAGAAATGAAACACTTTCTGTCAAAGGTGAAAGCATGCATCAACATAACCTAATATCCATCAAGTCTATATCAGCATTTCAACAGCCTATTTCACTGGAAATGGAAAATTCACCACACATTGAGTGTCTGGAAATAAATCCCCACAGAGGTGTAGGGTGTATAACCTCAAGTATTCCGGCAAACCTAAAGATGATCCAACTCTTTCAGAGGAAGTTTAACAAATAGCATTGAAAATGTTCTGTTCTCATGGGAATTTGATGCATTAGCCCAAGGGCTATAGCTGGGAGAGCTCTGTTTGTCTCGCCACCTCCACCAGCCAGTTCATAACCTCCTGGCCTCGGTTCTGCATCTAGAAATAGCAAGGGACCTTCCTTCACAGAGGTGCCATGTCTCCACTCCCGAGCCTAGATCATGTACACATGATTGCATATAACAGCCAAAGGCCTGTTACGCAATGCACATGTAGTGCGTTGAACGCTTGAAGGCGCTATGTCGATGCTACCCATCTGCATCCAGCCAGATCAATGAGACATGCAGATGCACCAACATCTGCCGTGCGTGTGCAAGACAGCTCCTATGCACAAATCTTTCTTTGCACTGAGGCAAAAGCTTGCAAGACAGGAAGCTTGTATAGGAAGCTTGTGGGAGCAAAGCCACATTGAACCAAATGGAATTTACTTCTAAGCAGATATACATAGGATTGCACTGTAAAGCACAATGCAGGTTAGGGCTCCACTCCCATATGCCAGGAACTTTCAAACTCAGTAGAGCTACCTTCTGAGTACACTTAGGAAGATGCCTGGATCAGACCATTTGTCCATCTAGATCCAGGTCCTTGTAGATGCCCATGTCAATGGAAACGGGATTTTTTTCTAAGAAATGACATTTTAATGCAAACAATGTCATGTGGACACTGCAAAAAAAAAAATTGTGTGCATGTACAGTACTGACCCCACAATAAACTGGCTACCCAGAATTACCCTAAGAAAGATCTACGGTATATCACACATTGCCTGGGAAGAATGGTAGAACAGTGGCCTCTAATGTCCAATAGGGAGAATGCCAGGTTCACACAACAAATATGTGCAGAATTAACTCGGGAGTAGCTGGCTTACTGCCTGCTCTGTATTTCAAAGTATGATTTCTTATTTAGTAATCTTAATAATAAATATGAAGCAGGTGACCCAAGGCTATCAGGGCCTGACTGCAGGATAAAAATAGAGGGTGGTACAGTCATACCTCGGTTTAAGTACGCTTCGGTTTGAGTATTTTCAGTTTAAGTACTCTGTGTACCTGTCTGGAACGGATTAATCCACTTTCCATTACTTTCAATGGGAAAGTTTGCTTCAGGTTAAGTAGAGACTTCCGGAACCAATTGTGTTTGTAAACCGAGGTACCACTGTAATAAATTATATTTTACCCAGAGCAGACCCACTGGCAATAATGGACGTTGCTAAGGTTCATTAATTTCAGTGGGTCTACTCTTGAGTAAAACTTCATTCACTACCACCCACATTAAACAAGAAACATGAATTTGAAGTACGATCATGCTTCCCCATCATAAATTCAAACGGCACATGACTCCCCCCCCCCCCCCGGCAACTGTAGCTCTTTGTAAACTGCTTTGAAGTTTTGTTAAAGGCAAGCAGTATACAGATCTTACAAAATGAAATGAATAGACCTAAAGACAAATCCAAGAAATTGCTTCTCTCAGACAATATTACAAGGTAGATTATATACGAAGGTTCTGAGAAAAGGTCCTTTAGTTGCTGGGAAGGTTTGTAACAAGTTTTCTTTTAAAGCCAGCAGGTTCTTTGGATACCACAGCCATTTCCTTGCAAAGGAAAGGTACATTCTGTTGTGAAATGTTGACAGGAAGAGAATTTTTCTTAGAATGGTCTTCCTATGATGCAGTAAGGCAAATAAATAAAACGAAGGCTCCCCCCCCCCACTGACTTGGAAAGAAATGGAGACAGGACAGTTTTGGGATGAATCAAAATGTCTCTCATGTACACAAAAGGTCTCTTTCTCTTGAAAGCCCAAGTCGGTGTCCAGCCCAGCCAAAAGGGGAAGCTCTAATGTGTGGTGAACTACAGGCCCAACAGACTGAGGAAACCCACAACCTGTGTACTTTTCAGTGCCCTCTTTTTAGCCAAAGGCCTTGGCTGCTTATTTTGGATGCTGTTGCCCCATCTAGATCTCATGGATTGGCCTGTTCCAAGAGGTGTTATTAACCTCCCATGCTCAGAAAGGGGTTTATCTTTCAGTCAGAGGGGAGCATTCACCTTTTTCCAAGAAGGCTGTAGAGGTGCTGGGTGAACCTCCGCCCAAATCCCTCAACCTCATTTAAGGTTATTTGTGTTTTTCAGCTGAGGAACTGCTCCCAGAGACCGATCATATAGCACCAGCACCCACTGTGCACCTGTTTCTTCTCTCACTGATCAATTGATGAGCCGCTTTTCACATTGGAAAAAATTAGGGGTCAGCAAACTTTTTCAGCTGTCCCTCAGACCCTGTGGGGGGCTGGACTATATTTTGAAGGAAAAAAATGAACAAATTCCTATGCCCCACAAATACCCCAGGGCCAGATTTAGGTTTGATGAGACCCTAAGCCAGGGGTCAGCAAACTTTTTCAGCAGGGGGCCGGTCCACTGTCCCTCAGACCTTGTGAGGGGCCAGACTATATTGGGGGGGGGGATGAACGAATTCCTATGCCCCACAAATAACCCAGAGATACATTTTAAATAAAAGCGCACATTCTACTCATGTAAAAGCACCAGGCAGGCCACACAAATAACTCAGAAATGCATTTTAAATAAAATGACACATTCTACTCATGTAAAAACACATATTTTTTTAAATCCTTTCATCGGTAATTCTTTTTGCTTCCATTTCTGTGCCAGTAATACTCTTGCCGCCGTGATTGCATATAACAACAATTTCCTATCTTGTCTACTAATGTCCTCACCAATAATACCAAGTAAAAATGCTTCTGTTTTTTTTTGTTTTGTTTTTAAAAAATAAATGTATATTTCAACCTCTTTTTCATCTCATTATATATCATTTCCCAGAAGCTTTTAACTTTTTTGCATTCCCACCACAGATGATAAAAGGTTCCCTCTTTTTCCTTGCATTTCCAACATTTATTACATGTTTTAACTAATTTCACGGGTATCAATGTATCATTACCGACTTCACCTCCTCACCTTCCAAATGCCATTCCAACAGCAATTTATACATTTTAGGCGGCGTTTTAGGTGGCGGAGAGACCACTTTTCGGTGCTGCTGGGTGCCTGCCCTCAGAATCTACCTTCTGAGGTTTTGGGGGGCTTACGTCATATGCTTTTCTGGAACCTAACCCAAACAATTTCCCTTCCTTTCTGTTTGCTTGCAAGGATGAGTTTGGTCTTGTCAGATTGCTGGAAGTTTACATTACACATACAATTAACAGATGTCCACAGCCAATAAAACAAAGACAAACTGGTCTAGGTGTGAAGCCACTGGCAGGTGTTCTTTGATCAACCACAGGGGCATTAGCAATGGGAGGAAAAGCTATAAATGAAGGGCTGTTTTTAAATCCTGCTCTGAAGAGTTGTGGGTTGTATAACTAGGCAGGTAAGGATTTCTTTCTTTCCTTCAGACATCTCATCTATTCTCCTTTCAACGTGATCTTCTCAACAGGAAAGTCAAATGCTAAGGGGCCTGAGCTGGGAATAAATGACCAACCTTTGGTCACTTTTTACTTTGTAAGACCAGCTCTTGATACATCCAAATGCATCTCAGGTCCCACCCTTGATTTTCCACTGCAGACCCAGGCAGTCAGCTTCTCCACCCTTCAACACAGAGTTTGTGCTCCTGTTATGTACTGAGCTGAATCCTAGAACAATAGGATTCAGAATCAGCGGGAGCTACCCAATCCAACTCCAGGTGGAAGTGAATCCGCAACCTGATTGGCCTGCTGGAGCAGCCAATCAGGCGGCTGGCAGAAGTGAATCTGCTACCTGATTGGCCTGTAGGAGCAGCCAATCAGGCTGCAGGCAGAAGTCAATCCACAATATAATTGGCCCACAGGTGTAGCCCTGAAGTAGCCAATCACGCAAGGCCCATTGTGTAAATAATGTATATAAGCAGATGGTTTTGGGAAAAGAGCGATTCTTCTTCTCCTCTTCTCCTTGATGACTATGAGCTGAATAAAGAGCATGAAATTCACTCTCGACTCCGAGTACATTTCAGCTCCTCACATAGCTGCCAAGTTATCCCTTTTTTTAAAGGGAAATTCCCTTATGCTGAATAGGCTTCCTCGTGAGAAAAGGGAAAACTTGGCAGCTATGGCTCCTCAGCTTGAAGTAGGGCTTTCAGCTTACCCTAAACCAGGCATCCCCACACTGCGGCCCTCCAGATGTTTTGGCCTACAACTCCCATGATCCCTAGCTAAGAGGACCAGTGGTCAGGGATGATGGGAATTGTAGTCCAAAACATCTGGAGGGCTGAAGTTTGGGGATGCCTGCCCTAAATCAACCTCCCCAGCTGCCAACACAATACGAGAGCCTGGCCTAAGGGCAGGGAACTGAGGCTACAGCCACAAAACCAGCAGAAGGCACCACTTTCAAGCTGCCTCACGTTAGGGAACAGTGAACTTGCCTTCAACTGCAGATAACTTTTACAGAGACATTTTTGATTCTTTTATTAATATTATCTCCGAGGCTGCTGTTGTTTCTGTGTCTTCATGTGTGGGTTATCTATTGTTGCGATTTGTCATTGGACACCATGAAAAGCTGTTTCTAAATTTAATAGCAGACAGTAATTTTTGCAAAAAAACAAAAAATGTAAATCACAGCCTCGTACAAGAGTGAAACTAAGGTCCAAACGGAAATGGATCTTATTTATGATTACATTTAGATCCCTTCTTCTCTCCAAAGAGCTCAAGACAGCAAACATGGTTCTCTCTCTCTCTTGCCCCATTTTATCTTCACAACAACCCTGTGAGGTAGGTCAGGCTGAGAGGCAGTGGCTGGCCCAAGGTCACCCAACAAACTTCACGACTCAGTGAGGATTTGAATCCTGGCCTCCCACGTCTTGTCCAACACTCAAACCACTACACCACGCTGGTTTAGGACATTTTGCTGAAGGGAAGGCAATGCTTTCACTGTTTTGTCCTGATGCACAAACTAAGACTTGCTCTTATGTGAATTGATCATGTGTGCATGTTCTCCTTTCCCTTATTTTGACATGCTGAGGTTCTGTTGCTGATAACTGGTGGAGCAGCTGAACTAGAGAGTTGAACTCAATATAACAACTGGGCAATTCAGGAACTTCTGAACGCATTTTACTGTGACTCAAATATGGGAGACTCAAACCATTTTTAGATCCTTCTTCCTTCAAGGCTAAATACTTATATTTTAAATAGTCCACAGAACAAAAACAAACAGAACTCTGAAGCATACTGGCTGTTGACTGAGGGCGCCTGTTTGCAGGCTGCAGTGGGAAAATAAAGTCAAAACAAGCAGGTATGCAACAATATTTGTAAAGCCTGGGGGGAAAAAACACCTGTAGTGAGCCCAGCGGGTGGAGGCAGGGAGGGGGAGAAGGTCTCATTTGACCACAGTGACTTCTGTATTCCAAGTTACTTTCCACTTGCTGCTAGTTTGTTCCTTTACACTTCCCCATTACTCACAAAACTTTCTTTTAGTTCAGCTGTTTTGTTTGGGATCAGTTTTTTTTTATATTGGGCAAGCATCCCTGTTGATTCGGGCCCAGAGCTGAAATTTCATTGGCTTTTTAAAAAATTTGTGCCGGGGGGGGGGGGGGGGACGGACGGACGGACAGGATCTCATCTTTGCCAAGTGTTTGAAGGGGATCTTGGGGAGTGTTCTTTAAATATAGGTGTGTGTCAAATTTTATGCACAACAAACGAGTTCCTGGATGCAATCCTATGCACACTGACTTGGCACAATAAATCCAGCTGAAATGAAGGACTTCCAAGGATAGAACCAGCCTTGTGTCTTTCACGCCTTTTTGTCTTATGCTGCTCAGCTAGCATTCTCGGTAGTGGCACCCGCCCTGTGGAACACCCTTCCAACAGATGTCAAGGAAATAAGCAGCTATCCTATTTTTAAAAGACATCTGAAGGCAGCCCTGTTTAGGGAAGTTTTTAATATTTAATGCTGTATTGTTTGTATTGTTTTAATATTTGATTGGAAGCTGCCCAGAGCGGCTGGGGAGACCCAGCCAGATGGGCGGGGTACAAATAAATTATTATTATTATTATTATTATTATTATTATTATTATTATTATTATTATTTAGGGAGGCAAATGCTGTGAAGGAGCGAAAATGCAAAATTATATAGCAAATGTGTTATTATAATTTTAGCCTACCTGCATATTAAAGTTATCCAGGACATTGCCCAGGCTTGAGCCCTGGAGAGGTCACTTCAGGCACTGTGATTCTCCAGTGGTTTGATTTCACCCCTGGAGGCGCACTCCATTATCTGCCAAGACAGATGGATGCCAACAACAATATCTAGGTGGCATTAATTTTAGTAAAAATGTGCTTTCATTCCTTGTTGCATTTGCAAACCCCGTCAACTACTGAACTGCCAAAGAGTTGCTCAATCATTACCACTGTTTTTCCCCCTCAACAAGTTGCTAAGGATGCAAATTCTGGTTTCCTGGACTTCTCAGGTTCTGATGGCTTTGCTTCCACTCAAAAAAGGGGTTTCTGTTTTGCAGATCAATTTAGTCACTTACACCTCCTAGTGGCCACAATCTGACAGATTTTCTCTGGCAACCTGAACTGATGCACCTTTATCTAGAAGTGTAGGCAGATGTAAAGCACATTGCCCCCCACCCCAAAGAATCCTGGGAACAGTTGCCCCCCCCCAACAGCTACAGTTCCTTAACAAACCATGGATCTCAAGATTATTTGGGGGAATGCGCCTTATGTATGGTATTGACCTGCTCTCAGCCCACTAATTCAATATAGTTTTGTCGTTGTTGTTTAGTGGTTTACGAGTACTTGTGTCCGACTCTTCGTGACCCCATGGACCAGGCACTCCTGTCTTCCACTGCCTCCCGCAGTTTGGTCAGACTCATGTTGGTGGCTTCGAGAACACTGTCCAACCATCTCGTCCTCTGTCGTTCCCTTCTCCTTGTGTCCTCAATCTTTCCCAACATCAGGGTCTTTTCCAGGGAGTATTCTCTTCTCAAGAGGTGGCCAAATTATTGGAGCCTCAGTTTCAGGATCTGTCCTTCTAGTGAGCACTCAGGGCTGATTTCCTTAAGAATGGATAGGTTTGATCTCCTTGTAGTCCATGGGACTCTCAAGAGTCTCCTCCAGCACCATAACTCAAAAGCATCAATTCTTCGGCAATCAGCCTTCTTTATGGTCCAGCTCTCACTTCCATACATCACTACTGGGAAAACCATAGCTATAACTATACGGACCTTTGTCAGCAAGGTGATGCCTCTGCTTTTTAAGATGCTGTCTAGGTTTGTCATCACTTTTCTCCCAAGAAGCAGGTGTCTTTTAATTTCGTGACTGCTGTCACCATCTGCAGTGATCATGGAGCCCAAGAAAGTAAAATCTCTCACTGCCTCCATTTCTTCCCCTTTTATTTGCCAGGAGGTGATGGGACCAGTGGCCATGATCTTAGTTTTGTTGATGTTGAGCTTCAGACCATATTTTGCGCTCTCCTCTTTCACCCTCATTAAGAGGTTCATTAATTCCTCCTCACTTTCTACCATCAAGGTTGTGTCATCTGAGGTTGTTGATATTTCTTCCGGCAATCTTAATTCTGGTTTGGGATTCATCTAGTCCAGCCTTTCGCCTGATGAATTCTGCATATAAGCTAAATAAGCAGGGAGACAATATACAGCCTTGTCATACTCCTTTCCCAATTTTGAACTCACCAAGAAGCTCAGCCTTATTTAACTAAAATGTGTATACCTTGCCTTTCATCACAAGATCTCAGGGCGGAGACCAATTAAATTAATTGAAAACAACACATCCTTTAAGCAAGCTTAAGGACTGATAAAAATGACTGACATTATCGCATACAGCAATCTTTATTTTTAATATTAACATACCCTCCCTTTCTCTTCTGCGAAGCAGAGCACATCCTCAGTAACGCTAGAGTCAATTATCCTTCAGAGAGGACTTGAATGATACTTGATATATTTTTAATGAGGAAGCGGAGGGGAAGAATCTCATCACAAATTCAGAAAGCTAATATTTTATTGGGAAGTTGGACTGGCACAAATGCAGTATTACTTATAGCCAGCCATTTCAGAGGATTTGCAGAACTGTGTACACCTAGGCTATGTGCTAAACTCAGTGTCCTGATTCTATCTAGTCCAAAATAAAAGCTAGAGCACCAGCATATAAAATATGTTATTGCACCTTTGATCTGCCTACTTTGAACATTATGGCATCACAGAACTTCCTTGAAGAGGCTGAGGGATGCAATGACGCTTATGCAACATGTTTCCAAGGAATGCAATGCCATCTGCCTATATAAAAATGTGGGTGGTCAAATGTGGGTGGCCAAAATTTTTACAGATCAGTACTACTCATAAGTTAAAGAAGCAAAGAGACCATTCATACCTGAAGGAGCGTCTCCACCCCCATCATTCTGCCCGGACACTGAGGTCCAGTACCGAGGGCCTTCTGGCGGTTCCCTCGTTGCAAGAAGCCAAGTTGCAGGAAACCAGGCAGAGGGCCTTCTTGGTAGTGGCGCCCGCCCTGTGGAACGCCCTCCCATCAGATGTCAAAGAGAAAAACAGCTACCAGATTTTTAGAAGTCATCTGAAGGCAGCCCTGTTTAGGGAGGCTTTTAATGTTTAATAGATTATTTTATTTCATTTTTCTGTTGGAAGCCGCCCAGAGTGGCTGGGGAAACCCAGCCAGATGGGCGGGGTATAAATAATAAATTATTATTATTATTATTCAATCTCATATGTGATTGATGTACAAAGCAATCCTAGACATGCCTGTTCAGAAGCAAGTCTCAATGAATTAAAACGAGGCATATTCTCAGAAAAGTGGGTATAGGACCACAGCCCCTTGTGCATCCAGAAAAAGCAAATGGTAGAGTCATTTCTGGACTGGAATATGTACTTCTTTAGACTATAAGCAGGGAGAGCTTCAGGTATCTGGTGTGTTTCCGCATTTAAAAGCTCTCTTCACACAGAAAGCTAGCATGTCAAGGAGAAAGGTTGAGTGTTGGAAATTTTTCACCTGTTACACGAGCTTTCCCCCAGGACTTGGAAATACAGTAGAGTCCAGTGCATGGCTCACGGGTACAGCTGCCTCAATAAATTGGTTGCAGTGTGGAAAACAGTGCTTGTGTGCAGTATTTTTCTTGCTGCAAATGGCAGTGGTCATTCAGTGTATGAGGAGGGACAATCTCAGCTTCACATATGTCTCCAGTTAAAAGGTAATGGGACCCCTGACCATTAGGTCCAGTCGTGACTGACTCTGGGGTTGCGCGCTCATCTCGCATTATTGGCTGAGGGAGCCGGCGTATAGCTTCCAGGTCATGTGGCCAGCATGACAAAGCCGCTTCTGGCAAACCAGAGCAGCACATGGAAACGCCGTTTACCTTCCCGCTGTAGCGGTTCCTATTTATCTACTTGCATTTTGACGTGCTTTCGAACTGCTAGGTTGGCAGGAGCTGGGACCAAGCAACGGGAGCTCACCCCGTCACAGGGATTCGAACCGCCGACCTTCTGATCAGCAAGCCCTAGGCTCTGTGATTTAACCACAGCGCCACCTGTGTGCTCCACAATGTCTCCAGTTACAACAGCCTAATTTTCTCCCATGTAAGCCCGACTCCCATGGATTTCTATTTCTATTTCATTTAATTAAAGAAATTTATATAGCACCCCTCGGTAAATATTTCCAAGGCATCTTGCCGACGCAAAAACTATATAAAACAAAAACAATAAGCAAAAGGACAGAATTAAAAATGAAAATGACACAGCAGCATAAACTTTCCCATTGAGGCTTGGGGAAATTACCGTACTGTAATTCATTTCAATTAACTTCCCAGTTACTCCATGATTCTACCATTCAAATACAGAATATAACTGCTGACTGTCTGCTTTCAAGAGTAGCCTGACATACAAAAACGACAAGTCAAGCAAGCTTGCTCATCATTTTTCCTTATATGAGGAAAAATGTCACCTGCTAAAGTTCTATGTATCAAACTGCTATTAAAAGAACAGAAACAAGGGTAGCAAAAAGATGGCAGCCCCAGGGATGAAACTTGTAACAGGCTAGGGAGCATGAATTCTGATCTTCTTTTAAGTTTCTAGTCCTTAAGTATGTGGAGACAGACTTCGAAGTGGGTGGGCAATGTCCGGTTTGTTTGTTCATTGTACTTATTAATTGGGTTTGGGTTTTTTTTTTAATGAAAAGTATCTCAAAGCAACTTGCACACACAAAAATTGCACATAGGTTAAATCCAACCAAAAACTGAAACTGAGCCAACATAGTTATAAACAGCACATTCATCTTTATAAAATGGCAAAACTAACACCCCAATCCACTGAAGGAGGCCACAAATGAATTAAATATCCAAAGGCCTGACAGAAAAGAAATGTTTTTACCTGGTGCCTAAAGTGAAGGTGCCAGATGTTTTTAACTGCAGTCCTATGTACTTTTACCTCAGAGAAAGCCCCAGCTGAACACAATGGGGCCTACTTCAGAGCAAACAAACATAGGGTTGCACCATTAAGTCTCAAAAGCCGTCATATTAAGAGCCAAGCACATGTCCTAGCGATCAGGGGACACAAGCCGTCCCCACATAACTGGGCCACCTCTTGAGTCGCAAACTCAGAATAGGTTATCCAACGGAAACAAATATATTCTCATGCATATAACTGGCTGTCCCCAATGCAGAATTCATGCTGTGATCTTTCCACATGGCAAGCTCACAGATACTGCGCGGTTAGCAGTTAACTCCAGCAGGAGATGCTCCCAAGAAGAGCCATCGAAACGACTGCCTCTCATAAACCCGGGAGCGAAAACGGCGGGAACATGTTTGTGCGCAGTGTTGGGAGCGAGTCCCGTTGGAAATTACCGCTGCTGCAAATAATGTCGGGAGACCGTACTGTGTAACATGACGCTTCAGCTTAAAGAGCGCTTCCTCGGGAGTAAGTTTCAATGGACTTCAGGCGACTCCCCGAGGAAGCACGCGGAGCAGGACCGGTTATGAAACAAGATTGCCGACAGTCCCGGCGCCTCGCTAGGGGGCAGAAAGATGGGGAAGGCAGGGAAGGCGGTCGTGCGCCACAGCGCTCTCCTTGAGCGTCTTCCGGGATATATGAGGAACCGAGTGACGCCCGGTTCCTCAGTCATTGCCGAGCAGATAGCAATCGAAAACGGGTCAGTGATTCAAGCTACTTACTTGCTGCCACCCCCCTCCGCCCCTGGAAATAAATAGGGCGGCAGCGGCAGCGTTTTCCTGCTCGCTTGCAGACTTTGCATTTTGCAGGTAAGTGGAAATGCGGAAAGCTTCCAGAGATTTCCCTTTGTGGGGCGGAAATAAGACTTGGACCGAGGCAATGTTTACGGGTATTTTGGAAGGGGGTATATCGTTGCTCCGTTAGCAAAGGAGGATCGTGCCCCATATATGCTTCTCGACTTCTTAGCAGCATGCCGCAGTTTCATTAAAGCAAACAAACAAAAACAAGGCAGCTTTCCATAATAATAATAACAACAGTTTTAAGGAATAAAGCACCAAGCATTTCCTTTAGTTGCCTACCTTATGAGCTTGGCAGCAGGGAGACGTTTTCAGCAAACAGCTGAAAGTTTGCATACGAGGCACTCGTTGAATCTCGGTTTGAATTGGCTGATGATGCCGGAGTCTGTTCCCTGAACTTATCAAATGAGCCTCGCCAGCTCCGGGGACAGCCGGCCGGGGACTGAACCGGTATATTAGGGATCAGGCGGTCCCTCAGACTTTCTAATGATTTCTGGATCCCATGCTTTATGAAGTATCCACAGCACAGCATGTGCCAATAAGTAATCTAATTAGAATTAGCATAATTAGGGTTTGTAAAATTAGTAAAAACTAATCGGTGCAATTGGGGACCCAGGTGGCGCTGTGGTTAAACCACTGAGCCTAGGGCTTGCTGATCAGAAGGTCGGCGGTTCGAATCCCTGTGACGGGGTGAGCTCCCGTTGCTTGGTCCCAGCTCCTGCCAACCTAGCAGTTCGAAAGCACGTCAAAATGCAAGTAGATAAATAGGAACCGCTACAGCGGGAAGGTAAACGGCGTTTCCATGTGCTGCTCTGGTTTGCCAGAAGCGGCTTTGTCATGCTGGCCACATGACCTGGAAGCTATACGCCGGCTCCCTCGGCCAATAATGCGAGATGAGCGCGCAACCCCAGAGTCGGTCACGACTGGACCTAATGGTCAGGGGTCCCTTTACCTTTACCTTAATCGGTGCAATTAGTACACAGATTTCTGTTCCTCAGCTGAACTCTTCACAGCATTATTACTCCCCCCCCCTTTTCTCATTTTCTTTAGCTGCCTTGGCTGAATACTTTTTGCTGACTTTGCGATGGGCGGCCAAATCTCTGTGGACAAGTCGGTGCAGGTGGTGATAGTCGGTGGCGGCTTCGGTGGCATTGAAGCTGCCCGCAAGCTCAAGTGTTGGGGAGTCCCCTTCATCCTGGTGGACATGAGGGATGCTTTCCACCACAACGTCGCTGCTCTCCGGGCTGCCGTACAGAGTGGTGAGCTTCTCCTTCAGGGGCAGCAGCATGTGTGCTTCCTTCTCTAAGATACGGGCAGTTTGTATGAGGGAGATAAGCGGTCAAACCAAATGCATAGATACCGTAGGGGCTTATACCATAGAGCTGTGTTGCTTATATACACTGTTACTAACTCAGACCTTAGAATTCACAATTGGTAGAGAGGGCTCTGTGTGATGTCATTTCCCCTGCTCTTCTGGAGAGGAAGGAGCATATAGCACTTCCTGTTCCCCTCTTTCTTCAACCAGCCCTTTGCTTGCAGATAGCTGAAGCTGGTTACACTGTAAATATGCATACTGTATTTTCCCTGCATATATATTTTATATTGTTGCCACTGCTATGAACCAAAGGAAGATGATCAGTAAGTCAGTCATATTTTTAAACTTGCTTCCCAAGTTGTAGCCTGATTTGTTGTTAAGTGGAGCAAGAAAGGGAGAGTCAGTTTCCTTCAAAGCTGGACTTGCTCAAAGCAAAGCTTTATAGCCTAACTCCTATGCGTTATAAATTTTGCTGCCAAGGATGGGATTTTGAAACTCTGTTCAACTCACACACGTGGGTGCCTGGTGGGATAAATTGCAATCAATATATCCTCTCCTACCCTTTAAAAACCCATCCCACAAACAGCTCCAGTGTGCTGTGAGAATATTTGTAGGTAGGACGGGAGCTCTTGGATCTATTTTCAGAAATTAAGTACTGAGCCTGATAATCAAACACCTCTCCAGGGGGCAAAAACCAGGCTGAATCCTGCACATAACAGCAACTGTAGCCTCATTCTTTCCCCTACACTTGTTTTCTCCCTGCCCTTGTCCCCAACAACTTGATGGGTCCTTTCCCGTCAGGGCCATATGCTGGGAAACTACGGTTTTCTTTTAAATGCCTTGTAAAACTTTAGGAAAATTTTGCTGCTGTGCGAATTGCTAAGCTGAATAGTTTCCAGGTAGCACCCTGTGATTCTCCCCCTCCAAGTACTTGACATTCCTTGGTTTTTGCAGTCCCAGATGGGAGTGATAATGAGATTTACTGCACCCACAGTGGCAATATTGACTTGAGGAGACAAGTTATATGGGCCTGCTCTAACAAGAAAAAGTTTCAAAATTAAACCTGTTCAAGATACTGGGTTGAAATTCTGTGATTTAGCAACTTGAGAAGCCTGAGGGCACCTGAGCAATAAATACCCTGATCCTTTATCTTCTGTTCCGTTTCTGTGTTGTTGATCCGAAGGATTGGTTATATTTTCTTTGCTTTTAGAAATTGATAGTTGTACAGTGATTTATGCCAGGTTTTTTTTTTACGCTGTATACTGCTCTGGATACATTGGTAGAAGAATTGGACAGAAATACTGTAGATATAGGTATATTCATACGGTAAAGTTTTGGGAGCCTTAATGTTTGTGGCGCAGAATTATGACTGAGGCCTAGTCTACACATGCAGCAGAACGAGGTGGTTAAGTCCTGTGGTGGTAGAAAGAACCCTAATTTATAATTTCATTTAAGTTTTCTCTTTTTGTGTTGCCTTTTGTGAAAAGTTCACTGTACCTAGAAACTGGAGCAGATCCATGCCTTACATTTAAAACACACCCAACAGAAACCTCCAGAGTAGGAGGAAACAAGCTTGCTCCATCCTCCATGTGACAGCTCTTTAGCTATTTGGAGATAGCTATCATACCTCTTGTCAGTTGCCTCTTTTCCAAGAATACAGTTGGGTGTGGTTTAAACACATGGTGTGGACCTGCAGGTGGGTTGGACTGAAGAGTTTTTGTTTCTGTTATAGGTTGCTATTTTAACTTGCATATTTTTTTTGGGGGGGGGGTGTACACTCATGCACCCCTGTGCATAGCTGTCAACTTTCGGATTTGAAAAAAAGGGATCAGCAGCCTCACCTGTCCACTTTCGGATTTGAAAATAAGGAATCAGCAGCCTCACCTGTCCCGGGGACACTCTACGGTATATCTAACAATCCAGGATAGCAGCGGGAAACGGCGCTGGAATAAGGGAATTTCCAGCAAAAAAAGGGAAGGTTGACAGCTGTGGCTTGGAATAAGGGAGTTTCCCCCCCAAAAGGGAGGGTTAGACAGCTACCTTCTCATCATGCCACACATAGACTAGGCCATACACGTATTAAATACTTAACTTTTTTGTATTCTTGCTCTTTAAGTACCATTAACAGCCTGAAAATTCTATACATCATTTTGCAGGATTTGCCAAGAAAACTTTCATCTCCTTCTCCAAGACCTTTGGAGGCAGTTTCCGGCAGGGTCTGGTAGTTGGAATTGATTTGGAGAAACGGCATGTCCTGTTGAATGATGGTGAAGTGAGTGCATTGAGGCTAAAATCTGTGGTAGCCAGTAGACATGAATTGCAAGGTCCAACTGACCCTCTTTTAACATCTCTTTTTAGCAGCTCTGCTATTCCCACCTGATCCTTGCCACAGGGAGTGATGGGCCTTTCCCAGGAAAATTTGACAGACCCATGGACATGCAGTCTGCTATTCAGACCTACGAGGACATGGTTGAAGAGGTGATGTTGCAAATTCCTTTTGGTGGGAAAATTGGTCTTTTCACCATGTCTAGGGTCCGTACATGGACCTACCTTGGCTCACTAAAGTGACAAGACTGATTTCTGGCAAGATGCCAGTTGGGCAAGTCCAAATACTCCCTTTCAATCAGAAACTCAGATATATAAGCTAGGCGCCAAATGGCTCCTTAAACCAGGGTTACAGTTGCCAAAACGTACTGCCTAGTTTCCATTTGGCGGCCAGATGGCCCAAAAGCCATATTTTTCAATACAACTTTTGGGTTTCTGAAAGTTGCTCTGATGCTGCAGATAAAATATTGCGGATAGAATTCCACAGGATGAGTTGTTAGCATGTGAAAAAAGGCAAGATCCAAGGATCTCCAGGCATGCACCTCCAGAAGGTGGAGACATCTGGCACCATCTTTTGTTTCAAATTATTAAGAAATGTTAGCATATCTAAACTCTCGTTTCTCCTGATTTTAAAAGGTTGAAAAATCTCCCCGCATAGTAATTGTGGGCGGTGGTTCTGCTGGTGTTGAAATGGCTGCGGAGGTCAAGACGAAGTATCCCAACAAAGAGGTAGGAGCCACAAGTGATACTACTGCTCACCACTTTATTCCTCTGGTAACTGAAATTTCCCCAGAATAGAAAAGGGTTGCAGTAAGTGTGGACTGTTAAATGTTTGTGCATGGTTCTCAAGATCTCTATAGTTTCCATTTCTTTACCCCTGCCTTCCAATGGATAACTGCAATTCTGTGCATGGTTACTTGGGAACAAGTTCCACTATGTTCTTTGGGACTTGCTTCCAGCTAAGTATGCATAGGATTACAGTTGAAATTATTTTATTTTTAAAAGTGAATGGGTGCTTGGCGGTTTTTCCTCCTCTATTGCTTTGTCTATAAATGTGTGCTCAATGCTACAGGTTTGGCTAATTCCTCTTTTTTTTGGCCTTTTTAAAGTAGAGAAATTGCAGTTTGGATGAGTTGTTGCCCAGTTCTGCTGTTATGTTGAATTGTAATCCAGGGACTCCATTTTATTTGGCTGTGTAGTGGATTCTAGCTTGCTATGTCTTCTGTAAGCCGAAGCTTTACTTTTGCAGGGGGCAGGGCAGGGAGCGATCTAGATCTAGTTGCCAGCGTAGCAAACACAAATTTGAAAAGCTGCATGATTTTATGGGCTCTCAATGGCCATGTTTGGGTGTCATGGTATACTAGGTAAACTATTTACCATGCATGAAACCAGTTGCACCCACTTAACCATATTCCCTGGATTAGTGTAGTGTCTGAACCAGGAATTGTGGTTTCTTTCACACCAAGCAAACCATGATAAGCTAAGGTCTATTGATTGTGCTTTGAGAGATACAAACCATGATCCCTGATTTGGATGGAACACTAAGCCACCAACTGTGTTTTATTTTCTCCCTAAAAAGGAACGAAGGGGCTCATGCATGGGAACCCATGCTTTACTACAATTTCCCACAATGTGAGAATGCTGCCTCTGTAGTAATCGAAAACCTTGTTAAATTGATACTGCAGACAGGTAATGGGTCTTTGTTGTTAACACTCACAAATTCAACAATGTGGTTTTGTCCCCAGGTCACCCTTATTCACTCAAAAGTTGCACTGGCAGATGCAGAAGTGCTCCCCAGAGTTCGGCAGGAGGTGAAGGAGTCCCTTTTAAAAGAGGGGGTACATCTCTTATTGAGTAGGTACATAGCTCATTTATTGCATGCAATTGTCTCCTAGAAAAACTGAAAATGATCTTTCCTCTTAAATGTTTCCAGACCAATTAAGGGTTGCTTCAGAAGTTTCTTTTTGTACTTTGGTATACATACACTGTGCATCTCAATGAAACTCTGCTCATGCAATTTATTTAGCTACTTTTAAAATAATACACAGGAGCAATTGGCAAAGAGGATTGAGCCCCTGCTCATATGTATTTTAGTAGCATAAATGGTTAACATGCATGCACATGTCAAATTAGGACATACAGTGTTTGTATTTTGTATGTTGCTCAAAAATGTTATTTAGAGTAGTTCATGAGGTTTACATACTATGGCAACTTTCATATGTTGGAATACTGTGTACTCTCATTGGACTTGGGAGAGCGTTGCTTCTGAGTAGACAAGCATAAGATTATACTTCTGTTCCTCTTTTACTTCAGGTTACTTGGTGAGGATAAAGGTAAAGGTAAAGGGATCCCTGACCATTAGGTCCAGTTGTGACCGACTCTGGGGTTGCGCGCTCATCTCGCATTATTGGCCGAGGGAGCCGGCGTATAGCTTCCAGGTCATGTGGCCAGCATGACAAAGCCACTTCTGGCAAACCACAGCAGCACATGGAAACGCCGTTTACCTTCCCGCTGTAGCGGTTCCTATTTATCTACTTGCATTTTGAGGTGCTTTCGAACTGCTAGGTTGGCAGGAGCTGGGACCAAGCAACGGGAGGATATTGTGTATTTATTTTAACTGAAATGTGCTTTTGCTCAGGAGTTGTAAACGATGCAAAGTCCTCCCTGGGACCAAGTTCCAACCCAATTTTTATAATTAGAAGTTGCTCATATAATAGAGTTCCAAGATTTTCTTTATAACCAGGAGGGTTAGTAACACATATTTTTAAAACAAAACCATATTGTAAGTTTTGAACTGGGCACTTGGTTACTTTTAAATTATGGTATCTCTAAAACAGGGTTGGGGACTGCAGGATTAGGGACTGAATGTAGGTTCTCCAGATCTTTATCTGACCTGTTAGATTCTGCAGGCTGTGCCATGTGGCCAGTTTAACACATTCCAGCCTTCCTGAGCACTCTGTCTGAAAAAGTTCCCCCACCCTTGTTCTAAAATTTAAAGGCAACTGACATCCTTTCAAGGAATAAATACCTTAAAGCACAAGAGGAAGGGAGCATGACTGTTGCAGTGGTTCAATGAAGTATGGTGTCATTGTTTTTGTTTTTTGGCTGCTTACAACAGGTCAGAAAGTTGAAAACCTGCAATCACTGACTTTAAACAAATTCAAAGAGAACATGATAGTGAAGACAGACAAAGGCACAGAGATTGTTACTGACATGGTGATTCTCTGCACTGGGATAAAAGTCAATTCCGCAGCATACAGCGGTGCATTCAGTAAGTTATTTCCCACCCTGACCTCATGTTTAAGGAAACATAGTTCTTCCAGTCCTCATGTCTCAATTATAAATTGGAATTGTGTGTAACTTTGTACTTAGTTTCTGAAGGCGCCAGGCTAGCAGTATTCATTCGTTGGCTAATGTTGATGCCTTTTAAAATGTGACCTTTTATTCATATAAAAGTATCTTCCTCCACTGGTAGCTTTTAGAAGATAATTAAGACACACATCCTATGCACACATAGGGAGTAAGTCCCACTGAAGTCTTGCTTCTTAGTAGACATGCATAGGGTTGAACTGAGGGATAACATTCTGCATGTATTTTAATCATTTTTAGACTTGGGACTTTGGAAAAAAATATACTAAAATGGGCACTTTTGATATATCTATATTATAAAGATAACATTAGATAAGACTCGTGGTGAGTTCATGGTTTCCATAAGACCAAGAAAGACAGGTTAAACTGAATTACATGTTCATGGAACTACATACTGATTTAATTCTATCATCCATCATTAGGCGACAAGCTGGCAAGTAATGGTGCTTTGCAAGTGAATGAGTACCTTCAGGTTAAAGGATATGATAACATTTATGCTATTGGCGATTGCGCTGATGTGAACGAGCCAAAAATGGCGTACCATGCTGGGCTCCATGCAGATGTTGCAGTGACAAACATTGTCAACAGCCTGACACAGAAGCCTCTGAAAACCTATACACCAGGTAAGTTTTGTTTTGTGCCTTCATGTCTCTTACACGTCAATAAATGTGGATTACAAGGGTTATGACAGGAGCTTCCATAACTGCACCAGTTTGAAGCTGCTATTTTAGGGGCCTTCCTACAGTCTTGTACTGCTGGTTCATTCCATACTTTATTGAGCATTTTTCTTGGGATTGTTCGGGTGGAGAAATAATAGTTGCCAATTAAATGTGTGAGCAAGGTCTCAATAGCTCATATAAGTGGGGAATATGGACTTCGCATGAAATGTGGGTTAAATAAATGACTTCAAGTAAATAATATAGCTTTATAAATCTTTGTGTCCCCTTCAGGATCACTCACGTTCCTGATCTCACTGGGAAGATGTGATGGAGTGGGTCAAATCAGTGACTGCTACGTGGGACATCTCTTAGTGACAATTGTTAAAAGCAGGGATCTTTTCATCTCACAAAGCTGGAGAAAGATGAATCAGTGTATGCCATGCTAGATAGAAAAGGGTTTGCAAGAAAAGATGCAGGTGTAACAGGACCAGTGCCAAAAAAGAATATACCTTTCAATTAAAGAAGGGTTGGGTAGTTATTACTAATTTTAAAAAGCTTAACTTTTATCGGATATGGTTTGTATCTCTTATCCAAGGTTATATTTTACATTAAACCTTGGGATCATTTTTACTAACTGGCTCATGAGCTATAATGGATTCTGAAAGTTCTTGAATTAAAAGAAGTAGCAACCTACAACCTGTTTTGTGCTGTATTCATTGAATTATGTGTCTGTCTGCTTGAGTTTATCTTTTTTTTGGTATATTAAGCGTAAACCTACCTCCTTTAAGCAAACAATTTCTCCTAGAATATGTTTATATTGACTTCTAGCTGATCCAAGCCCAAAGGGTTTAGGGCAGTTGGTCCTTGCAGCTCCCAAAACTGTGTAAGCTATGATGTGGCACAGCTCAAGCTTTAGAACTTATCAGTTCCTAGGACCAGAACACTGCAGTTGTTGTTGCTTTACGTATTTTTTTGTGTTGAAAGTTGTTAAAAGCTTGGAGTTGTTTCTTAAACAATACAGTATGATGACCTGAAAAAGTGAAGTTTTTTGTTTTTAAAAATGTATTTACAAGTTGAATGTTTTCCTTCTATCCATGGGTCAATAATGGAACATTAAAACCTTTACAAACAAGCCTGGGTGTGTGCAGAATCATTTTGATTTAAAAAATCTAAAATGACAGCAACATACCTATTTTTCCTTGCCACCAACACATGGTCGTCTATTTCAAAGTAGATAAAAGGTAAATGTAAAATAACATTCCATTATGCACTACTTTTTCCTGTATTAATAACTTTCATCCATCATAATACAGCTCTTTGTTGTTGATGATGATGATATTCCAAGAACAAACAAGAAGGTGCCTCATCATACTACTTCCTTTGTTCATGGATGAGAGCAGAATTGGACAGTTTAGTGAAGCTGATTTTTGTTTTCTTGAGAAGGAATGGAACTAACATTTACTTCAAAATAAACTGTATAATACAGTGGGCACTATTCAACTAAAGTTGAGCACTTTATGTACTCCCCTAAAGCTCAACAGCTGAAATCTAGGAGACTTACACATACCTGATAGTTTTTTTGTGGGGAAATTCAACTACAAATTGTGACTGCATGGTTGCTTTTTTAGTACATTTGCACCCCCCCCCTCCATTTGTCAGATCCTGTGGTGTCTTTTAGTAGTGCAAAACTCCAATATAGTCAGTTCCACATATCTTTCCCAGTGGCAATGCTGAATGACAGACTAGCATGGAACTGGTCTCATTGTTCCAAGAGACTTCTCTGCCATAAAACTGAAGATGCTTTCCCTTGATAATAAGTTTTAAGTGAAAAGGTTTTGAGTTTCAAGTTTTTAAAAAGCATGATGCCACATTTTTATATAAAAACAAATAAGATGAAATATTCTCAGCAATTACAGTTCATTCTGGGGTAAAACAGTAAAGCACCAAGTGAGTTTTCTTTGAAATTACTTTCTCCAACATGGAATGTAGACATAACAAGGTTTTCTAACTACCAGTGGGGAAAGAAAGAGCAAACAATTCATTTTCCCACCCACTGTGTGTTGAATTGTCTTGCTACTCTAAAATGAGATTAATCTTTAAAAGGTCTAAACTAAAATAACTCGAGACATTAAAAGGTAAAGAGAGCTGGCAATGTAATTTCCTAGGGATGATAAAAAATGGTAGAGGGTGCCTAAAGCATGGTATAATTGCCGATCAAATTCTCCCAAACAAATTCCCCTCCCCCCGCCATTAACAAAAGCCCTCCACCCATCACAAAACTTCAAAGCTACTCACATACTCCATCCTCACAATATTTTAAAAATAAAACCCACTTCTAATTCGTTCCTACTCATATTCATGTTGAAAAATAAATTTTCATTTGGCTTCTGTTGCTACTTTGCATCTAGCTTTGCCATCTCTTGCACGTAGATGCCAATGCTCTCACTGTCAAAAAGCACGAAGTAAATGTTCTTCAAGGAAGAAGGGCTGGAGTCATCAAAATGGGAAGAAATGGCTTTGAGTGTCAGCTGGGCTGCAGTCTGTTTTGGAAAGCAATTTCTAGATACAGGGGAAAAGACATCAACATTAAAGCTTGAACGTCAAAGCATTAGCCCAAATTATGAGCTAAATGTACTTTATAAATGCTCAACTCATAATCTACAAGATGTTATTCCAGAAAATTATCAATAAATAATGTTCAACCTTTTAATTGCTAAGATTATAGCAGCTAAAAATCAGAAAAAGCATATCTCCTACTATATTTGAATGGACAGAGAAAATTTGGTCCATAGTAACTATGATCAAGCTAACGAAAGTACATATGAATCAGCCTAACAGACTTATGGAAAAATGGGTATCTGCTGTCCAGGAATAGCAGTATATTTATAAAGGATGGATAATCTTCATTTGGGAAGAAGAGGACTGATAACAGGCAAGGGCTCATAGGGAGATGAAGCTTGGAAAGAGTGCAGTGGATCAAGATGTAGGTGAATCAACAACAGTAGTTTCAGGATACAGATAGTAGAGCTTACTTGGTCATGGAAATAAAGGGACAAATCTTAATATGGGAAGAGAAGCTGGCTGATAGTGCTCTCGAAGCACAATGGTAGTCATAGTGAAATTCAAAAAGATAGTAGACCATGCAATGTAAGTGATGGATGGCTACTGGGCAGAGGAGCTCCAGAGACACTGTTGGAGAGAAGTATCTTAGCATTTCACCTAGCATACCTAAATCCTTGGACAGCACTGAAAAAGACAACAGCTATTGAAATATAAAGTCAGTCACAGAAATCATTAGGGCAGTCAACTCTTTTCTAGCAAAGCTCTTTAGTAGTTGCATGAAATACTAGAAGTTCAGAAAGTGATGCTTTCCTTGACACAGAGATGCAATGACTTGAAAAGTTGAACATTATGCAGTCATTAAAGGTGCAGGACCTCTGGCAGGGAAAAAAAATATGGCAAGCCTTCATGTCACACTTATAAATTTGTTTTGTGACAAATTTGACAAGATGCCGAAACATTCATAACTAAGTGGCGGGGCTTTACAGAGACATACCTGCCACTGGGGAAAGGTGGGAAAGCCACAGACTTCAGCTTCTTGTCTTCAGCAGCAGTTAAACAGTTCTTTACAGTCTCCTCCAGTTGCTCTTCACATTTGTCTGAACCCCATTGTGGGATGTGACAGTGAATGACAAACTTTGCTGCTAGACCAGTAGACTGGCTGAGAGCAGCTGAGGAAAAAAAGGAGAAAAAAGCAAATATGTTAGGCTTTAAAAACACCCTGTCAGTTTAATCAGGTCTATAATTTTTGGATACGGAAGCCAGAAATTGTAATTGCAGGCCCCCAACCCTCTTGTCTGCCTTTTCCTCAGGAAGAACCAGCTGGATGGGGGCAAGCTTGCTTGCATACCACTGCTTGAAGGTGCCTTTGCCATCCTCCACCCATTGAGGGGAGGGTTGCCATGTGGTGTAACCCACAGCCCCCCTCCTTACTCTGGAGGGTACAAAAATCACTGTGAAGCCACTAAGCTCTGCAGCTTCAGAATTAGATTTAAGGCTTAACATCTATCGCACTCTGCAGAGGACAGCTCCACACTTGCTACAGTGAGTGTGGCAAATGAAACTGTTAAGCCTGCTATTCATTCATACTTCCAAACCAAAATAACATTCCTTATAAAAATATAAGGTAGTCTTTATTCTGTTGCAATACAAGCTACCTGTGGGATGGAATACCACAGACGTTGAAATAATTCATGCATTTTTTGAAAAGTTATTCCAAAGATAAACAACAGCAAGAAAAAACACTGAATATTTGTAAGGAGAAAATACCAAATGATTAATAAAAAAATTCTGCAATAAACAAAAGAGGTTACCTTCTGTGACTTCCAGAGGTCCTTGTGTTTTACGGAGTTCCTTTATGGTTTCTAAGAACTCTTTACCTCCAGACTTTTCCAGTGCCTTGCCTGGGGGACAAAAAAGCAAGACACATTTCTATTAAAATACTAGTGGAGTTTTCACATAAAAATATAGAATCTGAAGTAAGTCAGCTATCAGTTTTGAGCCTACAGCCTTACGGTTAAAGATTCATTTACCAATCCAAATAAAATTATTTCCCCTCCTCCCAGTGCCTCAACTTTCCATTTAAAATGTAGATAAATATTGTGCTGGATGTCTCAAGTTTATTATAGTTTTATTGCACTATGGTTTTTATTTTTTCTATTTGTAAGACACCAAGATAATTCATTTTATGAGGTGTCTAAAAGACAATAAGCAAACAAAACTCTTAAAACACTAGCAGAACCCTAAGTACACAGCAAATGCAGCCAACTTTGGTGTAATTAAAAAGTATAAGTAGTATTGCACCAACTTATTGTGTTATGAGATATATAGGCATTTGAAATCTTGAAACAAGACATTTCAATTATATCACTGTTAAAAATAAAACAATTGCTACAAAGATGGAAAATGCTGTACAAATAAGGGCTTTTGTTACACATAACTCACGACTTCACCAACCTAGAGACCTCCAGAGGGTTTGGACTACAACTGCTTTGAGTGCCAGTCAGCTCAGCCACACTGGCTGGGACTGATGGAAGTTGTAGCCCAAAGCAGATATTAGTTTCGAGTTCTAATGTTAAGGTTAGACTTCAACAGTCCTCCTGGAAAAGGATTACAATTACAATTCAAAGGTTCAAATATCCCCATCTCCTTTAAAAAAAAAGTCTTAGAGACTTACCTACTTCTTCTTTGAGGTCTATTTCACTAGTAGTCGGGTGCACAATGCCTTCTACTTTCATAGAACCAATATGGCTGATGTCACTCTGCGTCAGAGACAGCTGCAAGATGCCAACGAAATGGGAGAAAGAATTCACAAGAATATAAAGAAGCTGGCTGGATTGGACTAAAGGACTATACAGTACAGAATCTTGTTTCAAACATGCCGAATAGCTGTCTTCAAGAATCCTGCAATTGGATTGCATGAAATCAAAAGCCGTCTCCTACTCTCTGACCCCAGCACATTGTATCCAGAGATACATTTTTGAGAGGAGGAAACCAGAACCAAACATAGGATTCAAAAAGTGACCACATCATAAATTCATATAAAGGCATCAGGATACTGATGAGCTCTATTTTCAGGTCCTTTCCTAACATTCCCAGCAAAGAATTTGCCTTTATGCTGCATAAACCAAGTTTATGCTTTCAGTGAGCTGCTAACCATAACTTTAATATATTTCCCATGTAGCCTGTTTCCTATCTTAGCCTGTTCACATCCCATTTGTGTGTGTGTGTGTGTGTGTGTGTGTGTGTGTGTGTGTGTGTTGCTATGCACTTTGCATTTATTTACTGATGCTGTTAAATTGTCTGCATATTAAGCTACTAAAACAGAAAGCAGATTTTACTGTACTTCATTTTCTTATTGGTACCAAGCTGCTATCAAATTGCAAGGATCTCACTTTCAAGCTAGGGCTACCAGCAGCTCACTTTTCAGACTTCAAACAGAGCCTTTAAATACAGGATGACCACATGCTCTTTTCCTTAGAAACCCCTGCTATCTTTTAAATGCCTATCTTTATAATCAAGTAATGCATTAATCTTGCCCAAATCCAGCTGCACATGTGCACAGCAGTAATTGGACTTATGTGTGCATAGCCTGTATCAGGTAACTGGTGATAATGCTGATCACCCATTCAGGGGAAGGAGGTAATGGAAGAGAGGGTACAAAATCCAGTCCCCTAACCAACAAAAGGTTAGAATAACTGCCAGTTTTCTAACTGCAGTCCAAGCATCTGGATTCAGGGAGGAATTATGCAAGCAATTACTCATTCACCTATGGAAACATGCAAAGAACCCTGCTCCCCCCCCAGCTGATCAGGGCACTTGATTTCTGTGTTTATTATATGCATATGTATCTATAGTTACAGAGATTCACCTGAAATATACTGGACTAAGGGCACATAATTTCCCCTCTAATAGGTTCACTGTTTTCAGTTTGCACAAGAAATACCTAACATTTTTTGATTTCAGTTTTACTAAAGCTGCATCTTCCTATTATTACTATCATTAAATTTATATACTGCCCATCATCGGAAGTTCTCAGGGTGGTTCACAGAGAAAGAACAAATAAATAGTAAGAAAAAAAAGCAAAGCAAAACAATACCCCCCTTCCCACAAACATGTTTAAAAGGCCACAGAATATTAATTAGCCAGGTCAAAGAGGAACGTTTTCGCCTGGCATGTAAGGATGTATAATGAGGGCATGCAGCAAACCTCGCTGGGGAGAGCATTAATGCAGTCCCAGACCCCTGGAATTTGTGCCTTATAAATAATCCATACCTATTTCATGCAACACTTTCTCACAAGTTTCTCTCTCTCTCTCTCTCTCTCTCTCTCTCTCTCTCTCTCTCTCTCTCTCTCTCTCTCTCTGTGTGTGTGTGTGTGTGTGTGTGTGTGTGAGAGAGAGAGAGAGAGAGAGAGAGAGAGAGAGAGAATATTCGTTGCTGTGAATGAGGAGTAGTGATACCTCAGTAAGAATCATGATTGAATAGCAGGGGCATGGCCTGTTTTAAACAGGAGAAAGCTTAAACATGTAGCTCCTAGGGTGAAGATCTGCAGAGCGGCTACTTCATCATGATTTTTTTTTCTTAAAAGAAGGAATTGCTTCATAAAAATACTTCCTGGATCTTGAGGAAAGCCTGACTAAAATATATGCAAAGCAAAAGTCAATTGAGCAAATTTTGGTGCGGATAGTGTGGACATCATTTTATTGTACTGTTCTCTAACTTGGTACCTTCTGTCCTGGAAGAAGACTCTTGGAGGAGAGTATAGTGAACCCATCACCAGGTCCATCATCAGCTGCTGAATTTGATGCTCCTTCTTTTTCATTCTCCTTCTGTTTGTTCTATTGGGGGGGAGGGAGAAACATTAAGAAGAAGAAAACCTAACAGAGTAGGTGGGGAAATGTACTGTCAGAGAAACACCCCCCCCCCAATTATTCACAACTAGAGTTTCCTCTGATGTGGTAACTTTTTTGTTTTCCACATGAGGGGCTAGTTCACATAAGCATCTTACTGTGTAAGAACAAAACAGAAAAGCCACTGTGTAAGGATCTTAACACCTTATAGGCAAAGGTGTGACTTGGCTCTCAAATGGACAATGTGAAGATCAATATATTTTGCCTTGCAGAGTTGGGTTTACTTTAATCTGTGCTATCATGGTCAGGTCATGTGTCCATTTGCAGTTATGATCCAGATTTTGAAAATATGAACTGTTAACATATCCATGTGTGACTCATCTATAGGTTTTCTATCTCCTGGCATATATTGGAAGTGGAGAAAACAAATCAGCTCTTTAAATCTATGTTAAAAACCAAAAACACAAAGACTGTGGTCCTAAGCATAACTAATTCGAAATAAACTCTGTTGAAGTCACCCAATGGTTCACTTTCTCAGATGGAAGGAGCTTCCTTTGGAGGAAGGGAACTGTGAGGGACAGGGGATATCGCGAAGTCCCTCCCCTCCTGAGTTCAAGCCCATCCCCGAGCGCAGGGGAAAGCAGGGAGAGTTCCGATTCCAGTGGGGAAGCAGGAAGTCGTGTCCGAGGCTCAGACAAGGTAGCGGAGCCAGGGTCCCAGGTGGGACAGGAAGGGGCAAGCAAGGGGGGCAGACCCATCCCCCCAACTCCGGAATTGCGCAGAAAGCGGAGAGGGAAGAGGATGGGTCTACCAAAGTTGTTATGTTGGAGAAAAACGCGCCAAACGCCATTCGGAGGTTCTGATTCAAGCTGAGAAGATGTGTCCTTGTAAATAGCATTGCCTTCAGCACTTTAAATACGCAGCACCAATAAAAGATAAAATGCAGAGCTGTGTAGAGTCGTTACTCTGAAGTAGCCCGCTCCGGCCACTGTGACAGGAACCTTTGGATGTAATCCAATGAGACTAATTTCCAAATTATTTCCCCCCCCAAAATGGTGGTCTATTCCCTCTTTATACTATTACGTGTTAAGGATAGCATTATATGTAAGCCCCCCCCCCTCTTATAAATTATAACACTATATGGCAGCCAAACTCTTGAAAAGCTTGAGTTACTCCTTTAAAATAACTTAGAGAAACAGATATCTTACAAGAAGTTCTAGTTTGCTCTTGCACACTTGGGGCTATTAATAATGAGCACCCTCTGAAATGAACCTGACCACAAAGAAAGGCATTATAATGAGACAGTGAGACCAGTCCTAAGAGGGATAGCATAGCTTGTTTTCCAAATAGAGCTGCTTAGTCCAAGTTTCACTTACCTTTTTGGGTGCCCGGGCTTTTGCAGCCTTTGTTTTCTTTCCAGTCTTCTTGGTCCCCAAATATTTCCTCCCTCTCTTCTCTGGAGAAGGTGAAAGGATAGTATCAGATTTGCTTTTAGTGCCTCGTTTTTTGGCAAGAAGCTCTGGATGAATTCTGGGCAGGACACCTCCACTTGCAATGGTCACTCCTTTTAGCAACTGCAGAAAGAAGCAGTGTACAGAGACAGGACATACCTGAATACAAGTTCTCTTGAGGGAACTCATTCACTTTGATAGATTTGCTTGTTGTTTTTACAAACAATTCACTGTACAAAATGGAAAAACTCCAAATATGCAGCTCTGCTTTCATGCTTAAAAGAACAAAAATGTGATTAAATAAGCAAAATAAAAATAATAAATTCAGTTATACTTCCTACATTTAATACAAAAAGGAAGACACAATTTATAGATCAGACTGCTGATACTGAAGGCCCATGAGCTTTGGTGCCAATATACTTGTTTTGGTGCCAATGTACTTGTTTATGCTGTTATCACATTATCCAATATTTCATGGGTAAAAACTGAGCCACTCTTTAGTGCATGTCCAAGTATTTCTGGAGTGGAGTCTGGCACCTCAGCAGCATGCCTGGCTACATAATGCTGGGGCCAACACAATTCAGACTCAATCTGCCAAAAGTAGAAGGCTTAAGTTGACAAAACTAGTGAGGCAACCCACAAGCTATCCAGCAAGTAAAAACAACACTACTGTACTATATTGCACTTAAACCACAGAACACTGGTCCACTTTAACAGTTGAGGAACACAGAGGCACAGCAGTAAATGCCCAGCCCAAGATAAGTGAATGAATTTATAGTAAGAATTCTAGAAAAATAAAACATTAAGCAATTGTAGCCTCCCTGCCCCCGGTTAAAAATGTAGTGTTTGCAGTGTGGTGGCCTAGTTCCCACAGAGATTAAACTACTAGCACTTCTCTCTATAATACGTAGTTAAGTATCCCTCTCCACTGCTGCAAACTTCACCCAGAGAGTGTACCATTTCATCCCACTTCTCATGTTCCTTCCCCAATCTGGCAAAATCAACCCCTGCTTCCCTTCCTATTCTCCCCAATTTTCTCCAATGTAAATTATGCCAAGACCTCACTAGGGCAGCTCAGGAGTCTACTTTCAATCCTGGGCCAGTGTTCTGGAAATAAAGGCACCTCCGAGATCGTGAAGAGTATGAGCCCCTCATCACTGAACTACTGCAGACTTTTGCCCTCCCACAAACTTAACATTCAGGAGTAGGCTGCCTCTGAACACATGCATAAACACTGAACCATCATCAATCCTTTCTGCAATGCCCATGCCCATTGTCTCCTCCCAGTCCTCATATTCCAGCTAATTCCTTAACTTTCTCTCTCACACTCTCCCATCACTTTTAACAATCTACCACAGCGGTTCTCAAAGGGTGTGGCAGGACATCATGACAAGTGTGGCAGAAACATTCAAGAACAATAAAATGTTTAAACATTTCAGTGTAGTATAGTATATCCAGCCAACTGAGGAGTTATGGAGAAGTTTATTCACTGTTATGTTACGTTTTGGTTGGGCCTTATAAAGGTATGTTCTATTGCAGGCTTCCTTAAACTCGGTTCTCCAGATGTTTTTGGCCTACAACTCCCATGATCCCTAGCTAGCAGGACCAGTGGTCAGGGATGATGGGAATTGTAGTCTCAAAACATCTGGAAGACCGAGTTAGAGGAAGCCTGTTCTACTGGGTACGTCATAATTTTGGTGGTACTGTACCATAGCTTATGGATGTCAAAGACATAAAGTAGTACATCTCAATCTGATAGGCTACTCTTTGTGACACCTGTCTTGAGCTTCAGCTGCTGTTTTCATCCACATGAATCATGCAAAAAGGAGGGGAGAGAAGAGGGAGGAATGTCCCCCAGCCTCTAAATCAGTCTTATTCATTGAAATATTTGCACACTGCTCTGTATAGATTTCAGAGTGGTGTAAAACCATGGCAGTCATGGTTGAAACAGGACAATTGGAAAGCAACAGCACAAACCTCCAGCAGTTAAACTTGAACCAAGTTCAATGGAGTTTATTCCCAGGTCAGTAGGTATGGGCTGAAGTTTAGGTGATTGCATTTTGTGGCATTATAACAGTATAGCTGTTAGTATACCCTTTCTTAAACATTTCTGTGCTGGGGCAGCATGTCTAACTATTGGATACTGGTTAATAAAAATGTACTATTCAAATCAGAAGCACATGACTGTAGAACTGTTTAATGCAGAGCAGGTTGATAAGAATGCTTTAAATTGACTCCAAACACTTCCATGCTTAGTGTTTATTTTTTCATATTCTCTCTCCCCACTTGAAACCTTTAAACAACAAAAAAACAGCAAACACATTCAGGAAGAATAATTGCAAGCCAGGCAACACCTTGTTTGGCAAATTCAGAAAAAAACTGCAAGAAACCATGAGATCTTGGTTTTTCAACTTTTTTTCTAGTAGTGTTGAACTACAGTACTACAACAGTAATTAACAGTTATCCAATGTAATTATCTTCTGTAAATTGTTTGTAAAGCATACCTGATTCAGCTCCTCATCATTAGCAACTGCCAGAAGGATGTGTCTTGGAGCAATTCTTCCCTTTTTGTTGTCCCTTGCAGCATTACCAGCCAATTCCAATATTTCTGCTACAAGTACATTGGGATACATGTCAGTAATGAAATACGTATGCTCCTGGGACTCACTATATAAATAATTTACACATTTGGACCATCTGTGAACCACCACACATCGTTTCATTTCCTGGACCTGTAAATTCTGGGTCCTTTCTTGAAATGGAAAAAAGTCTGGAATGTGTGTATTCCAATACCTTTGCTTTTAATGATTTACTGAATTTACTAAATGGGGGAGGAGCAGCGCAGCACATTCCGAGTGTTGCCAGCTTGCAGTGCAGGGGGGTGGCTTCCAATCTTTCTTTTCACTATACCAGTTCCAGGCTGCTAGCACCCTCCTCCTAAAGGCACCATTTCAGAGCTTTCTTCCTGCTCCCACTAGCAGGAGAGGCAAACCGTGTACCATCCTGATCCTTCCAGCCATAATCGAGGGATTAGCATTGCACTATTATTTGACAATTTCTATTTATATGCTGTTTTTCAATTATAGTGCCCAAAGCTTCTTACAAAAAAGAAAAGCTTTCCCACTTGGGATAAAGCATGCATGATGGGATGTCCACTATTCCCACTGCTCTGTTAAAAGCTTGAACTCAACAACATCAAACAAGCAAATAATTTCTTTACCATTATATAGCCTCATTTCCAGAAGTGTTGTGCAAGCACTTGGCCTTGGCACTTCATTAATTTAATTAAAACATGCTCTTACCTGCTAGATATTCTATGACAGCTGCCATGTAGACAGGAGCTCCCACTCCTATCCGGAATTTGTATGTTCCTTTCTTTAAGTATCGCATCATTCTGCCCACTGGAAAAATAACGCCTGCTCTGCTGGAGCGAGACATTTTGGTCATTTTTTTCTTTCCACCTCGGGCCGACATGTTGTCGCTGTGTGTTTTTCAGTCTTCTGGCAGATTATTCTTATTTGCTTGTCCTAATATAAAACATACAAAGGGTGAAACAAGGATTGATATTGGGTGTACTATGGAGTTGGATTTTTTAAAAATGTTGGGGAGCAAGATTTCAGGCTGTGTACACACTATACCTGGCTACGCTATACGTTCAGAACACAATTCCCCGCAAAGAATTCTGGGCCTTGTAGTTTGCCCCCAACAGAATTACCGTAGAATTCCCAGCAACCCTTAACAAACTGCAAAACATAAATGACCTATAGTAATGTAATTGGTATGGAAACAATACTTTCAATATTGTATCAACTAATCCACCATGTGAACAATTAACATGGTACAGCTGCCAACACCCATGATACATCTGAAACAAAGTTTTCATAGCCAGTTTCTTTGTCTGATGTTCATGTGGGTGTCAGTGCTTAGGCAGCAAGACCTTTATCACACACACATACGATGTTATGAACAGGTGTGAAGGAACCCCATGTTGCAGAAGTGCAGTACAAAAATAAACTGAGAGAGAGAAAAAAACCTGTGTGTGTGTGACACACCTCAAAAACAGGGTGAAGACTGAGTGTGACCATGAAACACTGATTTGCCTGGTGGATCTGGAGAACTATGTGGGAGGGGAAACGGAATGGAGTATCCTGGAGGAGGGGTACTGACTGGAACAGTGAGCAAGAGCACTCCGCACTGCAACACTGGATATATGTCCCACTTGTCTGATTCAATTTCTCCTATTACAACCAAACCTGTTCATGTAATAGCCTCTCATATTATCCTAGGCTGTTCCAATGCAAACTAAAAATAGGGTTCTATACTTGTGTAAAGTGAAAATTGTGTAATTGTGTAAAGTGAAAATTTCTAAAAGGCACAGCTCTGTCATGAAGGGATGAGCATAATTGTACCTCTTGAAATTGTCTTTGCTACACAATTATGAAAAATACAGAAAATCTGTATCCTCCATTGCATTGGAATACATTATATTTTGATTTCATATGGCTACAAAGGCATATATATCTTATAGGTAATAAGTAATATAGAAGTATTTTCCATTTTTTTTATTTGACCTGCTCTGTGGCTTTTAACCTGGAAGCCTCGTACACAGATGAAACATGTCCTAGCAGATGAAACATGTCCTAGATAAATGGATCTCAGGGTTGTGATCTAACTATGGAGAGGTACCTGACTGACACACATCTGGTAAAATAGCCTGTGTTTGCTCAGAAACTAGGCAAAACACACACACACACACACGATTCTGTACATAATGCCCATTGTATGCTTGGCATTTTACAAAGTGAAAGAGGCACACAGGAGACAACAAAGGGGAGGAAAATAGAGCAGTGATAAAAAGGGCAAGTAACTGCAATTATTTCAGTTACATGTACTTAGGCTTAGTTAAATGCATCATTATACTGTACTGTTATTTGTTTGTGCTGTGTAGCTTTTGTGTGCCTATGTGAAGGGAAATAGGATGGCAACCTTTTTCCCTGGCAGAGACTCTCTGCTTTCAATACAGGCAACCCATTTACACGGGGGTTACGTCCCAGGTCATTGTGCGCAGACAGCAAACCGCATGTAAGCTCATTCCGCCCTCTTCTGGTACCAAACCTGGCAAGTGTGCGCACGGTCATATGTGCATCAAACGTGCACAAAATGGGAGTTGCCCATACCAAATTACCGTATGTGCTGAAATTCAAACAGCTGCAGTAGTCTCAGAATGAGGATAAAACAATAAAGCAAACAGCACCTGTTTAATGCAATTCTTGTCAGACTTGTAGTTCTTTAAGATACAGAAACATAGGAAAGGTGAAAACCCCAGAAGGTAGAAGTGTTGTCTGTGGATAAATTCCTGACGTTAGCATACACAATATTTTGCATTTGTGTAGAAAGCTGCACGTCTACTTGTATTTCTGAGATAGGGCAACCTAATTCATGTGTTATCTAGGTGATGTGAGTCCTGTTCAGAAATGCTCTCCATGAGGAGAGGAGGGCATGGAGCCCACTGGTCCCACCTCCAATTTCCCTAATGACTTCTCATCCATCGCCATCATACATTCAGTGTAAGGTTTGGAAGCTTAGGGCTCCCAAATATATAGCAAACCAAACCTTCAACCGAAGGTGTACAGGTTGTGGGCAAGCCCAGCAGACATGCCAATACTGCTTCTCCTTCTCACTTGTTTCCTAAGCACATAAAGGGCACTTCTGATTTTTCTTTTCTTAAAAAAGAAAATGCTGTTAAGACCATTTCTATACTGCTTAATATATAAAATATTTCTAAGCAGTGCACAGAAAAAAACACAAATATTGCCTAAATATAGAAAACCACAAATACAAATTACAAAAACAAGAATGAAAAGTTAAGAAATAGAGCATTATAAGTGGCTGCAGCACTTCTGATCACAGGGGGAGATATCCATGATTGAATGTTCCCCATACAGAAAAATATATACGTACAGTGGTGCCTCGCTTAACGAATGCCCTGCTTAACGAAATTTCCGCTTAACGAAAGGATTTTTCGAGCGGAGGTTACCTCGTTAGACGAATGCGTTTTACGAAAAATTCGTCTAGCGAATCACGGTTTCCCATAGGAATGCATTGAAATTCAATGAATGCGTTCCTATGGGCAAAAAAAAATTCAAAAAACTTTCAATGCATTCCTATGGGATTCGCTAGACGAATTTTTCGCTATAAGAAAAGACCCGTGGAACGAATTAATTTCGTCTAGCGAGGCACCACTGTACACTAGTCTAGATGTTAGGGAGATGGGAATCATCAGACTACCAATTCAGTGGGAACTGGGCCTAAATGACGGAGATCAGATTACTCAAATTATGTGGCAACTTCATTATTTCTACTGAATCTTCTGGAACGATGCAGAAAATATAGATATTATTTATCTAAAACATTTACATCCCTGTCAACAGGCAGGGTTTCAAAGTAGCTGATATAACCATTATATGTGTTCTTTATTTATTATGACAGTAGTGATCAATTGAGGGGCTGCGTGGAACAATAAGAGAAAATGTAAAGAGAGGTAGACAACCATTTGGAAAAACAAAACAAGAAACCTCAAGATCTCGCAATTCTCTCTCTCTCTCTCTCACACACACACACACAGAGCTCCATACATAATAGAGACACACTGCGCAGGCTCCGCGGCCGTTTCCTCCATCCATAACATTCCCTCTCAGAAGAGGGAGGTGTGACATTGCTCGTCCTCATATAAGAACGCCCCACTCTTTAAAGGGGCTGGCCTTTAAATTCAAGCAGGAACCTTTCTGTTTCTTTCAAATTCAAACCGCCAAAGCATTAAAACTTATTTATGTAACGAGCGAGAGCGTGGAGGAAGATGTTGCTAAAACGGAGTCGGGGGCGGGGCACGCGCGCAATGAGGGACCCGCCCCGCCTAACGTTCTTTAGGGCACGCGCTCATAGGTCCGACGATTGAAATACGCGAGCTGGCAGTTTTTTCTTAAAGGGGGTGTGTGGGTGGGCGTGAGGGGGCCAGCTTTTAAAAAGGCAGGATGGAGGGCGTGCGCTGGTGCGCGAGCCGCCAATAAGGCGCAGGGAACTCTGGGAAGTCAACGCCGTTCCCTTTCCCGCGCAATTCCTCTTCTCCTAGCCTCTAGCGGGGCGGGTGGGGGAGGCGTCTACCGTCGGACTCTCTAGTCAAATTCCCGCCTCTCTCCCCGTTCTGTTTGTGGCCCGAGATGAGCCATTCCCTTGTGGTTGAGATGCCGTTAACCGGCTCTCGCTGAAAGGGCGCCCCGGAAAGGGAAGCGCCGGGGAAATGACCTCTCCTCACCTCACTCCCCCTTGGGAGAGCCGTGCGGTGGGGAGGGAGAGAGGGAATCGCGACCCCCGAGAGAAATGGGGGGAGGGGGTAGAGAGAAACGGCGCGGAGGGCGGCGGCGGCGCCCCCCCCCTTCATGCCACTTGGCGGCATTTTCTTGACCTCTGAGGAGGACAAAACGGGAGCGGGAAAACCGCCGCAGCCTCAGCGGAAAGAGATTCTCCACTCCCGCTTTTTTCTATTTCAACGGCTCGCTCTGCCGCCTTTCCTCTTCCCCTCGCTTCGCTCCCTACCGGGGATGGCGCGCCTCTCCCCGCATCGCCTCCATGCCTGGGAACGGGGGGCGGGAGGCTGCGGCTGCTTTCGGGGGCCGCTTCCCCTCCCGCGGCGCCGCTTCGGGTGAGGGGCAGGGGCGGCCAGTGACGGCGACAGGCCTCCTCCTTGCCCACCCTCCCCCACGGGCCCCAACGGCTTGTCCTCCGGGGGTGCATTAACCGAGCAGCCTTTCCCCCCGCCCCGAGCCTTCCCGGTCACCTGCCTGCCTGCTGCCGCCTCCGCTCTGGCGCCGCCGCAATGCCCGCGTCGCGCTTCCTCCTTTCCCTTCCGTCGCTTTTATTGTATGGTTTCAATGGCGGCAGCTCTGGAGGCCGGTGGTAGGGAAAGGAGAAGGGGGGGGTCCTTCTCCACATACCACCTCTAGGAGGAGCCACGGTAGCGCGGTCCTCCGAGCGCCCCCGCCGCCAGCCCTGGCGTCGACGGCGCTCTCCTGGTGTCTCAGGGAAGAGCTGCCAAGGGGGCCGGGTCGCCGAAAGCGAGCAGCGATGCTGGCAGCGAAGCAGCAGCAGCGGGGCTTTTTTGCCTTGCTCTTCGTTTGGATCGGCTGCTGGTTAGTTTTGGAGCCATCGGGACACCCTCTCGAAATAACCCACTAAACCCTGTTCCTACCTCTGAAGGTTCCCAGCGCCTCCCGCTCCTGAATGCTTGGCGATTTCTATTATTTCTCGCTTCGCAGCTGTGACTTTAACCTAAAAGAAAGCTCTCTGCCAAGGAATACCTGCCCAAACAGAAAGGGGCGGGGCTCTTTGGGAAAATACTGTGCAGTGGTGCTTCTTTGGACCCGGTGTTACAACAGCGCTGTACTCTTTCGCAAGCTGCTTGAGATCGCTGTTTGGCGAGGATGTTGCAGAGCGCACTTTAGATCCAAGGAAGCATCAGTTAGGAGTCTTGTGTTGCTAGATTTCCCTCTTCATCGTCGATCCCACACAAAAAGTACGAGTCCTATGTGTTCAAAGCTACCACCGCAGCGTAGGCTTTTCGCCCATAATTATACATTGAAAGGGTGGCACTTCATTTCCATTTCATTACTGTACCACTGTTTAGTGCAGTAAGGGTTGAACAGTAACTTGTTTGGAGTTGCGCTTTTTAAAACTGTTGAGGTGGCATCCTCTGTTCTTAAAAAATTCAGGCAGATTGCTTCCTGTAATAAATTAATGTGAGTTTATTGTGTGCAAAGAAAGGGAAGGACCATGCCTCTGGTAAAATATGCAGTTTGCCCCAGCAAAAAATTATGTGGAAGTAAGTCCTTTGTTTCCTGAGGCTTCCAGTAAGATGTTTATAAAATGCTTCAACTACATAAAAAATGCATCTGGAGAATTAGGTTCATCTCCCTATAGGACTCTACTCAGACTTAGTATTATGGGGAGGCCTTCCTCCCATGTCTTGCTACCTTCAGAGGCATGTCAAATGGACCTTTTCAGCGACTTCTCTCAAATTGTGGAACTCATTGCCACAGAGAGCTAGGTTGGCTCTTTCCTTTTGTGGACAGGCAAAGACTTGATTCAGAAACCTTTGGCCACTAACTGGCTGATGCAGCAGGGCCTTCTGAAGGTGTGTGATCTACTTGCCTTGCCTCACAATGTCTGCTAGCAGCTCAATTGACTTGGTTTGATACTTTGAGTTCAGGGACTCAAACATTTCTAAAGTATGTGTCATTCCTTAATAAATAAATAAACTGACCTCTAAATCTTACTTCTTTTGATAACCTGCCATTGTGAGATTTGACTTAATAGACCAAGAAGTAAAAATGTCTCATGGTAGAAGAAAGCAGGGCATTTACCGGTATTCTTAAATAATCAAAAGACAAACCCTTTAAATTTAAGAATAAATACCCAACTTTCTCCTACCATAAGCCATTTTAACTTATTGGTCTATTGGGCTTTTCATTCTGATTTGTCTTTAGCTAATAGCTCAAAACAAAACAGTAAATGTATGCACAGTTGTTTAGCATTTTAAGTATAGCATTTTAAGCTTTCTATTTCTCCCAGTGGTTTAAAATATATCACTTTCATTGTGAGGAGAGATTATTGGAAATCTCTGTTTATAAATATAAAGGTTGAGTAGAGACTGCTAAGCAGTTTCAAAGTTTGCAGTGAAAACTGAAGCATGGTAAAAAAAGTTAAAACAATCCACCACTTAATAGCAGACACACACACACACACACAAACAATATATATATATATATATACACACACACACACACAAAATATACAGATACAGGTTTTGTAAGAGAATGCACACTTTATTTTTAAATCGGCTGCATGAAATAATAAATCGTAAACATTTGCCATTTTAAAAAGATAAATATTTACATCATATACAATAAGCCAACAGTACAGAATTGCATACAACTTACGTTTCCCAAATAATAACCTCACTACAGAAATAATACAAGATAAGTAAATGTTAGCACAGTGAATGTTTGTAGTTTTCTTGGAGTAGGATCAAATTGTTGCCCCACAGTGTATGATAAAAGAATGGAGAACTAGTTATGGCATTTGAGCGTATATCCTCTATGTTACCTAAGAAAGCTATTCTTATACTTGAGGCTATGTGCATATTGCAGTTTACTGTACTTCAGCTCAGTGTGCTCCCAGCACTGATGGTTTGAAACCATGGACACATCGTGCTAGCCACAATCCCTATCCTCCAGTTTCTTGGGAATTACTGGTGTTTGATGTGTTTCCCCTCAAACCACCTTCCATCTGACTTGAAAACGTAAACAGCAGTTAATCTGAGGTGTGTTCATTTCAGATAGCCATTGTCTGGGCTGGCCTAGGACATTTTGCCTCGTGAGACAAAATAGAAAGTGCTGCTGCTTCCTCTGCAGCACCCCATGCCACCACTTTTCAGCAGCCACAGGCAAGTGGTCTGGAGAAGGCCCAGCATGCTGAAGGTGGTGGTGGGGAGTAAAAAGAAGCCAGAGAGGAACAGACTCTGAGCAGAGGAGGAGGAGGCCGACAAGCACAGGAGGCGGTGAGCGACGTGCTCCTCAAAGGCTGGATCTGCCACGTGAGTTGACTGCTTCACCAGTCCTCATGGGTGGGCTGGCCATGTGCTGATGAAAGTTTCATTGAATTGGAATGGGCGGGGAGTAGCAGGAAATGCACATTGGTTGAAGACATCCCTGCTCCCTCTCCTGTGTGTACAGCAACATAAAAATGTGACTTGGAAATGTTGCGAAGAAAAACATGTCACTGCTTTTCAAGCCACGAATGTGTACGTATCCTGATTGAGTATATTTTTACATTAAAAGTGAACAATTTTTTTTTGCTACTACTTTAAAGATCTGAGCATCATCTCCTTACATTTTGTTACAGTATAATGATGAGATGTATGCTTGATTCCATTTCTCCAAAAAGTTATTTTGTTGGGAATGTTAAAAATAAAACTGCACTTATCCATTGATTTCAGTAGGTCGACTCTGTGTATGACTTGTTGGATATAAACCTAAATGTTTAAATCAGTATTCAGCAGAAGCTTGAAATACTATTTTTAAGTGGGCGTAAGCTTTGGCTGCAGTTAATTTCAAAATAACGTATCACGCATATATACTATTTAAACAGAATTATTTAAGTTAAGGCTGCAATTTTGTACCCTGTTATCTGGGATACACTTCTGAGTAGAATTGTATTTGGTTGTACTTTAAAGCTACATATAATTTGATGAGTTTGCATCTCTGATAAATAAAGGATTGCCTGAGGAAACAGGTAAAAAACAACAACAATAACTGCTTAGGTAGATAATCCAATTTAAATGGATAAATACCTCTAGTTATCTGTTTGAAGTAAAAAGAATTTGAAGTTACTTTCTCAAAAAGCTCATTAAATATTACCCTACAATATTTACAGGTAGGTAGCCATGTTGGTTTGCCATAGTCAAAACAAAATTTAAAAATTCCAGTAGCACCTTAGAGACCAACTAAGTTTTGACATGGGTATGAGCTTTCGTGTGCATGCACATGGTATCTGAAGGAAGTGTGCATGCACACAAAAGCTCATACCAATGACAAACCTACAATATTTAGTCGGCATGCCAAGCAGTGATTTAACAAACTGAACATTTCATCGCAACCTATGTAGATATAAAGATGTATGTCTCAAATCAGTTGAAGCCTATGTAGGAGAATGTAGAAACAATGCCCCAACAATGCAATATATACCACTTTAATAAAGTTTTAAATATTTGTACATCAAATAAAACCAGATAAAAAGCATATTCTGTCATGTAAATCGACAAAACCAGAAACGACAAAAAATTGTTTCTGCAAATCAGTTTCCTGCAAAAACTGGCTCCATAACCAAAGTCTTTTAAAAATAAATAAAATAAAACCAAATATTAATTCAAAAGATTAGCTACTCATTTTTTTTAAAAAAATTCTGATAGCTTAAATATCTAGAATGAAATGATGACTTTGAAGCTATTACAAGACTCCCATTGATTATTCTGAGGTAGGATACCACAAAAAGAATCTTAAATGGCAGATTTCTGTATGCCCTGATTTTAATATCTTTACCTATTATTTATGAAGATTCCTAGAATTTATTTATGATCTACCTTAACCTGGACTTGGAAATAATTCCTATAGGGTCTGTCCTAAATTAACAGTTTGAATTCATGACTAGTTTTGTTGTTGTTGGTAAATGCACACGGAAGGCAAATAAAACTAATTTGTCATCTTTCAATAAGTCACATGAGTAAGATATGATGGGTCCTTGGAAAGATTTTCATGGGTCTTTACTCACAGGAAATTCTTCAAAAAAATCAATTCCTTTGCATGAAAAACATTATTTTTGGACATGCATTTTTAGACATTGTGGTGCTGGATCCCATAATTAACTGAAGGGGAAGGAAAGTTGCTGCTAGCATTCCAAAAATGCTTGCACGAGAGTGCACAGAGCTATTGTAGATAGGCTTTTCTAGGAGTTCTCATGCTTATACAAAAGCTTGCATAGCTGCTAGAATGTATTTAGACTTAATTTCACTTTCTATATTTTTTTGCGGTTTGGCATGCACTGATTTCTAGTTTTGGAAGAATATGTAGAATGAAGACTAGAATTTTTTGATTACATATATTGGAGAACATTTGGTATATACATTGAATAGGTGGTTAAATATATTTTATGAAAATATATTTGTTGCATGAGGAGAATGTGCACTCATTTTTAAGCGTCACTAGAATGAGTGGCACTGATTGAAAGGATATGAAAGATATGTAGAAGTAAGGTGTTGAACTGTATTGGGATGCGGAGACATGCAGAATTTTCTCTAAATGGAAGTTGGCACTCACCAGGAGCAATGTATTAACAGGAAAAAGTAGCTAATGGATTTACCATCAGATCCTTATACAGTACTTCCAATTACTGTCTGAAATCTCAATATAATATAGTAACTAGTCAAAAATAATAGCAACAATAAAACCTAAGATTAATGCATGTAAAAAACTATAATTCCTTGTCCATACATCATTTATAAAGCAAAGCTGGTATTTATTTAGATTTAAAACCACTGAGAGCTAACTTAAATATGCAAGCAACCCAAATGCCCAAAGGTTATATAGACTGCATAATGAACTTAGCATTTAAATGCTCAATTATTTCATAAATGCATTGGGAATCAAGCAAGATCCATTTTGTCCAGCATTCTCTTTTCAATAGAGGAAGCCTACAAGGAGAGTGTGAAGGTGATGGCAGTCCTCTCTCTTGCTCATTCCTCAGCCTCTTCATGTCCAGAGGTATACTGTGTCTCTGAGCAAGGAGTTGTTTACTTTGGACAATTTGCACATTGAAAGTTAAAGCACAGGAAAGTGTCTTTTTGGATCACAAAAATGGCAGTATGGAGGTTAGTTTCATTTTAACAATCGCTTCAAACAGAACAGACATGTTTGAGTCTGTTTTCTTTTAGAGAGACCACCTGTCATCAAGAGAGACCATTTCTTTTCCCTTCCTGGTCCCTACATTTTGTGTAAATTGTTACTATTATTGAGAGAGACCATTTTGATCCCTCAATCCAGCTCTAGTGGTGCGTAATTATACGTATGCCAGAATGATGGGGGTGCACAGTTAGATGCACATTCACTGGCATGTGATTCCCTGTCCTCTTCTTGGTGGTATTAGCCAAACATAACTGAGTTGCTAGAGCTTGATTGTATTTAGGGGGGCCTGTATTTAGGGAGTCCACAGTTGTTTGGTCCCCAGGGTAGTCTTTGGAAAAACAACTTCCGAGCTGAACATCTGCCCATCAGCAAAAAAAAGCACCAATTAGATAGTGTACTTGGAAGGCAAGAAAATGTTATCCCTAAGAACAAATGGTTTAGGAACAATTACAATTTTCTTGCTTTCCATATCAAAATACAGCTACAGAATATATAACAAAATAAAAAAGGAAATGTAATATTAAAATATGAATATATTAAAATACAAAGGCACACCGCCCTGCAGTTGGACACATTCTTACCTCAACAAAACAAGAACTGCAACAAACCTGATATGCAAAAATAGCAGTTCCTGTTAATACTTACATTGAATAAGTCTTATATAAAATCTGTTTTGAAGTAACATTCAATTTCTTCTTGTTCTTTGTGAGCACACACTCTCCCTGATCTGAAGAACATTCAGTCCAATCCAATTTTTTGCAGGTGCATACATAAAGAATTCCTAAGTGCAGAGGGCTTTCTCCTCAATGCTGGGCAGAGTCCTCTGTATGCATCCCCATTGTCCATATGGAACCTCCTCCAACATTGCAGTGAACACCTTTGCTGACCAGATTGTATATGTGGAGGTTGGGATGGAAACAATCCTTGAAACCTAGCAGTACATCTAAATTATGGCTACACTGCAACACAGATCCATGCTTATGCCCCATTGATTTCAATGGCATTGGTTCATAATAGTGCACTTAATTGTGCCCAGTGTGGTATAATTTTAATTATAAGGACTTAAGTGCAAGTCTCATTAACAACTACCCTGTATCACTTCTGACTTGCCCATTTCTGGTTTTTCTGCAGATAAAGCTGTGGCAGAAATCATCTAGTGATGAAATAGTACCCAGTGGCAATTAAGCTTTCCAGTAACTAGTTTATACTATTTGTTCTCAGTATTGTGAAATCCTATTTTCTTACTGAATAGTTCAGGCTCTGCACTAAACTATGATTTATAAGCAATAAATGAAACATAATGGTTTAGATCCTGGACTGCTGCTGTTTTCAGAAGTGAGGGATTTTAATCTGCAGCCCCCCCATAGCATATCCCAAAAGTGTCCCAGTCCCTACTAACAGACTTTCAGGGGACTAGAGGGAAGGTGGGGGGAGCCTCATTCCATGAATTCTGTCCTGGTGAAAGAAGCATCCAGCAATCAAGCAATCATTATGTCTGTTTTCTTAACAATTTATGGGTTGTTGCTGTTTTAGTGTTTCTTGACAGTTCTCATCTAGAACTTTGTGGGCACTCCTATGTGAATATGATATTTCTGCATGAATCCATTTTCAGCAATGTAGGATGCAGATCTGCATGTGTAAACAGATGTATATACAGAATTGCCTCATGTGAAAGGAATAAGGGAACCCAAATGTATGCAAAAGTGTTGTATGCAAGGAGCTGTTGGGTCAATTTAACTGTGCTACAGCCCTGGGCTTAATAAGTGGCAAAGATATAAGGGAGCATTCAGAAAAGGAAAAAAACAATCAAGTAAATTACAGATGAACTACCAGTAAATGCATTTTTGGCACAAGTCTTCACAACAGAAGACATCCCAGAGATACCTACACTTAAAACAATTTAACAATAATACACATGGAGTACAGTAGAGGAATCAGTAGAAGTTTTAAACGTAGTTGACAAAATAGTAAGTTACTGGAACTATATTGCATCCACTTGAGACTTCTTAACTAAGATGATATAACAAACTATCAAAATTCAAAAGGGGGGGGGAATTGTCATTAAAATTGACAGCAGATTATTGGAAAGTTATATCCCCCCCAATCTTTTGTCCCATAAACTTGTACAATCTGTTAAAGCGGTACCCTTATGTTTTTAGCACGGGTAGTTCCACTGAAAAGGGGATCTAGAGAAATTGAACAGAGTTCAATACTTCATGACAATACTTCAGCAAATACTTCATGACAAATGTGTTTTTAGTATGAAAAATGTCTGAAAATGAGTAGAACTAAAATTATGTAAAAAAGAAATCAAACATTTATCAAATTTAAAATTAACTTCTAGTACACCAAAAGGATAATAACTTTCTTGCAGAAAAATAAACGGTAGCTTTTGAAGAGAAGCCATGAAAAGGTTAAGGATGGAATCATCATGTGAGTAAATGAATGTTTATCACTGGGCAACCAGGAAAGATGGCAAAGTGTTGCTGTATCTTCACTGAGCTGCTTTTCAGAGTCAATATTCAAGTTTATTGCTTAGAATTATGAGAAAAATAGCCCCTCTTCTGAAAAAAGCAACAACCACAGAAAGTTGCCTTATGTCCTAATGCTCTTCTTCACATCAGCTGCTGTATGACATGTCAAGATTTTCAGACGAAGGCTCCTATTATCATAACAGACTGAATTGAATGAAAAGAAATATGATGAAACAGAAGCCAGTTTCTCTCACATCTGGCACTGGTGCCGACCTCTGGAAGGAGAGAGCAAAAACCACTGGGGTATCCACCTTCTGTAGCCTCACCAGGTCCACTGTTCGGGAACAAAACTCTGGTGCGCGTGGCTCAAGAATACTTCCGTGCTCCTTGGAGGCAACTCATTCAATATCTTCAGCAAACCTTCAAGCAGGATGTTCTTGTCACCACTGTAGGCCTTCCACAAATATCTCCACTCTCTTACTTGTTTCATTATTTGGCTATCAGCCAAGGAGTTTGACCCTTTAAGTGACAGATATATTATTTCATATAGAAATGTCCTTTCAGATATTAGTAAAAGTACTGCTCTCATGTACTTAAAACTATGCAAAATCTCAAATTAATTTTATCTGTGTTCCACTGGGCTCCATTGAAACAAAAACATTTATAATCCTTAGATTACACCAGCAGCAAGTATTTTTCACTTAGCTATTTTGGGTTTTGCACCTGTGCCATCCCTTTTCTGAAAATGATGGGATTTTATCACACCTTTCTGAAATAATGTGAGTGGACTGCAGCTGGAATGTTGCACAATCCTTTGCTCCACTCAGAATAGTGACATTGTAAACCAGGAACAGTCTAGTTTTCTGTTGTGCCCTGATAGTGAACTAAATCTGAGTTGGGTTTCATAATTATTCGTTTGGGGTGCATCATGGGGATGCAGTGCACATTTTGAATTGTCAGCTGCAGAGCAGGGGCAGATATACACCATATATTTAAAGACCACCCAACACATTTAAAGCACATAGCTCGCCCCCCAAATCCCAGGATCTGTAGTTTCCCCCTTCACAGTGCTACAATTCTGTCTTTTAAACTACAGTTCCCAGGATTCTTTGGAGAAAGTAATGTTCTTTCAATGTGTGTTGGGTATGCTTTAAATGTATGTTGCAGATCTGTCCTTAGTGTGGATATTGGTGGTAGTCATGATGGGGAATTTGCATGGTGCATGACCTGAGTGACATCTTTTAAAATACTGGTCCGTGTCTATAGTATACATAACTCTAGTACTGCTTCCAAGACTAGAGAAATACATAGCAGTCATCTACACAGGGCTTAAGGCTTCACTTGTACTATGTTCTCCATACTAAAGTTCAAGAAAAGCTGAGAAGCCAGAAGAGATTTAGAAGGTTAGGGAGAAGAATGACGAGTCATGGGAAAATGAGAAAATAATTGGAAATATTCAGCTGAGGCACACACACCTCATGGCCTACCAAGCCAAAGCACATCCTGCTGTGGGTTTGTCTTGGTTTCAGTGGATTGACCAGAAAGCTGCTCTTTCTTCTATGTGAAGTGGTCAGCATATATTTAGTTAAGAATCTATCATATGTTAATGTCAAAGGAAACCTAACTGACCACTGATCTGAGGGCACAACTAGATGTGACCTTGAGATCATTCTCATGGATTGTGTTTATATACGGTATATATATTTTAAAAATTAGCTGCAGCCTGGGGGCCCCTGGGGTCAGGGCCACCACTGGGTCTCTTGGGTTCATGTGTTTTAATTAATAGTGACCACAATTCATTATTTCAGTCTCCTGCATTACCTTTAGTTTGGCACTGAAGTGAGGACAAGAAGCAACGTGTTAAAACCAGAGGAAAACAGCAGTTGTTTGGGTTGTGAGATCTTGCAGGGTGCAGGGGCAAACGGAAATGCTGAATAAATGCATCTTAGTGCAATAACATTTGATGCTCCTTAGAATGAAATATTTGAAGAGCAGCAATGCATGGAAAGAGCTTTTAAAAGTAGCTTTTAAAAGATGTCCAAGAACTGAAAAGGGTTGTTATGAATGCTAGAGGTTTCTACTGAGTTCAATGGGGCCAACTTCCTTATTGTATGGGTGTATAAGATTGTGCAGTCTTAGTTGTGTATCGGAAGCCGGCTATTCCCACCAATGACTACCTCATTAAAATGTTAACCTTTGCTTTAACTGATTCTAGAAGATCAGTGCTTTATGTATGTGCATGTTTTTGTTATCCACAAACTCTCCTACAAATTTAGTTATTTAATCAGTGGTGCCCTCTGCTGGCGATAGAGTTGAACACAGGTGATCCCTGTTGTTTCTTGCTTTGTTGGCTTAAATTTTCCCATGAAATACCATTATATATATATGATTTATTTTACAAATGTTAATTTCATTTCATTTTAATAATGAAAGTCCACAGTATTTTAAGTTCTTGCATTCATTTTCAAATGGCTTTGTTGGTCTTCCTATGTACATAGAGTGATTCTTCCTGGCACCTTAATGCAATAACTTATTTAGCTGTATCACTTAGTATGAGTGCACAAATATCATGCAAATATTGCAGCTGTATTCCACAATGCAAGTAGCATAGTATCAATATACATATAACGATACAAATGACTGACAATCAGATAAAAAGGAGAAAAGTAGCATTTTCTGTACAAAAATATGCAGCTCTTTATCATTTGAAAAATGCATTATCTTTTGGCACTTCCAAAAAGAACACTGTATAAAAATAAATATTCTATGCACAAACACACATACACACACAGGCCAGTCCATAGTTAGAATCTTCACTGCAAAAGAAAAATATAAAACTATGTTAATATCACACATAATTTTGAAAGGGATTATCTGTTGAGAAGATGTGCTGTGAAGGTATACTGTTATGTGAGTATGATCCAAGGGAAATAATCTAGCATGTAATCGAAGCTAAGCATGTTGAAGTCCTATTGATGTAAAAGAGAGATTTTGCATGTTTCATCAGTATGAAAACATCTAGCTTTGTTGACAGGCATTTTTCTTAGGAACTGAAGTCCTGGGGAAATGACCTGTTCATTTTGCATTCTTCAGTACTGTAATTGACTAGGAGAAATTTGCAACCCATTTGGCCCTATTCCCTCTATATTCACAGTCTGCAGTTTGGAGTTCAAAATGCTTCACTGGGATTCCACTTTAATCAGTGGCAGTCTTATGATCTGCAGAGCTTTTAAGCTTTCTGCTTTGCTTGCTGGGCAAGGCCCACTCAGCATGCTGGCTCTGGAAGGTTAGGGATGCTCACACAACATCTCAGGAACTTGGACAGCCCTGTGAGATCTTGCAAGAGCATCCCAGGACTGGTGTGCTCAGAGGGCATTGCCCACACAAGAAAGGCAGAGAACTTAAAAGCTCTTTTTGCACCAGGAAAACCTGGCACAAAAAGCTGCTAAGCTCTCTGCCTTGCTTGCATTTAACTTGTGGAATTTCAGCCAGCTGGCCTTCAACCTCTTATAGTTGAAACTACACAAGTTAAATGCATGTAAGATGTAATCATACTGTACTAGACATCTTGTGAGAGCTTAATAACATCATGAACTTTATGGAGAGATACTTTGTTACAATGGATGCACTAGGGCATCTTAATGCTAGATTCAGCCATATAGCATACTTCTGAATGCATAAAGGTTCACAAATACAGTACTTCACAGAGAGTCCAATACATATGTAACCTCAGTACAAATTACAGACTCTTGTTACCAAGTGGTTTAAATCCTAATTTTAAAAGTATTGGATGTTTAATTATGAAAGTGTCTGTTTGAATAACAGAAGTGAGTTGTTAAATAAGTCTAACATTCTCATGAATGTCAAATTCTGACTTCTAAGGACCAAACTAGACATGTCATCAAACACATCATTAGTAAGCAGGTATGTGGATTAAAATAAAAAGAATAGCGGACTTGGGGTGATTTTTGTCAGGACCACAGTACATGGTGATAGGTTTAAATTTCCTCTATCATGGGCCCCCCAAAAGACAATCCCTTCCTGCTGTTTTTGACCCCAGAAGGAAAGTTCTCATTGCAGCACTTCCCTCCTGTGCCTGCTCTGCATTAAAAGAAAGACAGCATACAGAGATGTTTGCTAATGATGTGTTTAGCGTCATGTCCACTTAGGCTCTTAAAATATTGGCATACAGTTTATGATTTGATATTATTATTATTATTATTATTATTATTATTATTATTATTATTACCTAGTATGGGCGGCTTACAGCATAGTAAATTGCTAATGTGTTTGGTTTGGTCTGATTTATAAAAGATACATTACCCATGTATTCATCTTATTTTCATATATTTGAACAATAAAATAGTACCTATCATATAGACGTTTTTGAATTGGGACAGAAGTGTGCTATGGCCAACCCTTCATGCTTTTCTGTTATAGTTATACCATGCAGAAGCAGCACATATCAGAATCATGCCATATTTTAAGGTCAATTTACCTTATTCCAGCATCCTTGAACTGGCAAGCCATCTTCCCCCTATAACAAAGAATGATTTAAGCAAAAGACTAAAATAAATCAGGAGAGGAAATAAATAATATAGCTGCAGAGAATATTCAAAATTTAAAATCTGTTTAGATGAAATATCCCAATGTAATACCCCTTGCTTAGCCATAGAGTGAATAAACATGTTTGGTACAGGAGGGCTGCTTCTGCATATAATAGCAGGCCCACATGTTCCAAATCAGAATCTTGCAAGCAATTTCATGTTGGGTCTTTCCATACAATCAGTTTACTGTCCAATAAGTGTGGAATCCAGATCCATTAAAACTTATGGAAGTTTTGTCACTGATTTCTATGGTTCATAAATTACTCTCTAAATGTGCAGCTACTACTGACTGGTTTAGGAGGACCCCGAAGCTCTCCTGTTTTTTAGTGATTTGCAAGCTGTGTGTGCACCTATTATTTAAAATATCTGTAAGCACAAGTAGAATAATTTTCTCCAGCAAGGCTGTGCTCACCAAGCCATGATTATATGAGGGGAGCCAGTTTAAAGGAAAGTCCCAGTGTGTCCCCTAATACTATCAAATGTGTGCAGCAAGCCGTATTCCTGTCACCCAGATTTCTAATTGGATTACCCATTAGTCATTCCAGTATTTTAACGTGTATGTTTGATATATATATATACATATACATTTATACAAACACACAAACCTATTAAAACAAAGAGCTGGTCAGACTTGTGGATTGATCAAACCTCAGGCAGAATTATGACTGGTTTGTTCCTCTGACAACTAATATGCTTTCTAAATAGAGATTTCACATGAGAAATAATACCTTTTTGATTATGGCAATCTTGAAATATAGTGGCAAGAAGTATGATAAATTAATGATCATTTGACACTGAAATAACTATGTTTTCTAAACCTATTATTCTTAATGCAGACACTCTCCTGACAGTACGTCTTTTCACTGGTACATACAACTGCAAAATGCAATAACTGAAGATCCATTAACAATGAATGAAGAAGTTCCCATTGGTACAATGGTCCCATTGGCAGGAATGAATTATATAATGGATGTAAAATCCAAAGTTAGGGAATAGGAGTTACAATTGAGGGGATCAACAGAAGGATGTGGTCATGAAGTGTGTTTGTTTTGCAGAGGCTGGGAGGCAGAAGGAAGCATATTCATTAGTAAAAAGCAGAAATTAGGCATATCACACTTGAAAAGCATGGACTTCATACATGCTCTTAGAATACAGAGCAGTCCAGGAACTATAGCAGCAGAGTGACAAGTTAAAAAGTAAGGTTTTTTCATGCTTGAAGCAGAAAGCATATTTTAACATTGGGTTTCTTGCTTTGTTTTAAGAATATGGCATCAGTTTGACTTTTCACAAGATTTTGTGTGTGTGTTCGTATCCATGTAGTGTATCAGAGTAGGAGTTCGTATCCATGTAGTGTATCAGAGCAGTAATGAATGTGGTCGATTCCACGGGGGGGGGGGGGAAACACTGAAAAGATCCATTATTGTGTGGCTAACTTTCTGCACCTTCCTTGGGTGGGGCATATAGAGAAGAGCCTCCGATGAAGACTACAGGGTATGGGCTGGTTCATCTGGTGATTCTCTTTAAAGAACAAAAACAGCACTTTGAACTGAGCCTGGACATTATTTGGTAGCTGGTGCATTTGGGACAGAATCAGTGTAACATTCAGACCTTGTGGTCCCAGTCAATAACCTGACTCCTGAAATCTTCAAGGAACGGATTACAAATGAGCAAATTACAAATTCAGAATAAAAAAAGAAAGAACTATGCATAGTCTTTTGCCATGATACATGGGAAACCTGTAATTCTGAAATAGAGGATATGAAATAGGTGTGTTGCAAGACAGAAGTGGGAAGGCAGGGTGACGTGGCGAATAGCAAGATCTGTGAAAGGGTCACAGTTTATATATGTGAATTAGACGCTCTTTTATGTGGTGTGAGATATTTGTAAGATCATGAAAGTTGAAGTAAAGCAGATATGAGCGATCAACTTTATGTTCCTTAAACCAGCATATTTATCCTCATATATTGCAGGAAAATGGTAGTAGCAACCGGTCTCACTCCAAAAGCTGTTATGGGTGTCAATGGACATCAAGCATTTGGGAGAAAGGGAGGGGATATGGAAAGGGTCTTGCAATAAAGGGAGGAAGGAAAAGCAATCTGAAACATGCAGGAAAGGGAAGGTAACACCATACCAATGGGCAAGGGGCATCCAGCCCGTCCAGCCCTGGTAACCCCGGCTCACCCTTCTCGCCTTTAAAACCTCGAAGTCCCTGTTCGTGAAATCAACCACTAGAATTACTTTAGTCAGTGCAGATAATCTCCATTTTATGGGTGGAGAAACTCAGTAGAACAATGATGTACTCAAAGGCACTCAGGTTATAGTCCCAGTGTTTTTATGTACAATGGCATACAATGATAGATTTTTTTAAAAAAAAATGTATTCTGAAATAATCAGAAGATATTAGTTTTAAATGGAGAAGATTAGAGAATGCTGTAGAGCTAGACAAGGGGGGGGGAGTAAGTGGCTCAATGTCAAGAACTTTCTCCTTTTTCTTTGGACTAGATGTCTGGTTTTCACTGGGTGTCATAAACTGAGTACCTTGCATCACAATCAGCTGCAACATCTTTCTGATACAACATTTGCTCATCTCCAAAGTGGGCGAAGGAAGAAGGCACTTTTAGATTTCACTTTTACTCCGGCCCTCTTCACACATGCACATTCACTTGATGATTGTAATGTAAAGTTATGACCCTTTACAAACCCCTGTAGATGAGATCACAGAGTTTTCACATTGCCTCATAACACGTTTCATTTGAGTTAATTCAGCAGCAAGTCATCAAGTGAATGAGTGAACGCACATGTATGAATTGACCTTGAGTCTATGGAAGAAGCTGTAGCAGTGAATCTAGAAGTTTTAAGTAGTATTGCTTTTTCAACTGGACAAGTTTTACACAGCCAGGACTTGCTCTAGCTTTCTTTTTCACTTCAGTAGGCATGGCAGAGCTCCCCTCTTTTTTAAAAAAGACATTGATTCAAGACGTTACTGCATTGTGGTGTCATTGCCTCTTGTCCTTCTTTCTTCCCCAGTGGCTTAAAATATAAAACAATGTGCCTTATAAAACACAACATACCAATGGGCAGGGTGCATCTAATCCAGGTGCTCCTTGGTCTCCCTTATCCCCTTTAGGCCCCCTAGAGCCTTTCTTGCCCCTTTCCCCCTGCAAATAATAGTTTATTAAAAAAAAGATACATAAAAGATTTAGGATTATCCATTTCAAGTCAGTGTCTCATAAACAAAAACAAAATACTGTAATGTAAAAACAATTAACTTCAAAAGGTTGATTTTCTTTTTCATTTAACATTCTTCGTGATTTTTTTTTTTTGGCTGGCTTTGGCATTTTATGTTTAAATGTACTGTATGTGTATTTTGTATTATTAAAACCTCAAATTTAAACAATAGCAAGGTGTTTGTCTTCCATTTTCATGCAGTGGCTCTGCTTTATACATACAGTTATATAGTTATATAATTATTATTTTTTCCTGGCAGCGTTTGTATTGTTTTGTCATGGCCTTTTGATTGATTGATTGATTGATTGATTGATTCATTAAATAAATAAATAATCAGTGTTCCTCCTAAAATGTTTTAGAATAGTTAGCATTGGGAACAACAGCTCCTCACATTTGCTCAGAAGTAATCCCATTGAGCTCAGTGGGGAATTCTGACCTACAATATCCAAGCGGACAATAAAAGTAAAATGAGTGGTGGGGATCATTACACTTCTTTTCCAATGACTAATTTTGGAAAAAAACCATAATCTAGCTGAAGTTCTGTATTATTTTTTAAAATAAACCTAGGAAGACACACTTCTGTTTAAAAATCACGTATTTTAACTGATAATCAGCTGGCTCAACCATGTTTTTTTATTTAACAGGAGAACATTGGCAAATTCTTGTAAAAATGCTCTGTACTACTTAAGTTCTTAAAATAGACCCTCAAAGGGATAAAAATGGAAACCATTGGCCTCATGCTACCTCTCTGAACAATGGTGCAAAGTCACCTTGAATGAATAATGCCAACATCAAGCCAAGGACCAATAGTCAGAAAGACAACAAAATTATGAAATCTTTCCAAGCCAATTTACAAAAATCAGCAACATACAAAAGAGGAAAACATTTTGATAAGTGCTTGTGGATGTAGGATGTAAGTGGGATTGCTGCAGAGGGAGTTTCATTTAGTAACTGGTATAAGGATTAGGTGGCGCAAGGAGACGACATAAAATCAGGCAGAGTGGGTATATTTTTTAAGGGAAATAAATGGGTTTGGTGTTTGTTTGTTTTAATAAAACAAAAATAAACTGGCAGGAAAAATGGATGGGAAAGGAGAGGTCACCCAGGATCAAACGCTGGCTTAGAGGGAGGATAATCCAGGAGAAAATGCAGACTGGGTTGCGGCAGGAAGAGAAGGAAGGATCCGGGAGAAAAGGCAGAAGAGCAGGAAGGGATAAGGGGGACAAAGGTAGACCTGTAGAAGCAAGGAACACACACACGCAAACCACACAAAGACAGGAGAAGAAGAAAAAACAGTTGAAATAACAAATTCAAGTTTAATGCACAGAATAAGCATTGGCACCTTTTCAGCTGGTTTGTCCAAATGAGCACACTCCATTCCCATGAACTGTTATAACATTGCACCTCTATTTTCTTGACTGCTCTTTCTGGGAGATATACCCCTATGGTATATCACAAGAGCCAATGGGACTGATTAGCAGAAAAGAAGGACCAAGCTGCATTGGGGGGGGGCAGCATTAGATTCATGGGCCAGAATCAGGCCTGCCACTGGATCCCTATAAAACAGGACTTGGGGTGAGACTTAAAAGCACATTAGGGGCAGGCAGGAGAACCTCCTGTTCTCTATACACCCCACCCAAATTATGTATTTTTAGCTCTTTTTCAGCCAGGACGACTCCTAGGCTGGATGTAATCCTGCTAGGATAAAAACAGCTGGAAAGAAGCAGGTGGAGTGGGAGGGGCAGGGTAAGGGGTCAGCAATCTCCTGCCCTCTCCTCCTGTGCTTTAAATCAGCCCCTTTTCCGCTTTGTCAACATACAGCATAACACAACCAATATTGGGTTGTGCTACCAGCACATCTAGTTTGGAAAGATAATTTCCGCAACTGCTGCACAGAGTATTCCGTTGCCAAATCATGCTGCAAGTTAAATAACAGGCTTCCCTTGACTGTTTTACATCCATAGCACCACACATTTCATACCAGACTCAAGAAATGTTTCCAAAACAGCAATTAGTCATAAAGTGTCTGCTAATGATATATGTAAGGATTCTTCATTTCTTAATGACTAAATGGATACTTATGCAGGATTTGTGTGTGCACTGTTCCTGCTCACTCTAACTCATCTCCCACACCCCGTATTGTGATTTCAAAGTATTTGTTGCAGTTTTGCAAAACATACTCCTGCATGGTGCTTTGGATCTCTATTCTCTTTAAATGGTTTCAGAATTATGAATGGCACTGAGAATTTTCCCAGAGCTTTATTACAAGCAATTCAGAAACAAAGCTGTCTCTTCTTGATGACTCTGTCTAACTGCGCAGAAGGTTCACTCATCAGTCTATGACAGTTACAGGTAGGTAGCCGTGTTGGTCTGAGTCAAAGCAAAATAAAAAAATTCTTTCAGTAGCACCTTAAAGACCAACTAAGTTTTTATTTTGGTATGAGCTTTCGTATCTGAAGTATCTGAAGAAGTGTGCATGCACACGAAAGCTCATACTAAAATAAAAACTTAGTTGGTCTTTAAGGTGCTACTGAAAGAATTTTTTTATTTTGCAGTCTATGACAGTTCTCATCTGCCAATAAACTTTTTGGTACAGAAACCCAGCCCGAAGTGGTTTCTGAATTTTCAGTTTTAGTTAACCAAGACTGTTCTAAACATTTTATCCAAAGTTAAAACCAACTGAAAAAGTCTCAGGAACTTGCTTGATAGAGTGATCCGAATAATAACTACATTTTATTTATTTTTTAATCAAAAGGAAGTTATTGAAATAAAAGCAGAGGTGGAATGATTAAGTACTCTACGCAACAGCAGCCTTGGAGAAGTCGTAAACTAAGAGGTAACGCTCACCATGACTGTGATGTGCTGTGAAGACTTATCATCTCATTACTTCATCAAGTATTGTATCACAACTTTATTTTAAGATTTCCCAAGCGTTTCATGAGAATTATTTTGAACTTTGGTTCTATTATTGCTAGCAGCCAGGTAACAAAAAAAGATGATAAGTTTTTGGGTTATACTTTATTAGGCAGTTAGATTTTACCTTATCCCTTTTGATGTCCTCACAAATTTAATCATTCCACCATTTCTTAAAGGCCTTAATAGTGAAAGAGCCATAATTTAAGACTTACCCGGTTTCCTTTTTCACCTGGTGAGCCTTGTGAACCCTATAATATAGGTATGAATGTTTAAAGAAGTTATTCATTTTAAAGCCAGTGTGGTACCCTGCTTAGTGTTTGAATCCCCACTCGGCCATGAAGCTCACTGGGTGACATTGGACCAGTCATTGTCTCTCAGCCAAACCTACTTCACAGGGTTGTTGGGATAAAATAGGGAGGTGAGGAGAACCACATACATCACCTTTGAGCTACAACCTTGCTCACAAAGTGATAAATCTGACGACTGAGGTGGAAAAGATACGAATTGCTTTTAGGTCACTGGGCGGGTTGGAGACATCTTAACCTCTCTATTCATCCCATTCATTTGCCTAATTATTTCCCCTGCTGTTCTTACACCAAAGTTGGTGAAGCCTTTGGGGAGTGGCAAAAAAATTGCTTGTGGAATCTGATCCAGCCCCCAGGCTAGGAATTAGCCACCTTCGAACTAGACAGAAAATTTATCATACCTTTTTTTACTTATGGAGAAATTTAAAAGCATTTAGCTTTACTAAAGTAACTGCAGCAGAAGGTCTATATTCTCGTGCAGTAGAATTATTAAAGTGAATTTCATGGGGAAAGTGAGGTGGAGAAAGAAGAAAAAATACTCTATACTTACAGGAAGTCCTGCTGGTCCTATTGGTCCTGCTGTTCCAGGGTCTCCTTTATTGCCCTAAAATGAATTTAGGAAGACAGAAGTATTTCCTGATTTTGAAAGAGTACTGCAGGCACAGAGACGGTAGACCAATACTATATCTTTTATAGTAGCAAGTTACTTCTGAGCCTTAGGCAACAGAATTGTATTTTCAGTTTCACATAACTTTTTCTCAAGCTGACGTGAAATTGGAGAGATTTCCACCTCCATCCCTGCAAAAGGGTCCCCAAAGTGTAGGTTAAACTGTATTTTGCTGACTAGCAACAGAATAGTGTTAAATAAACATTCATTTTACTTTTTATCTCTGAAAAGGTAACATGTTCACATAATAAAACACATTAGAAGTGAAAAAGAGACAGTGGAAATACCCATTAGGTAAAGTAAATGACCTCTGGACAGTTAAGTCCAGTCAAAGGTGACTATGGAGTTGTGGTGCTCATCTCGCTTTTCAGGCCGAGGGAGTCGCGTCTGTCCACAGACAGCTTTCCAGGTCATGTGGCCAGCATGACTAAACCTCTTCTGGCACAATGGAACACCGTGATGGAAGGCAGAGTGCACGGAAACACTGTTTACTTTCCTGCCACAGTGGTACCTATTTACTTGCACTAGTGTGCTTTTGAACTGCTAGGTTGGCAGGAGCTGGGACAGAGCAACGGGAGCTCACTCCATTGCGGGGATTCAAACTGCCAATCTTCCAATCAGCAAGCCCAAGAGGCTCAGTGGTTTAGACCACAGCACCACCTGCGTCCCACCATCCATTAGGAAGCATTACTTATAATATCAGAAAAATAAAATTTGCTGCATTTAAGATGTATTGGACTTGTAACGGACGGCTGGTATATGGACCTGTTTGCTATAGGTTGCTCACCCTCTCTCCTTTTGGTCCTGCTGGTCCTGGAACTCCAACTGGTCCCGGAGTACCCTGAAATTTTAGGGAGAAATAAGTCCATGAAGCCATTTACTCAACATATTTCAAACTGGACAAGAGCATGAAAAAAGAGGAGTTTTTGATTATTCAGGTATACACTTAAATACTACAGCTTTTAAAGTTGATGACCATCATTATTGTATATACAAAGCAGAACCACATCTGAGCTGAAGAAGTTGAGCTGATAAAAAATATCAAAGACATTTCCTGAAACATTATTTATTCCTTTACAATCATCAACAAAGCTAAAAGCTGTAAGAAAAGGGGGGCAATGCACATTCATACTTAAAGCCTTTAAAAAGTGCTTGGGTAGGGTAGGAGAAAGTAAAGTTTGCATCACTTTTTACATAGGCAGCTCATCATGCAGGTTGACAGATCACCATGCCACAGGCAGTAATGCAAATGTACAGTAATATAATAGAGAACATGAGAAGGTCTTGTTCGTTTTCAAGTCCTTAGCTGCCATTTGAATTTAACTTCAGTGGGGCAGAGAATGGTGTGTTTTGGTTTTCGCTCCGGGTGCTTCTAGATGAGACAGAGGCTTATTGTGAGTCAGTGCTGCTCATGCGCTCAGGTTTTGTTTGTTTTTTTGCACTGTCCACATGATGATGATGTTATCAACATACCTACCCACATACTGTATTGTTTTACATTTCTCTTATTGCAGAAAACCCGTTAAGTAACAAATAACATGTTACACATCTGTGGTCACCATAGGCTTGTGGATGTTATTTATTTATTTAATGAATAGTTAATCGCATGTGTGGTGATGTGATAATAGTCCCCATTGCCACATCCCTGCTTCCACTTGCTCCTCACCTGAGCACAACCTAGCCATTGTATTTTCAGCGCACAAGCCTGCCTGGTTCCACCAATCCAAACAATCTAGTTTGGAAAAGCTATTCCCTAAAGATCTCATCACAAGTGGGGGATTACCTTGGAGACTGTAATCACAGTACATAGATCAGAACTTCTCTTTAAGAAGAAACAAACCACAGATTTTGTGCAAGACCTCTTTATCATAATTTCTATATAGAGCTAAATAATGTATTTTTAAAAACACACACAAACATGGAAACAGATGTTTCCCACCAATCAAGGACCTCCCACTAATGTGGCTGGGGAACAGCAGAATGCATGTGAAAAACAAGTGTGTGGATGGTTGTGCGCCAACTGCGCGCACAGAAAACCTGGACCTTAATCGTTGTGTAACATAAAGCCCCCATCTGGAAGTGCCTTCAAAAGCATTTCCCCTTTTATAGCCAAGTCCTACCAAAATTTTATTGAGTTTATGAATCAAATACATCCATGCACAATCTAGCTTCTGGATCAGTTTATACAGTCAAATTAACACTCAATCCGTCTTTCCAGGGAACTATGGGAAATGTAGCTCTGTAGCTGCACAATTGTAAGTTTAACATAACATCACATTGATCCCCCTCAGTCCTAGGTATTGCTCTGTAAATTCAAGTATACATAAAGAAATCTAGTTTTTAAATACAAAACGAGCAGTACAACCTGCTACAACAACTTGGCACTGGAGGTTCCATTGTGATTTCACAGAAATCAAAATTATGGAGTCTGTGACACAATATGAAGACCTAATGGAAATAGCTGCCCATTTGCAATACAAGGAGGTCCTTTGTAAAATGGGTTAGTATAGTTATTCTGTCTTTCAGCATGAAGAGTTGGCTGGCAGAATTCATAGGTGGTTAACTCAATATTGTGAATTCTAAACAAGCCTAGTCAGCTTCGTCACAGGTTACAGCATATCTAGCCATACCTCACAAGCATTCTGATACCTTCACAGTCTCTTGCATTGCAAAAATGATAACCTCTCTATTGCTTTCATTATCACGTATCCCCAAAAGATGAAAGCAAGTCACACAAACCAAAGAGTCCATATTTATTATAGTTCAGTTTCAGATTTCCTACATGAACGTGAGCAAATGAGTCAGGAACTGTTATCCAAGGACTGATGGCTGTGTGAACTGGCTGAAATGACCTAAGCTAATACAGGAAGAGAACTCAAGACCCTTATTATGGAAGCTGCTGTTAAGCTATTAGCCTCCTGGGACCAACAAACTCAAGAGCATTGTCTACTTTAGATAGGGATGGATCCAAGTAGATCACGGAGTAGATATGAAGGCCCCCTTTGTATTTTTTTAATACCCTGTTTCTCATATTTTAAGGCATCCCCATAAAATAAGCCATAGCAGGATTTTTAAGCATTCAAGGAATATAAGCCATACCCCGAAAATAAGACATAGTGATAGGAGCAGCAGCAATGCCGGCCACGGCAGGAGGAGGAGGAAAAAAATAAGACATCCCTTGAAAATAAGCCATAGTGTGTTTTTTTGAGGAAAAAATAAATATAAGACATGTCTTATAATATGAGAAACACGGTAGTACTTTAAGTTTTATTAGTATTTTCCACACAACAATAAAAGAAAAAACCGAAAAATGTCAATACACAAAACACAAAAACAAGCATATGAAAAACAAATCCAAATCTTTCAAATTAATAATATAAACACTAAAAACAAAAATTGACTTCCACCAATCCCACAGCACATCCTTTACCTCTCATTGTATCTTCCTGTTTTCCCTTATCTCAATCCTAATATCTAGATGTAAATCCCTCTTTCTTATCCTTTCACTTCACAAGGTTATTCCAAACTCAGCCAGATTTCTGTCCTCAAACCTTGACTTTTAAGGTATTCGTTTAGGCACTCTCATTCCTTTTTCACTTCACTCTTTGGTTTTTGTCTTATTATATCTCAATTTGGCTAACTCTAAATATTCTGAAAGCTTACATAACCATTCTCCCCTAGTGGGTAACTGATTCCCTTTCTAATACCGTACTTAGCCACCAGATTTCTTGCTGCAGACGTCGCATATAAGAAAAATTTAAATTTTGTCTTTTGGGATATCGCCATTTAATATTCCTAAGAGGAATGCCTCTGGCCTTTTACTATATGATAGTCTTAGTATTTTCTTTATTTCTTCGTGGATCATGCTCCAGAATTTCCCACTTTGACATGTTTCAATACACTGTTCCTAAAATAATGGTTCATCCATATTTTTACTTGCCCTGTATTTTGATCATATTGTGTACCAATTAATTCTCCTGGGTCCAAGAGCTTTTCTTCTTGTTCTGTAGCTGTGCCTTGCAAAAATCTGATCTTACCCACTGAAGTTTGGTTAAGCAAAATCTTTCTTTGGATTTTCTTTGCATCTTATAAGATTTGATTCAACAGGCAAGACTGGATTTTTGCAAGGCACAGCCACAAGATAATGAGAAAAGCTCTCAGACCTGGGGAAATTAATTGGCAAACAATATGACCAAAATACAGGTCAAGCAAAAGTGTGAATGAGCCCCTAAGTCTTATTCCCATGTCTCATGCGCATATGACAAGCATCCTAGGCTATAGTGAGATCAGAACAAGAAATTGGTTGCAATGCATTGCTTGAATGTGTTTGAAATAAAAATGCAATAGAGTGCCTTTTGCTCACATAAGACATTTACAAAGCATTACTATGGTTGAGAAAAGTGGAAGGAGATGCTTTAAGCAAGCTTTCCATGGGGAGAGAAAAGAAGACAGTTGACGACTGACAATTTGAGAGACAGAAGTACATAACATTAATAATGGATCCATGCAAAAATTTCATTTATATTTTACAAAATATTACAAGTAAATAAAATAAAACCAGGTTATCTTTAGGACTAAATTCCCAGACCTGTGGAAATGTGTAACGATGTGAATTACAGCTATATGGTTGTTTGGCATCAAAATGTAGCAGCTGCATTTGTTATGTCTCAGCTTTTTGGAAGGACAATGATACAGATACGCGGTTGTGGCAGGACAAAGAAGACAAACCACAGCATTAGGGGATAGGAATGTAGGGTAAGAGAGAAATGGAACTCACCGGTGGGCCAGGCCTGCCGTCTAAACCTGAAGCACCCTGGACAGACAAGGAAGGGTTAACAAAACAAAAGGCAAGGAGGAAGGGAGGGTGAGGAGGGGAAGGGAGAGGTGAGTGAAGCAGCGACTGGAGACAAACATATGCTCACAATAAAACAACAAAACTTGGATCTCAGGGACAGGTGATGGCACTTACAAGGAAACCAACAAAAAACAAGACACTGAATGTAACATGGCCTGATAGCTTTAGGTTGCCGGTGAGAATGCAGCACACCAGCATGCCAGAATAAATAGGCCTAGCTTTGGGAGAGCATCGCTGCTGTCTCATGCTCTATGGCTGAGGTTGCGATGGTAACAGCAGAGCTGATGACAATCCTTAGGTCATCAGGGGGAGTTGCTTTGAATCCCAGCACCTTTACTGTCGCATCTGATTAAGGCACAGCTCTTTACCTTGGCCTCTATCCCACACCTGTGAGAGATATACCTCACCCTGTATATCTACCCTATTGTCCTGATTTTAATGTGTTTTCAGCAGTGCATTTTTAGATGGTGGCAACCAACCTTGGGATGTCATTGTGAAGGATAGGTACGGTAAGACATTAGTAGGGATGTGGGGGGAACTGGTTCAGTTTGCATTCCAATGCAACCTTCCCAAAGCTGTACTTAACAGAAACAGAAATATAGCTCGGCTTTGAAATTCATACTTTTCAGAATTTTGCAGTGCAATTCTTCAACCAAAAGATTGCATACAAAAATGTGTTGTTAAGGAGGAAACTGCTTGCTAAAATGCTGATACTAGGCAAAATTGTGCACAAAAATGCATATATCAGGAGAAATGTTCACAAAAATGCACATAGATTTTCATGTGGACTTTTAATTCCTTTAAAAATAAATAAATAAATTGTAAAACGCAAGTCTGGAAAAATGAGAAATGGACAGGGGGGGAAATTGACAGATCTGCCCATCCCCAAGCTCTAGTCATACATAAACAAGTTACTGATACTGCATGTTGTGCACATAGGCTGCATTCTCATTCAGGTATTCAAATAGTAACCAGCTTATGTCTGTTGTTTCTAACCCAGCAAGTGAAATGTGCAATAAGACTGATTATATTAGCTAGATAGGAGAGACTGTGAACTGTGAATGATCAAGCACATAAATTTGTTAAGCTGCCAATTTCTGATGGGCTTCTTCTTCTTCTTCTTTTTTAAAACAACTCGAAGGAAGAGACTGGTTGGTTGAGATGCAAGTTAAACCATGATCATTGGTGATTTATTAGGTTCTTCAAGCAAGAGAGAGAATACAAAGAAAGATGGGCACTGTTTAAATCTAGACAGGCTGACTGAATTAACAAACACACTTAACACAATACCTGCAGAAGATACACGGCCTCTGAACACAGAATCCATTTAGCTATCACAGGTAATTTCTGTCAATGGAATTTTTCTAATTTTTTTTTAAATCTAGCCAAGTTAGTGAATTCTGTATTATGTGTCTTGTGAAGTACTTTCTTTTGGCTTTCCTGAACCTACCATAAATCAATTTCACTGGGTGACTCTAAGCTCTAGTAACTGAAACTGTTTTGTGTGTTTTTGTAATCTGCTTTCTTCCACAGATACACTCTAAAGAGTATCATGATATGACCCCGAAAGAGAAATTTTTCAGCAAGAGAGCGCCAGTGTAAAGAAATTATGACCAGTTCCTGTACAACATCTTCTGTACTCTCAGCTCTTTGAAAGGTGGTAGCATGATGCATTTGACATCACCTCTTTCTATACGCATTGGAATTTGGCTATATTTGTTGCAGTATTTTCTCATGTAATGGTGCTGAATCTTCATATGCACACACCTCATCCTCTGCTAGGGGTACATAAGAGACTTTGAAACTGACACATATCTAATGGGATAATGTGCAAGGACAATGGTACATATGTCTTGAAAAATTAAGGTAAAGGGACCCCTGACCATTAGGTCCAGTCGTGACCGACTCTGGGGTTGCGGTGCTCATCCCGCATTATTGGCCAAGGGAGCTGGCGTACAGCTTCCGGGTCATGTGGCCAGCATGACAAAGCCACTTCTGGTGAACCAGAGCAGCACACGGAAATGCGCTTTACCTTCCCGCTGTAGTGGTACCTATTTATCTACTTGCACTTTGACGTGCTTTCGAACTGCTAGGTTGGCAGGAGCTGGGACCAAGCAACGGGAGCTCACCCCGTCACAGGGATTCGAATCGCTGACCTTCTGATCAGCAAGCCCTAGGCTCTGTGGTTTAACCCACAGCGCCCCCCGCCCCCCTCAGTTAATCTGGTGATGCATTCATTTAGCTAACTCAAAACTCTATGAATGCACATTGTTGTTCTTATCCAACAAAGGAGATCCATGTGTACAGAACAGACTCCCACTCAAGCAACCAATGTTCAGGCACATTCCAATTTTCTCCTGGACTTCATTGAAGTGACTGGATACAGAGCTTTTGTTACAGGTAGGGATGAACATATACAGCAGGAACCACTAGCCGGTTGTGTCACAGCTAGGATATATAAACCATCGTACAAACGAAACTAAATGATATAATATTATACATCAAAACCAGCCTTTAAGATCTATGAATAGGAAGCAATGTTCTGCTATGTACATTTATTAGCAAATGCAGTATGGTTGACTTGGGTATTTCTTCTCCAGTCTTGTTTAAACTCTCTGTGTTAAGTTCAAAAGTTTAGATTTTTTAAAAATAATAATAATCCGCCTTTAAATTGGTCCTGAAAAAATTGCCATGTTTGTTATGTCTTGCATTCTGTTGGCAACATTTTGGAACTCTCCGAGTGAGTTTCCATTTTCTTAGTTTTTTAAATTGTTTAGTGCTTCTGCCCTGCTTTAAAAATTATGTTAAAATCATGTCATTACAGCAACCTATTTAAACAAAGACCAGCAAACCATCAGCCAAACAATCACACAGCTGAAGTCTAGAGAACTATAAAGATAGTTCAGGTTAGTTTCTGAATAACAAGACCTGTCCTTATCCATTTGGTTTTGATGTCTGAATGCCATGGAAATCCACTAAAATTGAGATGCTGCCCATATGGCCCAAGGCCCAGATACAGATATCAGAATTCTCCTTTTTGATCTGCCAGCTGATCCAGCTCATGCTTATCTAACCAAGTTGCCATCCATTTTGCATTGCTTCACTATCACTCATTGATGACTTGCACAGGTGGTAGGGAAGGAAAAGCACATGCAATCCTGAGAATATCAGTGAGGTTGTATAAACAGGGCAGCTGCATGGTGAGATATGGCACTGGTCCATCTCTACTGCAAGCACATGGGCCTCTAGTTTCCAACTTCTGCCACAGGCAGCTGGACGTTGCCAAGATCAGGACCCTGTGGCCTAGTTGCCACTTTTCTATCCAGTGTATTTTGTGGTGTTGATCCCAGCATGTGAGCTGTAAGCCAAAGGTCCCCAATTCAAATTTCATTTCAGCTGTAAACTTACTAAGCAGCTTTAGATAACACATTAACTCTCATGCTCTGGAAAATGGGGATAAAGATACTGACTTGCCTTACTGGCTTGTAAGAATTAATGTGACAGTATATATTAAGTGATTGAACACTCAGCGTTTTATTTTGCAATGATCAAGCAACAATCTCTGGTTGGGTGAAGTCCCCATTCCTCCCAGTTGCCACTCGGTGGCTTCAGCTGTTTTCTACTCTCTGCCTACCCTGTGCTAGCTGACATCAATACTCCCGTAAAAAGGTGGTTAAGTGTCCACGATAACATTCCCTTGAACTTCATAACTGTAGGTTCTGCATAAATAAATGACCAGGGAGTTTGTAGCCCCCTCTTTCTTTCTGGCCTAGGTTTGCAGGTTGCCTCTGGAAAAGAGTGCCCTATGGTGGGTGGACACACAAAGCTACAGATGTCCTATGGATTGAGCAACAAACAGCATGCCCTATTGCAATCCAGAAACTGGAACCATGGCTTGGGATGAAATCTTCAAAGCGCCCATTTGCCATTAGCAAACTGCAGTGCAGGAAGACAAAAAGGGTATGTGTGGGCTGACTGTGTCATTTAGTCCATATTTAAGAGAGGAAATTGGTTATCTGGTGAGGAAAATTATACTCTAGAAACAGAACCCTAGAAGAAACAGGGAATGCTGGCTTTGTTTGAGAAGAGAACTCTGCCAGACCTAGGCTTAGCTGGTCAGCCTGGCCTTCCCTGATCTAATGCCCTTCACATGTATTGGACTGTAGCTCTCATTAGCCCCAACCAGCAGCCTTGTTTATAGAATCTACAAACTATTTACGTTTCTTGCTTGAATGTATTGGCACTTGAACATTATTATGAGCATAAGAAACACATGTAGCAAGAGCCCAGAAGTGAAATTTCTCTTGTTGGTATCACCCAAGCAATCAAAATCTGGGGGACCTTGAGTCAGTGACCAGAATTCTCAAACTCAAGACATTTGAGCTTCGTGGATTTCACTGCATGCCATTGTGTTTTGAAGCTTCTCATTCCATGTGTCATTTTATCAAATTATGCTTCTTATTTTAGTATTTGGTGAAAGCTTGGGTTAAGCGTGGCCTGTGAAGTTCTCCTTGCTTTCTAGATACTTACGGGCAATCCCAGAGGACCTCGGTCTCCTTTTTCTCCCTGGGCACCCTTTTCGCCTTTCATTCCAGAAATGCCTGCTTCCCCCTAAAGGAAAGATGTATCAGGAGAAAGCCTAACACTTCCTTGGAATGTTTCTAAACAGATATTAATTACATAGCAAAGGCACCCAGTAGCATCCAAGACATAGCAATGACTAAAGAACATTTTGCAGCCAATTTCACTCTCACACTAGACAACGCCAAGTTGCTCTACTGGTTTCATAGGAGATATTTACAGTGTTCAATAGTGAAAGTGACAGGATAATAAGTCTCTGTGGTCGATACCAGAGTTTATGCAAACTGAGAAGTTCTGAGCTCCCATAGATGAAGAGTACAGTAAATATTTGTAAGATATCTTGATTTTTCAGTGCAAATCACACAGGAAGGGCAAATGCATGTATTAGAGTCAAATTTCCACGTAAGAAAAAGAAAACCGCTTTGGAGCCATTTTGAGTAAAGAAGGTGTGGGAGGAGGGACACATAAACCCTTTTATCACGTGTTGTTTGCCTATTCCAAATTGCTCACCAGTGGCCTTTCTGAACAGAACAAAAAAAGCAGAAACAAACAAGTGTTTGGGCTTTACATACATGCACTGACACATAATGGTATAAGAAGCATGGGTTTATTTCAGCCTGAAATAAGCGTTTCTGTTTCAAAACCTGACACTATTTGAATGTGGGGAGATGGGGTATATTAATTCCGCTGACATGTTTGGAAAAACTCTAAACTGTCCCAAGCCAATAATTTGACCTTCAGAGCAGCTTCTTACACACTTCTTCTAAAAGGGCCTTATTTAATCCAATGTGATGGTCCTTCATTCTTACCTTAGGTCCTCGACCACCTTGAAGACCCTGTATTCGGAACAAACAAGAATAAAAGTTAGGGTGAGTTAAATTTCAGAAGCCCAGTAGCACACAGTTCCTACATTACTCATTCTATATATCTTATATGTTGTATTGTTTTCATTTTGTTTAAATTTTTTCACAAACTGTCTCAAGCTAAAGACAAGATAAAAATGGCTTGAACAACTAAAAGGCAGAGGGCCTTCTCGGTAGTGGCACCCGCCCTGTGGAACGCCCTCCCATCAGATGTCAAAGAGAAAAACAGCTACCAGATTTTTAGAAGACATCTGAAGGCACCCCTGTTTAGGGAGGCTTTTAATGTTTAATCAATTATTTTATTTTATTTTTCTGTTGGAAGCCGCCCAGAGTGGCTGGGGAAACCCAGCCAGATGGGTGGGGTATAAATAAATAAATAAATAAATAAATAAATAAAAATTAACTAAGTTACTTGCTCGCTCACACTGTGCATTGTGGTTAATATTGACTATTGGCAGCTTTGCAGAACAGAGTTGTGTATGAAGTTTCAGTGAAATGCTACCATATATGTACTGTAGTTGACAGATAGGACTTACTGGTGTTCCTGGTGGGCCCTGGGGCCCTGGTGGCCCTGCTACCTGAAACCCCAAACAAAAAAACAAAGGTCAGTGCCATAGTAAACAGCCTGCATAAGAGCACATTATGTAACCTTCAGAATGGTGGGCTCATGAGAGAAGTGAATGGCTATGGCATAAATAAAAAGAGCAGATAGGTACCATTTATGTTTCTGAAGTCTATCCTTCTGGGTGTCTTTTCTTCTCAACCAAGCACTGCATTAGAGGTGTGTTTGGCTGGAGAAGTGCTTGGGGTGCGGGGATGCAGAAAACCATGCTGTGAGTAGGGAAGGCTGCTATGGTCCTCACCCAGAAATCCCCTTTGCTGTTAAAAAATGGTCCCTGCCCTTACTCTGTGAGTACTCAGAGGTCAGCCACAGGTCAGTTGCCATCACGTCAAGGCGGGCCTCTTTTTCAGTAGAATAGTTTGGGGTAGGCAGTTTAAAGTTCACAACCCATTAAACCATGAAGGATGCTTTGACTACACCAAAGGTCCTCCCAGTAAGCTTCAGCTTCTGTTTTCAGAGGATAAATTGTGGAATGACAACTTACCGAATCTCCAGTGTCTCCTTTTGCTCCAGGTTCTCCTTTCTCTCCCTGCAAATGCAGCAAGTATAGCATAAACCCAAGCACTGGTATGAGTTTTCTTTCTTGAACTTTACAGTATTAAGAGCTTTCAGATGGCTTAACATTCAGATGAAGACATCCATTAGAGAAGAAATGCAGCCATCATTTTGCGCCCCTCCCCAAATATACTACAGTGTGCCTGAATAGCTGTGCTACCTATCTTGATCTTTGTCAAAATAGCTGGGCACCATTCTAACAAGTTGGCAAAGTATGTTCAGAAAGGAAATGTAATGGCCAAACTCTTAAGAAACACATGTTCCATATTTCTAGAAATTGTGCCTTCCCTGCACACAACTGATTAGAACCTGTTTTATCTCAGGCATAGAAGCTTCCACTTCCCCCCCTCTTTGTTCAAACATAATCGATTTCAAAAGCAGGTGGTTCTGACAAGCCTTTTTCTCAAGCAAGCAGCACTATGGTGGTATAGTATAACGACTTAAGGTGAGAACTGTGGTAGTGGTAGTTCCTGCTTTAAATCTCACCTCCTTCACAAACTTACTACAGAGCCTCAGGTGAGCAACCATTAGCTCAGCTTCAGCTGAGAAAGAATTCAAGGCAGTGTTTTGTAGTGCTTGACTATCCCCACAGAAGTGGGCTTTTTTGGGTGTGTGTGTGTGTGATCTAATTCTTTGGATAGCTTACTGTTAATCCTGGAAGTCCGATTGGACCTGTTAGGCCTAGAGGTCCTGGCACCCCCTGATCACCTTTTTCTCCAGCTAGGCCATCAAGACCCTATAGAAGAAGAAGAAGAAATTATTTTTAAATACTATACAATGCAATAGAAACACATGAGGGCACTGCTGGCATTATCAAAGTGGAAACGTATTGAGACCCAAGTACTAAGAAGGTTGAACTCAGGGCTAGCAATCAGCTGTAGACAACACCCTTTGTGGCCTTTACTCGCAAAACTTTAGCACATTCCACTCTCTAATGTGTTTCTTGACATGTCCCTAATCAACAACCCACTAGGCAAAGATCCTGGGAATGCAGTGCAGATGGATTGATTCGGTAGAAGCAGCGGCAGATGTAATATAATAAAGAGTGTAATTGAAGAACATTTATAACCCAGTTTATCTTTCAAATGAGCTCTAAGTAGTTAACAGGAAAATCAGTAAAACAATACACAACAAATTATAAACAATAAATCTTGCTGTTCATTTGTTGTTGTTTTGCTTCTGTAGTTTTTATTGTTGTGTCTTATATGGTTTGGCCTTGTAGGCCACCTTGAGGGCATTTGTCCAAAGGTGCACAAATAAATAAATGGGAGGATTTCACCTCATTATGACATCCCATTTATGTGAGTGTGACCCTGAAGTTCATAGAATCATAGAATTGGAAGGAGAGGCATTCCAAACTTACTTCAAGATAAATGTGTGTAGGATTTGGATTTCTGCATACAAAAATCACATTGAGTTCATTGAGAAGAATATTTGTGTATTTAACTTGTGAAGAAACAGGTAGACCCATCAGGAGGGAAGATAAGGCAGGATCTTGTCTTATGACAATTCAGTCAGGTGTTGAAGTCTCCAGGCCCAGTTTGGTAAAACATACAATCTGGAAGTTCTGATATCGTATGGCTAATGGCAGGTATATACTCAACAGCTGCCATAGATCAGGCCAAACACTTGCCAAATGGAGCCACCATAAGCATTCTTGTTTTATGGAAACAGTTTAAATCAAGATCATCATCAGCGCCTTTTATAGTAATTCCAGTTTTAGAGGGCAGATAATCTCACCTTCAGTCCTTTGAAACTGTGACCCATCTATTTTCGTGCTTGAAAGGCCAGCCAAATTAATACACTCCCATTACCTAGCCCTTACCTTTTCTCCATCATGTCCGGGAGGACCAGGCAGGCCAATTTCACCCTAAGATGCAGAAACCAATGGAGATTTTTTTAAAAAAATTGTGAAGGGCTATTTCACCTTTTTGGGTGTTAAGCATGGTAAAGGAATCATAGATAATTATAGCAAAGTTCACTCTCCAGGTGCATGGCAAAATCCAGGCAAAAGATAATGGTATCAGCAGGCTTGGTGGGGGAGTTCCAAGGGTTGTACAACAACAACAACAACAACAACAACAACAACAACAACAACTGCCTTTAGATACAAACCTTAAGGTACGAGAAAACACCAAACAACCCAATGAGGACTGAGCATAGTCAGTGGCTACAGAACGTTGTGAGACTGCAACCTGGAAATCTACACTGCACATTGAAATTCCCTGCCATAGCAGAGATGCACCACAACCGTCATACATAAAACCAAGTTTTATGCTTAAGGATGGACATACGGGTTTTTTAAAAAAGCAATTTGTCTGTGGTAAATTAATTTACAACCAGGGGTGTCATCTATCTGGCTTGTACCTAATATGCACTTGCCTCAGGTATAGCAATCAGGGGGTAAAATGTAATGTGCAGAAAAGCCTTTAGAGTGCACTTGACTAAAACAAGGGTGACAGAAAAATAAGTTTCTTGTGTCAGACATTATCCAGGCGTACTTTTAATTTTCATTTATAGAACATTTCCCCTTAGTAACGGAATGCATAGCACCACCTCATACTAAAACTAGGTATTTATTATTCTGCAGTTTTAAAATGTGAGATATAATGAGTAGGAAAAAAAGTTTAGAGCTGCCTTTTCATTATGGAGTGATGAAGATACACAGGGAAAATAACTCTCCTGCTCATGTAATGCTTATACATGATCTTTTTCAGTTACCCAGGAGTAAGTTCTATTGAATGGGGCTTGTTTTTGAGTAGATCCTATAATTGTTGTTGTTTAGTTGTGTCTGGGTCACGGAGAGTTGGACACGACTAAACGACTAACAACAAAAAATATAGGATTGCATTGCAAGGTCCTAATTATTAGTAAGCTTGGAGCAGAGCATAATAACAAGTTTAGCATTTTTGAATTTCAATGAGAGAGAAAAACATGTGTAGGCATCTATTGCATTGAAACCTTATGGGCCTTAAAGTGTGTGTGTGTTTTTTTCTTCTAGATCATGCCCAAGTCATTTTTAAGGAATCTCAGATTGTGACTCTTACCTTCTGTCCAGGTAGTCCTGGAGGACCTGCAACACCAGGTAGTCCAGGAGGCCCCTAATGAAAGAAAAACTCATGTTTATAAACTAACTTGCTCTCTTCCTTTAAAAACAAAAACATTGCAAAAGTAGTTACAGGTAGGTAGCTGTGTTGGTCTGATGTAGTTGAAACAAAATAAAAAATTCCTTCCAGTCGCACCTTAGAGACCAACTAAGTTTGTCATTGGTATGAGCTTTCATGTCAATGACAAATTTAGTTGGTCTCTAAGGTGCTACTGGAAGGAATTGCAAAAGTAGATACTTCTTAATGGTAAGAGCTCTTTGACAGTGGACCAGGCTGCCTCAGGAGGTGGTGGGCTCTTCCTTTGCTTTTGGTACTTAAGCAGAAGCTGATGGACAGCCATTTGTTAGGGATGCTGCGGCAGCATCTTGCTTTGCTGATGCTGCACAGTGGTTGGACCAGATGACCTCCTATGTGTCTTCCAACAGTTGCTGATTCTACCCCTTTTATGTAACAGAACTTTGATTATAAACCCCAGTGCATATAGGAGAAAAGGTGACTCACCATAAGAGCCAAGGTTCGTATCTCCTGGAAAAAACCCAAAATATATATATTAAAGTTTCTTCTTGAAGAAGCAACTCTCTTCCTTTCACATCCAAACTAATGCTTAAACAATTAACCACACTTTGCATGAAATGTTACGTAGGTTTTATTTCCATTCTGGAACTTCAAAATAGTTTTTACACTGTAATTTTCTTTAGGGAGAACAGCAGCTTTACAGCATCTTCATAATAATCTATGGGTGAGACTCAACCCAGCAAATGTGAAGGGACTTCCTCTTCCTCTTCCCCTCCCCTCCTTGCAGAGGGTCACCCAGCCCTCTGGATCAGATGAAGAGGGACATCAGTGGGAACAGGGGACTCCTGTTTGCAGAAGTGGAACTCAGTGCACAAGTAGGGCACCACAACATATACCACCCTATATGTTTACGAATGTCCAAGTTGATCAGCTGTTACAGATGCATAGAAGAAAGCATCCAAGTTGGCATTCCTAATCTGAAACCAGCACTACTTCAGTACCCTGAAATTCAAAACCATTTCTCCCCAAGCAAGCAATTTTCATGCAGCTTTCCCTGTACATATACTATAGACCTGGTTTCTACAGCCCTTCAAGTGGTCCTTTTATAGTTCAATGCTTTAGACAGCCATACTACTGATTAGTGTACACTACTCCCACCCATCATCAATAATCAGGCTGCATTGAACTCATCAGTTTACTTGCCTATTTCTGGTGCACAGAAATAGCTTGAACTCCCATGGTAAAGACCAGAAAAGAATAGTTTAATATGAGGTACAAAATGGAATTTATTAAGCAGACAAGAAATCTTCTTTAGGGGAAAAAAAACCATTTCAGAAAGTTAAGCTCTTATTCAAAATATAAGTATTGCAAGAAGTTCTTTACTGATTCCTACTGCCTAATGGGTTTATAAACATCTGTTGTAGCTAGGTAACAAATCTGAAACATCTGCAGTATTGATCTGGCAGGTGGGGAACTATCTTATTACTACTTCTATGTCTGTACAACTCTTGCAAAAAGTGATCTACTGGCAGGAGCTATTCAGGCATATTATATAATATTGCATTTTGAATTAATGTCCTCTTTGTCCTAGCTGACAGCCTATTGGTAGAGTATAAAAGAGAACATGGAGTGCAGAAGTTAGAATACTGAGAGACATGCTGAATAGCATCGCAGTGTACAGTCTGAAGGCAAATGAGACTAACACTTTGCTGGAGCTAAGCAGACCTCCTCAGGTATTAGATGTGAGAAACGGACAATGTCTTGTCCCTCCTTCGACTCAGATATTCTGTGGTCTTGGAGATTCAGACAGTCGTTGATCATCTCCATATCTTGCATTCAGAGCTGTGGGTCTAGCATATTTTTAGATAAGGACCAAGATCCATAGCTTCCTAAACATTGCTTGCGATGACAGTAAGCTTAGGGCAAAAAAAAAAAGTGATGCTAAATGTATCACTACAAATTAAACCAAACTTTAAAAAAGTAAATAAGCAAGTGTTGGTTCCCTATCACTGACATTAGCTCCACAGGCCCAAGAGAATAACCCTTTCTAAGGGTTCTCAAAGAGAATTATCTCCACGTGGCAATGGAAGTTTTGCTCCTGGGGTTAACAGCAACTGCAGGGGTGATTGTAATTGAAATCATGGCAGGGGAATAAAGAGTTTTTTAAAAACTCTATGAGCCACAGTTCTGATTTTGTTCAGGGCCTCTCCTGCCTGCTATTTTAAAAGATTCATAGAACTCGTAGTGACCTGTTTAGCATCATGTATAGTTTGGCTTGAAATTTACCAAAAGTGTAAGGAATGGATATCAGCTCTGAACATCAAAAGAAAATCCAAAATAAGCTAGACAATAGACCTACTAATACAGTATGGTGTTTAGTGCCACATGTAGTTTGGCCCTTAGTGGACATCTGGATGGTTCTTTATGAAGCCCACTTCACAGTAAAGTCTAAATGTCACTCAAAAATCTTATTATTGGTTCATGGTGGCTGCATTATCTTTTCTCAAGGCATAATGTTTTTGCATTGTGAAACAATATGTTACTCTTCAAAAAATTCACCATAAAACAAATAAATAGGTCTTTGGAGCAACACATGGCACACCTGTGTTGTATGTGTCAGCTTAGTTTATTACCTGTAAAGCTTCATTGATATTGCCATTGTAATCTACCATTTCATTCTTTCCTGGTTCACCCTTGGGACCCTGAAAAATATTACATAGGTGGTTAAAACCAGAGTTTCCATCTAGATTAGAGATACTTCAGTGCTTGTATCTCAAAGTATTCAAGTATCTTGAATAGAAAGCCCTGAAGAAGAGGACATGCTTCACAGAAAAATCGCGTAGTGCAATTATTAGTGCACATATAGTCAGATTCTAACCCACTCTGGAATAGTCTTCAGTAAGCATATCTTCCTGTACTATATTTGCATAAAGATATTATCAAGCTGTGGTTCATCTGGGCAAAGACAGGTGGTGCTGCAAAGTACAGTGTGATGACAGCTTGCGAAAACACACAAACCACCCCTTAGTGGAAGAGGGCAAGGTGAAGGGAAGAAGTGGCCCAGGTGGGCAGGTGAGCCACAGAGGAACATTCAGTACAGACTGGTCCAGCTCCCCAGAAATTGCTCCCTAGCCCTGTTTTGCTGCCACTTGCCACTCCCCTCCTCCTTACCCTCTTCAAGGGCAGCTCCTGCAGTGTAGGGAGGGGTGGGTAGTGAGCTTTAAGGAAAAGGGGCTTTGTTGAACTGTAAGGAGTCAGGAGCTTTTTCTTGTGTGGTGGGGAATGTAAGGGGAGGAGGGTTGGCAAAGTCTCCAGGGACTGGGAAGTAGGTGGAGCTGGTGAGCAACTTAAGTACAGATGCAGCCCACAGTATGTATATAAAAGAGCAAGGAGAATTTACTCACCTTTGGTCCTGGAGGTCCAGGTAATCCAGGGGGTCCAGGTTCCCCTTTACCCCCTCCAAGTGCATTGTCAGAATCTCCCTTATCTCCCTAGATATACAAATAAAGAACAGTGATTGTAATGGTATGCTTGTATTTCTATAACAAGGTTTTTTTTTCTGAATGAGTGAAGGGGAGGAAGTGATAAATGAGAAGGTATTGCTGCTAATACCCCTTAGTCAGTTGACTGCTGACATTACATATACCGTACTAATTGTGAAACCAGTTAGCAAAACCAGCGCCATCCACATAGGAGGAGGAGAAACCTACGGATCTGGAGAAGCCAACCAGTATTTAAGAAATATAAAACTGAATGGGGGAGGGAGCAAAACAGATCAATGAGTATTAATCATGTCCATTGGGTCTGGAAAGTTGACTAAGATGTAGCTCTTCTGATGGGCCACTGTTGGTGCTCCCACATGCCTCTGAGATTTGGCCCGCCTTTCCAACCCCTTAATGTGGTTGGCCCCCTTGGAACGCCTTGCCAATTATACAGTGGTACCTCGGTTTACGAACCGAACCTCGGTTTACGAACCAAATAGTTCACTAGGGCTCGTTTCAATGCTCTACCCTCGGCGTTGTTAACTGGTAGATATCTCCAGATCCCGGTAGAACAGAGACTATGTCCTTGTGATAACAAGGAGATTGAATCTATAAATCATGTCCTCCTGCATTGCACATTGTATCAAGACATGAGGAAGGAGTTAATTGAACCCTTGTTAAAAAACTTACCAGGCCGCTCAACTGAAATGCTTACTAGATACCTACCAGCGGATTTTAATCCAGAGTGCACTAAGAATGTAGATAAATATTGTTACTACGCGTCAAGACTAAGACACGCCGTAACATCAATCAGTAACAGTGATAAAGCCGCCTATTAATTCATAGCGGATAACAGTTCAAGGGAACTATCCCTCATTAAATTTTAACCTAATTTTAATTTAAAATAGGATTATGAAACAGTATTGCTCAAAGATGATACTTAAGAATTTCTATTTTATATATTATTGGGTTTTCTCTCTCTCTCTTTTGCTGGTCTACGACCGTAATAAAGATATTATTATGAACCAAATAGTTTGTAAACAGGGCTGTTCTTAAACCAAGGTACCACTGTAGAAGTTTGCTTTTAGGCATCTTCTGGGGGGGAAACAACCACTGAATTATTCCAACAGGTCTTTCAGTTCTGAAATCCTTTGCCAACCAGCTATCACTGATGTGTTGACATTTTTACTATAAAAGTGTGTTTTTAGTCTGTATACCCGCCTTGTGGATATTTCATATGAAAGTGTAGCCTATAAACGTTTTAAATAAACAAATGTACAAAAATCCGAGCAGTGAAATATTTTTCTCCAGTCAGATTATTTGCTGTTTTTATGGAAGCATAAAGATGCATACTTGGAGGTGCCCTGTTCCCTGAATGTTTCTGTGCAAGCAAATACTGTAAAGAAAACATACCTGTTACCACATCCCCTTCCCAGGTAACAAAACCAACCTTTTGTCCTATGGTTCCAGGAGGTCCCGGATCACCAGGTTTTCCTTTCTCGCCCTGTTGGTGAAATATACACATGGTTGGATACCTGCTGCAATTATTAGTTTAATCTGCACTAGGATCAGCTGAATGGTAGTAAATCTATCTGTGGGCACAACTTGGCAAGTACCGGTATATCTACAGCTTTATTCCTGTTCCATTGCTAGTTTTCCTAATGAAGAACCATCGTTTGCCTTTTGATTCTATATAACAACATGGCCATGTTTCCATTTTCTTTTATACCCCCCCCCTGTGTTGTTGTTGTTGTTGTTTTTTAAAAAACATTCTGGTTTTTTTCTCTTTCTCTCTTTCAAAGAACATGGTTTAAAATGAAATAATCTCTCAAAATTAATCACCGTTTTATGAACTTTCCAATTTTGAAAGGCTGCCTTTCACAAACATCTTGTGAAGAAACCATCTTCACAGGACAATCATTTATCTGATGGTTTGATATTGGGGGTCAGGGACCAGGGATCAGCAGGTGCGTCACAGGTACCAGAATCTAGGTGATGCAATTCTGTATATGTCCAAGTTCATCTACAGTGCCCATATGGATGGCTTTATACCCTTGTGTTATGCCCAAGTACCTAAGCTCAATGAAACAAACAATATGGGTTCCCATTTCAGTTATCTAACACATAAACACCATTATCATCCCGAGTTTCTGGAAAGTTCTGGACACCTGTTGCAACCCAAGTAAGGGCTTAGCACACTTCCTCTTGTCCTGCTTTGAGCTAACGAGCAATTAGGCCTTTTCCAGATTGACGGTTGCTCAACTTTGAGCTAAAGAGCAAGTTTTCCCTGGAAAAGGAGTGGTAAAACCACTCGGACCATGCTTTCTAGGCATGGGACAAGTGGAAGTGTGGATGAGGCCTAAGAGATTTTGACAGGTTTCTGTGCAGGTGTGCATGCTTCACAGGGGCATAGCTGGGGGGGGGGTCGGGGTGGCACTTACAGCGGGGCCTGCAGTGCGCCCAAGCCACACATCTCTCCTGGGAGTGACACGGTGGCTTGGGCGTCTGCAGGCTCTGCACTTCCGAAATGGCAGCGTGAAGCTTGCAGCCACCTGCCACCTCCCCCTCATCCGCCTTACAGCTGAGGGAGAGGTGGTGGGCTGCCCCAGCTCAACTCCGCCCAGTGGGTGGCTTCTCCCGCCCCCATGTGCGGCTTGCCCCGCCCCTGGGTGCAGGGCATGCATGCTGCTCCAGGTGCCCGATGGCTAACCACGCTGCTGATGCTTCAGCTATAAGGAGAGATCACTCCATAGTACAAAAGGATCTGTGGGCTGAATGGCCAAACATTTTGAGTTGTGCCTTTGCATTACATAAAAACAGCATTCAGTTGCAAAGAAATTCATTTTGATCTTTTTATGAGCCACCTTAGGCTTATGCCCTGAAGGCACTGTGCAGTTAAAAGAACAAACAAAAACAATACAAAAAATCAACAGCAAAACAATGTAAAACACAGAAACAGCAGCATCCATCCCAAAAAAACCAAACTAGACATCAAACTGCAATTTAAATCAGCTATTCAACACACCAAAATGCATGGGGAAATAAAGAAAGGAATTTGCTGCAAAAAAGAGTTTATAATGAGTGGTGGGGTAGCTAGACCAATAAAGACATTCTAAATACAAGGTCAGATAGTTCTGGGATCCAAAAAAAGGCCTTGAGGGAAGACCTTGCATTTTGGGTAGAATCAAGTGGGAGAGAGTAGTCCTTTAAGTAGCAGACCCCAAGTTACCCAGGCAATAACCAGCACATTCAAATGTGTCTAGAAAGGAACCAGCAACTACGGTATTATAGTTATTTAAGAACTGGTGAGATGCAGTCTCTATAGCTAATACACTGTAGCTGCTATGTTTTGTACTAATGGAAGTTTCCAAGGTCTTCAAAGGATACATCACATAGAGTGCATTTCACGAGTCCACACTAAATGTTACCAGAGCATCAATAATTGTGGCTGGACAATCTCAGTTTAGCAGGGGTTGCAGCTGATGTACCAGTTCCAGTGACATTGCTTCATCAATCAGCAGCACCAGACTGTGAACTCGAGACTGTAACCCCATCCTTAGGGAAATGCAACCTAGTCTGTTCTAATTATTTGAGCTGGCCAGAATGCATTTTTGCTCAAGAAATGTCTGGATTTCAAAAATGGAAACTTGATTTAAATCATATTCATCACACTGATTTATAATAGCGCCAGCTGTATGGAAGGCTATCTTGAGATCATTTATTCTGAAATCATTCCATGTACCCTAGTGAGAGCCCATTTATGTAAATGCTTGATGGCTGGATCACATGGGTATGAACCACATTGCTTAATGGGAAGGGCATCACTAATATTGCATGTGCAGGCATGTTGTATAAAGCAGGTCTGAGAGCCATCAAGGGCAGTTCTCTTTATGGCAATAGGCCTTTGGAAGGAAGGGAAACAGAAGGGGAGCACGGAGGTTGAGGAAGAATGAGCCAAGTGGTAGGGCAGAATGAAGTACTGAGAGCTGCGTGGAGCAAACCTGATTATCTGACCGCTGAAAGTTCTGTCTGACTTTCCTTTCTAACTGTTTTCTACAACCAAGACAGCTTTCAAAGTTAAACCACAACAGCTGAGATTCTCAGGATGCCAACTTCTGTTCTAGATATAACTCCTTCTGTGTCTGCATGGTAAACATATGCAGTGGTCCAAATAGACAAGGCAATAACACTTTTGAGTACAGAGGGAAATTGTTTACGCAGAAGGCCATTTTCATCTACTCATGAGAAGAGAAGACTCCCTGGAAAAGACCCTGATGTTGGGAAAGATGGAGGGCACAAGGAGAAGGGGACGACAGAGGACGAGATGGCTGGACAGTGTTCTTGAAGCTACAAACATGAGTTTGACCAAACTGCGGGAGGCAGTGGAAGACAGGAGTGCCTGGCATGCTTTGGTCCATGGGGTCACGAAGAGTTGGACACGACTAAACAACAACAACATCTGGATCTGCAGTGGAGAAGCTGAGTTCACTTATATTTCAAAGTACACACAAGCCATTAAATGGAGTGATTCATTTTCAAATTAAATTGGGAAATGTGAAGAGTTAATAAGCTGCAGCCAGAGCTAATACTAATCAGTTGCGTGGATTTTGTTATCTTCAAAGTTAGCAGCTATTGCATCCTCTTATAAACCAGCATCCCAGCATACTTCCAAATCGTTCTGTCCTCCCATCATAATACTTATCCTGTTTGTTATTCCAAGGGTGAAAGCAGACACAATATATAAACATATCTCTTTCAGAAAACTGCTAATGTTTGAGTATTCTGAAATATTCTGAAATGTTTGAGTATTCTGAAATATTCTGAAATGTTTGAGTATTCTGAACAGGGGTGCTTCAAATTCTGGGTTTAGTTTTGGGCATACACAGCACACTCCACACATGTAAGGAATCAGATAAAAGCATTCTTTGGCAAGCATGAAAATGCAGCTCAAAGCAACCTGGTCAAGGTTTGGGGGAAGGACAATACAAATAAGCAAACCAAGCTCAAGCATTTGACAATGTCCTACCCTCTGCCCCCTTTTCCCTGGCAAACCTGGGGGGCCCATCTTCCCTGCAACTCCACGTTCTCCCTTTATTTGGAGGATGGGTAAGAAAAGGGAGGCAGAGAATAATGTCTGTTACGCTTGACTTGTAGTCTCCAAGCACAACATAGCCAAACCCTGAAACACCTAAAAGAAATAGCAAACTTGCTAAAACTTCTACTTTTGTTGCTGATAGCAACAACAACATAGGATTTATATAGAGTGGTGAAAACACTTCACACACCTAATCTCAGTAATCTACACAACAACCCTGTGAAGTATGCCATTATTGATGCCCTTCTATTGAAGCTTGGGGAGGAGTTCTAGAGCTAGGATATAGTAGCTCCATAGATAGATAGATAGATAGATAGATAGATAGATAGATAGATAGATAGATAGATAGATGATAGATAGATAGATAGATAGATAGATAGATAGATAGAAACTTCTACAGACCCTACGGTGTTCACTTGTCTCCTGCTGGGGAGGGGAGAGGAAAATAGGGAACATCTCTACTGACCAAAGTATTCACATACTCACATCCTGATTATAACACCAGATCTCCTTAAGAGACTTAAAATAAAAGATAGACAAAGCAGACTAAGCACAGACGTTTCTTTAAGTGCAATACCTTTGTTCCTGGAATCCCTGGCTCACCCTGCATTAGGAAAAGATGGAAAAACAAACTGAGAGAGGAAGAAGAAGAGAGGAGAGGGGCAATTCTTTTACTTCCAGCACCAACAGGCAGAGTAGGTGACCATTCTTTGAAGAAGACCTCATGCCAAAGCCCCACTTTAGCTTTATTTCAATTTGCATTTACGTCTGTCTAATGGGTTTAACTAGGTCTCACACAGCTTTAAATAGACCAAAAGTATTTTATTTCAAGACTCAAAAACGGAATCTGCAGAAATACAGATGGGCAAGAGTTGTTAATATTCAAGTTTGAGGGCGGAACTAATGAAGAAAACATTGAGTTCCTATGTTTTCCTTCTAATGCAAATGTCAGTCAGGGCTATTTTCTGGGGAGATTCAGTAAGTGGGAAAGGATTTGAAGTCTTCCCTCACTTGCCGATTCTGCCCTGCAAATATTGTCCTAAGGAGGCAACTTTGGAAAAAGAGAACCGTGACTATGCAGATAGGAACAATGTTGATTTGGGCCACCAGAGCCCTAGTGCCCTTCTTTACATTCTCCCATAGAAGTGAATGGAGCACAATAATGTGCTGCTCTTGGAGAAACTCTGGTACTGACACTGGGGCTCAACCACACTTCCCTTCGGCCCACGATTTCTTGGTCCAAGAGGTTTTTCTTCTGTCCCACCACTTTCCCTGAGAAAACCTGTGGTTTACTGCTGAATTGGAACCAACGTCAATATGCATAAAACCCAAATGTCGTTTGTTCTGATTCAACAATAAACCACAGATTTTCCTGGAGAAAGCGGCAGAACAAGAAAAAAAAACTTCTTGGATCCGTGTCTAGAAATCATGGGACAAATGGAAGTGTGGATGAGCTCTGGGTGGCCCAGCTCTCACCAACAGAATTCCCAGGGAGGAGGAAGTCCCATTTGCTTCAGTGCAGAGTACAAATATACAATTCCACCCTCTGCACATATCCTACCTTTTAAAAGGAATTTTGGTAGCGCCATAAACTTACTCTGATAAGGCAGGTGCCTAGGACTCAGCTATACAGCTGCAAATAAAATGTGTGTTGCAAAGTGCATTATACAAATGTGGCATTAGATGGCAATGGTGAGCTATGGCAAATTCAATATTTTTTCAAAACTTTTTTTTAAAGCATTTCACAGCGTATTTTATATGTGTTTAGATTCCACACTAGTCTGTGAGAAAAGTTATATTATGATCATTTAAAAGAAATCACTCTAGTCTGTGTTTCTGTTTGCAACAGTGTTATAATGTCTCTGTAACACCAGCGCCTCAAGTGGGTTGTGGTACTATATTTTTGTACACCACTCTAAGCACTGGTTTGCTGGCACATCAAAGCTGCTTTAGGTCTTCTTTTTTAAAAAAGAAAAAGAAAAAAGAAGAAGAACCACCAGTGGATAGTGCATGATATGAGAATCTGCCATTGTGGCTATTTAATTAATCTGATGGATCCACATTATGAACTTCCTATGACCAGACATTATCTTAAACCTTTGCACTATGGACTAAGTGTCACTTTTTTTTTTTTTACTGTGAAGGAACTTTGTATTCATAGGATCTCTCCTGTGGATTATAATCTCTACTACATTACAAACACTAGATGTGATGTTTCTGAGTGCAATAAAAAACCCCAAAATTTAGCAGTTGAACTGACAAAATAGTAAGTAGTCATAAGGATAATTCTTTTTAAAAATGCTTTTATTAAAACAGCTCTAATCTCAGGGCTGTGCTTTGCTTTTCAGTTCTCTGCTCCCCACTATCTGATGCTAAGTTGAGAGCATACTTCTGTTTTCATCTCCTAAGAGAGCTCTACAGCCCCCCCCCCCCCGAGAGGTTAGCACTTGAAAACTAACCTTCATGCCTGCCACCGCAATTCCGGGATCCCCCTGACAGAGATAAAGGAAAGACAGGTATACTTTGATAGATGGTGAAAAAAAGTGTTTGTGCAAGAGAGTAAGTTTCAGAAAGTTTCTATTTTTTTTCTTGGGGAAAAAATTGATTGTTCTTGGGGTGGGGGCAAAGCATACCTAAGGTGTTGTAAAATGGAAGCCAACAGCCTTGGAAGATTACTAGGGCCAAACTAGATGTGACAGCAGCACAGGGCGTGTGGGGTGGATTGATTTTTGATAGCAAAGGGAGTGTGTGAATGAATCCCTTACCAAATCCACTGCTTACTTCCCTCCAGCCTCTCCCCGCAAAGACTTTTCCGATGCCAGAGCACAGATAACAAAAGCATCAACACACAAGAGTATAGGAAGCTCCCTGATACTGAGACAGACCACTGGTCCATCCAGCTCAATGTTTCACGAACTTGGATCTCCAGCTGTTTTTGGACTACAACTCCCTTTAGCCCTGACCATTGCCCATGCTGGCTGGGACTAGCAAAATCTTAAAGCTCCCATAGGACTGCAGATTCCTCACCTTTGACTTAAAGGGCCAAACTGTTGGGGGCATAGCTGCCAAGTTTTCCCTTTTCTCGCGAGGAAGCCTATTCAGCATAAGGGAAAATCCCTTTAAAAAGGGGATAACTTGGCAGCTATGGTTGGGGGCTAAGCTGCAGTTGGGAGCAAATTTTCTAAACCTAAATCTCCACCTGTGTTCCTCTTTTAGTTCTAAGAGAGGGAGAGAAAGGTGGGGCGGGGAGGGGGAGAGAGGGAGAGGAAGAGGAAGAGGAAGAGGAAGAGGAAGGTCTGCTGCTGTCACCTCTGGCTTGGCCCTAAGGGATTCCTCAATGAGGAGTTCAGTATTGGCAGACAAACTTCTCTCAAGCACAGTTTGCCTTCCATTACCAATCTTCTCCTGCAATGTTTGGTTGCAGGGAGTGCTAGGTGCATTGTGGAGCACATCACTGGTCCACATGCGCTTGGCTGGGGCACTGTGTGTGCTGAGAGGGCACCCTAGAAATCACTATAGATTGTTTGGTACCACAAAGGGGTTCCTCAACACATGCAATGGGGTCCTTCTGCAGAGGTTTTAAAACTCTTGGATCTAGACAGGAGTGTTTCACTGTTCCCTTACACTAGCATTATCAATGCATGTTTTTTTTAAGGGACCCAGGTGGCGCTGTGGGTTAAACCACAGAGTCTAGGGCTTGCCGATCAGAAGGTCAGCGGTTCGAATCCCTGCAACGGGGTGAGCTCCCGTTGCTCGGTCCCAGCTCCTGCCCACCTAGCAGTTTGAAATCACATCAAAGTGCAAGTAGATAAATAGGGATCGCTCCAGCGGGAAGGTAAATGGCATTTCCGTGCACTGCTCTGGTTCGCCAGAAGCAGCTTTGTCATGCTGGCCACATGACCCGGAAGCTGTCTGCAGACAAACGCTGGTTCCCTCGGCCTATAGAGCGAGATGAGTGCCGCAACCCCAGAGTCGGACACGACTGGACCTGATGGTCAGGGACCCCATTACCTTTACCTTATTGTTTTTAAAGAGAAAATGTGCTATTGCTTTTAGCAGAAACCAAACCTTGGCTGTTTCATAATCTTAAGGTTTTCACCATCAACTTTATTGAACAGTTTATGGTCTCATGGATGCAATTGTGCATATCTAGTATTATTTTATGACTGAGGGAAAATGTGAAGATTAGTAATGGGACATTAAGGTGGGGGAATGAAAGGAAATGTAGCAAGAATGCTATACAGCCATGGGATCTGTCAGGAGATCTTTGTACTCTGAATGACAGGAAAATAAATAATTCCTCACAAATGCAGGGGTTTTTTGTTTAACATGTGACAAATGAGTGTTTGGTTTTGTCCTCATATGTCTACCAATTACTTAACATTTGCTTTGCAATTGGATTTAGGCAAACTGTTGAGGTGGTCAAGGCACCACACAAGAAACAACTGGTTATTTTTACATATGACTTCACACGTTATCCAGGAGATTGTCAGCTACAGTATCTGCATTATGTCAGTGTATTTAAAAGAACAGTCCACATACTGTATAAAAATATTGTCCTTTGATTACTTAGCTATTTTGGCTGTTCATCTGAATCAAACTTGGGTGATCTCCGTGAAGGCTAAAGCACATATTGAGGCTGATGAAAATGATACTACAGAAAATGGCCTCCCTGTGATAAGTGACCCCACATCTGTCCATAATGGTTCCAACAGCATGTAATGCTAAACTATGTCTTAACATTAGGAGGAAAAGCCACAATGAGTCTAGGACTCTTGCATTCACCTCTCCTCTCCTCTTATGGCATAGCTGCAGGAAGGCTAGAACCTTCTGCCTCCATTTTTTATTAACCACAACTGTTCATTCTGTGCAACCATAAAATGTGGTTAATCATAGATACAATCTACGCAAACAAGCCAGGTTTATAAGCCACAGTCTGAAGCTGACTTGTTTTAGCAAACCATATTTAAGAGCATCTGAAGTATGCCCAGGTTTGAACATCACAACAAGCTGCACTTAGTCAAATAAGGAAACAAAAAATTATGAACTCCTCTTCATTTGTTTTGCCAGAGAAGGAGGGAACAAGCCAAAGGCTCACTGCAACTCAGTTTTGTAACATAAACTGTGGTTTAGCATTACATGTGAACACAGCCATAGTTTTGAAGTACGTACACCTATAAAGGCTGTTATATTGTGTCTCCACATATCCCTCCCAATGGCCTCAAGATGGCCATGGATATGCAGGATGTAATGGCTCCATTTGAAATACACTCACAAATGTTTCAGCAGGAAGAATGTCACCACTCTGATGAGCCCATGTTCAGTAGCATTTTTATGGCAAAAATAATGCCCACTGTAGACCACTGTATTTGACTGCTTCCTATTAATGACTGGAAATTATGCTAATGGGGAGCAAGCTCATCAAAGCAGCCAATATGTAACATGTAACACCAGGGCAAGGAAAGAAAGATACTGGAAGCCTTTGGGAAGGATATCAAGTGGTAAGAACTTCCTAGGCAAAAATCGCAGTGCAGATGAGCCTTGAGATGAGTGCTTATTGGCTAAATAAAGGAGGTGGCCACATTCTACATATTAGTATCTGTTAGGCTCTTCAATAAGAGCATTTGATTACAAGGGCAAGTGGTCCTAGGGAGAGAAGTGGGAACGGATGGAAATATTTATTGTTAGACATAGAATAATGGGTGCTTGGGGAGCTTAGTGCAATAGATGAACAACAAAAAGACTTGCTTGGAGAAACAGATTTAGATCATAAACCAAGAAGGGCAAACAGGTTCAAACATTGAAAGGTGTGAAGCAGATGGGGGTGGAAGAAGAGGGAGAAGGATCATACCTCTCAACTTTCTGAAACAGAAATCAGGGGCATAGCTAAAAAACACAAGGACAGAAGATGGAAATCAGGGATTCTATGTAATAACAGGTGAAAGAAACATTCAGAAATGCATCAGAGGTGAGTAATGTTTAGTAACTATGGGCTAGAGACATGAAGAGGATAAATATATATTGGGAGGATGGATTTGATTGAAGAGATGGCATGTCAATCCTTTAGCATGTAAATGAATGCAATTCCGGAGTCCTTTAAAAAAGGGTTATTCTGACCTAAAATATGTGCTGGAGTTTAATCTGAATTGCAGCTATGAATTTAAAACTAAGCACATACTCAAGTGGAATTCTTCTCCACTCCTGTGAAAGTAATAAACATTTGAACCTTGATCCAATGGCAAATCAGTCAAATTTATGCTCTCTGTTTCTGTGGCGCAAATGAAGCACAGATTGGTTTAGTGGACCACACAGTCATTGCAGTGGGTATTTTAAGGGCACCCATTTCACTTCACTTCTTTCCACAATGGGAAAACTGTTGAGGAATAGGCATGCCATTTGTTCAGCAAAACATTTCTTCCTGGTTCTTCTTCCTTTTGCTAAATAGGGCTTTGAGCTTTTTGTATTTTAAGAGTAGGAAATACATGTACAGAATACATGTAGAGAATGTTAAAGGTAATTGGTGTAATCTCTGAGACTCAGGGTCAGTTGAGAGGTATGGGAAAGGGTGGTCGGACAAGTCAGACTCCATTCCTTGCAGAATACCTGAACTCCTTGTTTTCCTGGTAGCCCTGGCATGCCCCTCTCCCCCTGGAATAGGAAAAAACAAGATAAAAATAATGAAGATGGAAGAGTGAGGGGAAAACATAGGTCCCCATATGACCTTTGTTGGTGACCTGACCACTGAAACTGTAGAAAACTGTATTCCATAAGATCTCAAGATGCTCTGAAGCTTCAAAGTAGAAGTCAACCATTGCTGTGATAATTTTTTACAATATAATTAGTAAATCCTGAATTTAGTATTAAACATTTGAAGTGTTAAAGTTATCATGATGAGAACATGGTTTTCTCCATCTTTTGCATGGGGAAAATGTCAAAAACTTAATGCCAGAATCAAACTAGAGACTGGTTGTGCCAGCAAATAAAGAATCAGTGCAGCATCATGGCTTGTGGTGTTAGGTAGTGTTGCAGAGATATTATGATAATATGTCATAGCCGTAGGGATCGACTTAGGACATTTTTGATGTCACTTCAACTGGCTGATGTTAACTACCTTCCCAGAACTTCACTGTGCTAAATTTATTACATCTGAAAACAACTTCTCTGCATGGCGGCCAAAACACAGATCAACTCTTTTGCTGTATGGGTAGTGTGTCAATTTCTCCCCAGCAATGCAAAGGATCATTTACCCTGGCATCATCATATCATGCGTTTTCCTACCACATAATGACTGCAGAAATGGGATGATGTACAATGGACCACATGGAGCAAGTGAGCCTAGAGGCTGTACGATTCAGTGATGCTGGCGTTTTGGATGACACTTCCTTGTTGTGTGTAAGATATAGACATGAGTGTCTCTCTGGACTATGGATGCATGATTGTGACAATTTTAGTTGTGCCCAGTTCCTCATTTCCCCAAACTTAACTTCAATTCACCACATTTCCACATCAGTATTCTGTTTTTTTAAAAAAAAACCTCATGAAAATCTGCGTACATATGTGCTAATTTCTCTTAATAAACACATTTTTGTTTACAATTTTTCCTAATATACACATTTTTGCAAGCAATTTCAAAAATGCAGAATGCATCTTTGAATGCCATTTTCACTAATATATACAGGCACACACACACACCACTTATGTGTGATCACTTATGTGTATACGCACAACACCAGGAAATAAATAGATAGATAGATGATAGATAGATAAACCAAACATATGTGTTCACAAGTGCCAAAAATGGGAGAAAAGTTTTGATGTTCACTAAAGCTAGCATGAAACAACGTACTGTAATTTGTTTCTGCTTCTAACAAACCAGCAGAGGGCAGCCCAGGATCTCAATTCAAAGTTTGGGGGTGGGCAAGTGCGGGGGGGGGGGGGAAGAGAGAGAGAGACAAAATGCTATTCATTTCTTCCCACCAGGACAGTCTCCTGCTGGTTTCTTCTTTAAACTACAAGTTTCATGGAGCTTTGATTTTTCTTAACCATGAAATTGATGCTTCCTTCTCATCACAATCCAATTGGAAAGCCTGGATTAAGAAGATCTCCAGATCTCCAGGGTTTAATGATCTGGCTGTGCTCACAGACAGGTTGTGAAACTCTTGATGTATAATCCCTTTCACCTTGGAGAATGTGTATGTTTTTTTCAGCTGCCTGGAAAATCAGGAGACAATCTCTAGGTAGGTGTGAAGAACAGCATTGGGATATGCTAGTTAGCACTGATATTAGTTGTTAATGATTACCCACCTTCCTCTTAATATGCAACTTGCCGTTGGTTAATGACAGACCCAATGTGTGAATAACTGTGGTGTCTTTGAAAGCAGACTCACTGCAACCTACTATGAAGTCAGTCTAGGTAGGAGTCTAGGGCAGCAGTTTATAAGGGGCTGCCTTTCTACACAGTAGGTGACAGATGTCAAGTTTTCTTTCCTATTAGCACTGTAGTGCATGTATTTCTCTTGCTCATGAACACTAGGGAAGAATGGAGCGTCTGTACTTTAAAAAGAATAGGGGGGATATGACCATTAAATTATCTCAATACAAGTGCTGGGAAGCCAATTGTATTAGCATATCTTGTTTTGCACCGTCTTGATACTGTATGTGAGTGGGCAGCATATAAATACATTAATAAATAAAATTTGTCTCAGTAAGTTGTAGCGGGTACATTGAAAAGACAAGCTATCCAAATAGACATTTTTAGATGAGTTTATCATATAATTGTAGAGTTGGAAATCATATAATTGTAGAGTTGGAAGGGACCCTGAGAATCATCTAATCCAGGCATCCCCAAACTTCGGCCCTCCAGATGTTTTGGACTACAATTTCCATCTTCCCCGACCACTGGTCTTGTTAGCTAGGGATCATGGGAGTTGTAGGCCAAAACATCTGGAGGGCCGCAGTTTGGGGGTGCCTGATACTAATCCAACCCCCTGCAATGCAGGAACATGCAGCTCTCCCATACGGGGATTGAACCTGCAACCTTCGCATTAACAGCACCACACTAACCAACTGAGCTAGAACCAGCCCCTAAGACATTTAAACTGTACAGCCTGATATAGTTTGCCTTGTCTTTTGTGGATCTTGGCCAAAGTTGTAATACTTTTCTTTTAAAACACAGGAATATATTCAAAATTTATAGGCTCAATATACATTTTAATCAAATAGATAACATATGGGCATGAAATCATGTAGCCTGTCTTAAAAGGGCCCCGAGCATCAGAAAAAAAGAAAAAAAGAAAGGAGCATGCCAAACCTCAACATCAGGATCTGCCGATTTTAGAGTGGATTTGATGTGTCAGCTAACCAGACATTGTGAAGAAACCCCAACCCGTCTCGCAAGATACAGAAGGGCAAGAAATCATCAGCCAGTTTGAGTAGTCAAAGAAATGCCTTTGCAAAGAGTCAAATTCCACCAAACTCATAAAGATAGATTTCACCGTGTATGTATGTGTGCCTAGTGGAGCCAGGACATGGAAGTCTGCTAGTGGTTAATCACAACACAGATGGATATGCTATTAAATAGGCCACAGGTCTGTCTTGGGTCAAGATTTTTATAACAATACATTGTTCTGAGTAACCAGATTGACACCATGCCTACCTTCATGCTAGGCTCCCCTTTTTCACCCTGTGCAAGGGAAAACATAGAGAAGAAAATGGGGGGAAATAGAAAGGGGGGGATAGGCAGAAATAAGAAATTAGTGGAAATGAGCTGCATTGAGAAATGGATGAGAAATGAAGGGTGGCACACTTGAGAACTATGTAGATTGTAGATAGACCAAAAAAATTAAGATGGTCTGACAGAGCGCACAGTGTACACATACTTTTTTCCTTCTTCTATTGTCTCTGGCTCCACAGGTTTTTCAAGCACTATAAAACCAAGCAACTTTCTTTGACCAGAAACAAGAGCACAGAGCATCGTTTGGGCTAGAACCCAGCCATAGCATCTGTTTTCAATGCCAGGATTCAATTCTAGAACATATGAGATCAGAATAGGAGAAAGCACTGCAAAATGCATTCCTCTCACCACTAATTAATGGGAGGAAGCCTCTGCAGCAGGAATTAGAAATTCCAGGCCAGAGAGTGGTGTTTTCACCTGCCCTAGCAAAAGTGAGGCTGGGGGGGGGGGGGAGAGTGTACCTACTACCCATCACAATGATGTCCACAAACTTTCAGGTCAAGACTGGGAAAGAAAAATATTTGCCTTAAGCCATACATATGCACAGAATTTGCTCTGGGTGCAACACCACTCCTCTTGTCAACATATGGGATGTTTATATGAACATCACTGTTGTAACACAGTGAAGTAGCAATCGGTTGAATTTGGGACATGGGAAGTTGTTAGTGCAATGCAAAAGTTACCTTTGGGCCAGAAGGACCAGGAAGGCCAGGGGTGCCAGGTAAGCCAGCCTCACCCACCTCACCCTGGGGAAAAGATACAAGGAAAGACAGGAAGGAATAGATACAGATAAGGGCCATAAAAAGTCAAGTTTTCTGGCTAAGAAGAATTATTATTAAGGAAATAGTGGGCAGTAATCTCAGGATGACACCTTTGCTGTCCTGCCTGGATGAATACAGGAAGGTATTTAAAAAAAGCAACAACAAAACATGCCTCTCCCATGTCAGTATCTACAGCCACAGCAGGCACTATAACCTCCCAGTAGTTTGATTTCACCCCCAAAGACACACTGCACCATGACAGACGGATGCCAACCAAACCAAACCAACACTTTCCTCATGTTTCACCTAACATCTGAGTTCCATGACCCAAGGCAGTGGGTCACAAGATTTAGAAGCCATCTCTTGGAAACTGCGGGGACTCAACCCTAGCACCAAAATGAACCTAATCGATTTATAACATTCAATATAACTTGCAGCACGATAAATCAAGGAAATAATAATAAAAGGACTCATTGTAAAAATAGCAGAAGTATCACAAACTCCAATGACGTGGCAAGTAAGATCAGCCATATAAGGCAAGTAGGTAAGAGCTGACCCAAACGTTTCAGTGGACTGTACCATCCCAGAAGATACATGGGGAATTGCTTCTTCGAAAGTGCTCACATTATCAAAATCTCTCTGTGTATGTTCCTGACGGTAGCTTTCTATGTGCAAGGAGGCTTTCATGTGCCCCTCTGACTCCCCTAATCAGATTCAGCCAAGGGTGGAACCACTGAAGGATTCCCAGAGTTTGTACATTTTGCGTGTGAATGTGGAGTCAAACTCATTTTTATTCCAGATAGGTGTCAAATCTTCAGGGGCTTCTTCTAGCAGAAACTGTCATAAGCGACCAAGAGAGCCTGAAAAATTGGAAACTTCTCCAGTCCCACCCTCTTGTTAACAGATTCTACCCATGGGGCATGACAGAGGTTGTGATGGCTGCAGGGGAAGAAGTCACACTTACTTCAAGCCCCAACACTCCCAGCCGAAGCTGCTCAAGGTAGGAAATGAGCAAAGTGTGATAACCAGGATATGCTTGTGTCTATGTGCATGAGTAAGGCAAGGATGGTGTATCTTTGCCAGCACTTTCCCAGATGGCTCAAATCTACATTAATGCATTTCAAACGCTGCTGTGCTTATTTCATTTTCTAGTCTTATGCTTCTAAAAAAACAACAACCATACCTTTCTTCCATGGTACCCCTGAATTCCAGGGTCCCCCTGTAAATGCCAATTGAAACAAAAACACAACAAGGATTGAGTTAGGTTGCATTCAGACTAAAACCCCTTTCCCTTTATGAACATGAACATAAGAAGCTGAGGGGGACATAGACAGATACAGGAGTCTGAAGGAAAAGCTGTGGGGTACTCATGTCCCTTGCAAATTTTTCAGCTCACTTAACTCTAATATTGGACCATTCTAGCTTTTAGGGATCTCTGTGTGACCAGATGTTGGGTATTACCTGCCCCTCTTTCGAGGAATAGAAAAAGTAGTGGCATGCAGTAGCAAGGAGAATTCTATAGTATCAAAAATATTTTCCTGGCTCCTGCCCAACACATTCAGACAGAAGCTCTTCCTTGGAAGTTAAGAAAGAGATTCAGGCAAGTAACAGGTTTGGCAGCAGACCCAGTGCTCAGGAGTCAGGATTAAGGAGTTCAGGAGCAGGCAAGAAGTTCAGAATTGGACAGAAGCAATGAATATGTCCCAACAAGTTTCTCTGCCCCTCTTGCCAAGCTTTGTAAAGCAAGGCTTGGTATGCTCACCCACAAGACTCTCTCACTTTGTAAGAATGACAATTTTGCAAGTACACTCTCCATCAGTGCAAGTTGGTCTGCTCCCATCTGCTGCCTGGTTCTAAATGACAAGGTTGTACCCTCCTGTTCAGTCACTGATGCCTCCCTGTTCAGCTTCCCCTCTCAGTTGACCAAAGCCCTCCCTAAAAAGGTCAGAGGGGAGAACCTGCACCTCTACTCTGTCTTCCAAAGTAACTAAAATCAGAGTGGAAAGGGGAGATCCCTGTTCCTTGGTTTCTTTTTCTTCCTCCTCCTCTTCCTCCTCCAGAGCCTGCCAATCCAATCTTAATTGTGCTGTGGAGCTCATTACTGATAAAGTATGCAGGTTTTAAAAGCTAAGTTTCTCTCTGTTCAAACAGCTGTGGAAGAATTATTTGGCTTCCTAGCTAGTTCCTGCCATACTTCCCAACCTCTTCTAATTGGATCTTAGTTCGTGGTTCTAAATCAGGTAAGGCCTGATTCAAAACTGGTCTTATGTGAAGGCAAGAATATGAGTAGGAGGAACACGGGCTCTTCCATGCATTACTAATTTTCACGCTAATAAACACATTAACACAAATAGGTTGTCCTTATTTTCCTATACCTTCCAAAGGTACCTGTACATACAGTGGTACCTTGACTTACGAAGACGATTCATTCCACAGCCGTCTTCGTAAGTCGAGGTTTTCGGATGGCGAAGCGCCGCTTCTGTGAATGCACCAACCACGCACGCGGCTCTGTGTAGGTGTAGACCGCATGCACCGGGCGCGGGCGGCAAAAAGACTTCCGGGGTTGTCAACTTCTGAAGTTGAAACCTTCGGAAGTCGAAGCGTTCGGATGTCGAGGTATGACTGTACACAGTAGGTTTATTCAGAACTTGTTCCTTTGCTATGTGTGTGTGTGTATATATATATATATATATATATATATATATATATATATATATATATATATGAGCCTGTGCTTCTAAGATGCATTAAACATGACAAGTCAGGGTCACGGATCCTTAAATAAACAAATTAATTAAAAGATCCCTACTTCTTTTTGTGTATGTAGGGTTCTCCCTTGTTCGTTCTCAAAGCATGATGGACTAACTCTCTTGTAATTAAACCATTTTGCAGAATCCCGAGAACTCAGTTTATAACCACGTTCTGGACTTCACTGCATTTCACATTTCACTCACAAAGTATTTGAAATTTTAGAGGGCAGTTTTTATATCTGGTATTTCTTCTGAGTTGCTTTACTCACCTTTGGTCCAGGAGGTCCTGGCAAGCCCTGCAGATAAAAGCATATGACATCATGAAGTAGTAAAAACCTGAAAATCCCCACAGCACTGGGCAATATGCTAAGGTCTGTACTACATTTACTTCTCCTCATACCATATATTTTATCTTTTATTACTTAAATAATGTATGCAGAAATTGTCCTCTGTAGTAAGTAAATGAATTCTAAGCCCTATATCAAGCATGCTGCATGTTGCATTATTTCTCCTTTTTAGGCCCTGAACTATTCATTTTAGGAAATGTCAGCTGATACTTCACAAACAACTTTCCATACACCTAAACTACTAGGCTATGAGATTGCAAAAAAAAAGCATTTTAGGCCCATGACTGCAGACATGCCACACCTTTAAAGCACTGTAAATCACCCCTGATAGAGCTACAATTCTCAACACCCTTAACAAACTATAGTTCCTAGGATTCTTAAGGTAAGGAGGATATGCTTTAAAAGAATTTAAAATTTATGGTGTGTATGCAGCTCAAGTCTCCCTCCCTCCCTCTCTTTTTCACAGATAATAAGCCTGTTTTGTGCTTATAAGGGCTTATCCTAGGATTAAAGCAGGTTGAGTTGAGAAAAACCCTCACTCCCAATTATTTCAAGTTAACCCTCCATCATGCACTCAAATCAAGAGGCTGAAGTTCATAGGTTTTTTTTAAATAAATAAATAAATACATCCTAGAGTTCAGAGGGGTTTTAAAATCCGAGAACCGAGTAACTGGACTTTTAGCTGATTACATTCAGACGAAGCTGGCAAGAGAATGGCCACTGAATGACCAACTCCCTCCACTGCTTGCTCACCCTTCCATTAATGCATGCAGTTGTATGGCACTGTTGAGCCAGCATTCATTATGTCCCTTGAAGGCACCGAGAAATAAATAATGTTCATGCAAGCAAATGCAGCAACTGTAAAGGAAAAGATGAAACGGATACCTTTCCATCCTTGCCGGGCTTCCCTGGTTCTCCTGCTTTTCCCTAAGGCAACACAGAAATGTGTCTTTCAGAGATGCCAGCTTGGTAAACCCTTATTTCAACAAGAGTGATTTTGACCTTTTGAAAATGCTTACTGTCCCTGAAGGAATGGTGCTGTTAGCAGAACATCAAATAGAATTTGAGGGCTTTTAAGAGTTGGGTGTCCTGCTGAGAGCGACATAATTGCATCCAGAGTGTGACTTCTTCACCCTGGAAGTTCACACAGGCTGGGGTAGAGGAAATGGCATCCTCATGTAACATGGGAGAAGATAAGAAAGGCTTTGGGGCAGCACCGTTGCAGAACCACCATGGAAATAAAAGCCAGATCTTTGGTTCTTCGGAGAACAGGAAGTATGGGAAATAAAAAAATTCCTTCAGTAGCACCTTAAAGACCAACTAAGTTTTTATTTTGGTATGAGCTTCCGTGTGCATGCACACTTCTTCAGATACCAAAGTATGGTATGGAAGGAAGTATGGGAGACAGACACAAGCAATTGAAGAGGTACTTACAGCTGGTCCAGTTGGTCCAGTTGGTCCTGGAGTCCCTGGGAGGCCTGGTGGCCCAGGTGGCCCTGGAGGCCCTTGGATTCCTGCCTGTCCCTGTTCACCCTGAGGTGCATTGAAAACAACGCTATCATCAGTGCAGCACAATGACCCTGGAGTGTGATCTACAGCAAGCAGAGGCTGAGCAAAGGAAGAAGAGCCAAGCCAAGCAAGTTGCTGTTAGTAAGTACCTGAAGGGGGTTTCCAAAACTTGGCCAAAGGGCAACGTGCGGATGGGCTTTCTGCATGGATTCCTGAATGACTTTAAAGCTCCCGTCAGAAGGAATACAACTCCCAATCAGATCTTAGGCTGGGAAAGCGAGCATCAATACTAAAGCCCATCAAACAAGCCCTTGCCATTGTTCTTAAGACTTCTCCTTCTTCTGCCCTTCCTTACAGACTTACAGACTGGGGGTTTCAGGGATGTCTGAATCACAAGACAACAGCCCCTTAAAACTACTACTTCTGTTCCATCTCACTCTCATTTCTGTTCTTACTTCTGCTGCTTCTTTTCCTATATTCAGAAGACTCCTTATAAGCTTATGTTTTCTCTCAGGCTTTAAGAATTTTGTTTGCTTGCTTTACTGATGTTGTTTATCATTTATTTTACATTGTGCCTCACCCTGGTATCAGTACCAATGAAGGGTGAGCTACAAATCCTTTAAATAAATACAATAAAAATACAATCTATTTTGGTGCATTATTATTACTATATCCACTGAATATTGCTCCTTCCTAACAGAATGCAAAATAGAATGTATGAATATAAGAACCCTGGTTGCATCTGCTTTTTCTCTACCCAACCTTGACTATGTCCTGAATTCCAGCCATTTGTTTCGTTGACTTCCCTGTTTTGTTTTTTTATACCCAGCCAAAGTGATTGTGTGAGATAGCCTGCAGTGAACTCTAACAGAACATTAAATCCACACACAATGAAACCACTTGGTGCTTAGCAAAACTTTAAAAAAAAATATAGCTCCAATTAATGGTTAAAAATAGGCATGTGACATCTGATAAGTATGGCGTTTGATCTCTGACTTACTCCCTCCATCCAGTTACATTCCAGATGAATCCTAGAGGGACATTCCAGGCTAAAAGTATTCATAAGCATACCATAATGCCACAGTAACAAGAGGCTTTGTGTGGGTTGGCATCTCACTATAGAGAACTCTTGCTGAGATGAACCATCTGCACTCATCTACACAAACACACATAATACTGTCCTCAAACAAAGCCAAGGGCACTGCGGCTGTATCCTCTGAAGGATGTTGTAGGCAGCTGAGCCAGTACTTGCCAAATGCCCATGTATAAATCTCCATAGATATACAAACTAATTCATTCCAGTGCCTTCATTCAAAGTGACATAGCTATCTCTAGAGGAGTTGAAGAGATTGTCAGCAGAGGTTCCCTTACAGTGCTACAGTCTGTCTGTCTAGGAAATCAAAGGGTGTTTGCTGTGGATGCAATCAGGATATTATTTTGTGTGGCAACTGTGTTTAGCAAACCTAACAAAACCAACACATTCCACAGTAAACATATTAAGTGTAGACACTCCTAGAGGAGCCGTGACCAATCTGATGTCTATGACACAAATCCTCAGGTAGTTAGAGATGGGTGCCTGTTTGTCACACTTTGCCAGGCCTTGAGGATGTCTAATCTAGCAAGCTGAAAACAGCTACCCTACAATGTGTTGTGGTGTTGTAGGTGTTTAACATTGCCTTGTTTTAAAAGGTCTAGTCAGTTTGCTGAGCCTCTGGGTCACCATTCTGCTTGGTAGGTCCCAGGTTGTGCAAGCTTGCCTTACAATACATGTTTACATGTTTACTGCAGGCGATACCTGCATGACACCAGTGCATAGTCTCGTGGTAAACACAGCCTCAGTATAATGCATGGAGGGCTCTTAGATTCACTTCTCCTTCTATAGTAATGCAAGTGGGATCATTTGCTCTCTCCCCAAGAAAAAGAAGCAACCCTTTTCTTCAAGTATATCCTGTGAAAACCTTGTTTTTCCTCAATAACACTCTTTCTTACAGCATCTTGTGTGGCCCTGAAATCAGATCATCAGGAAAAGCAGCCAAAATATTTCTGTTCATGCTTAGCTGCTTAAACTGAGAGGGCAAGCACACAAGTGAACTAAAACCAGCTTGTGGGGTCATTTCTGATGTACAGGCATGTCAAATGGGGGATATAACTGACTCTCTAAAGAGATCCCTGCTGCTTCTAGTTTTCATGAAACCCTCTCTAAGCAAGAAAGAAAGGAAGCTGATTAATCACCAGTCTCTGAAGGAAAAGAAAATGCTTAAAACCAGGAAAAGAAGAAGGATACCTGGAAGGTGCGTCTCTTTATGACTGGGGGTGGAGCCAGCCGCACTGAATTGAGAAGAGGCAACAGCTGAAGAAGACCGAGTCAGGAGGTCACAGGGCAAGGGCCAAAGGTCACAAGGCAAAGGAGGTCAGTAGGGCATCAAAAGTCATACAGAACAGCCAATGAAGAAAATGGAAAGGGGGGGGGAGGAAAACAATGAAAGGATGTAATGAAAGTAAGTCACAGTTCAGAGACAAGAATGAAGGGCAATGGAAAAGGTATCTGTCATTGGGAACCTTTTGGCAAGCCTCTTGAGCTCTTCTATGTTCCATTTTAATAATTTGAACATAGGCTTTGGTTTTATTCTTCAGGCTTCAGAGTACTCTAGATTTGTTTTGGTTTTTTTAAAAAAGTACTTTCTAGTTATATAACATGGAATAATAAAAAGTTGATCATGCTGTCGCCTTCTGCTATGTATCATTGCAACTAAGCATAGACACTTGCTACCCTTCACACCTGTAGTCTCTAGGCAGAGTACTTCTGCTCTCAATTTGCTTCTTGACTTGTTATTTGCACTTTTCTGTTTACATCTTACTCTTTGCTTCACCCAAAGTCACCATTCCTCATTGGTTGTTTTTGTGCTCTCCTTATTACTAGATATAGTTCATTTCTTGACCATTCTTTTTTGTTGCTAGCTAATCCCATAGCAAATTTGCTAATCACTGCAAAAGCTATTCTGATTACAACAGATATTCTCAGCAACCCATTTTTCATCCCTTAGATAGGCCCAACTGTATATCATTGAGCCAATTTATCTCCCTATTAGAGAAAACTAGTCATTATAGTAAAAGAAGTGTGCCTGCTTTTTTAAAACAAGCCCCCCCCCAGTGAAAATGGATGTGAAGAAGGCATCTTTTAAATTTCTAAAGGGATGAATGCAGAATAAGTTAAAGACTTCACTCCAACAAGGAATCCAGCTCTACATCTTGGCAGAAGTTTCACTTCCTGCCAAGTCCAACTATAGGATATTTTTCTCAGAACTCATTCCTTCAGTGTTCCAAACATGAGCCTCTACATGGAGGTCATTTCACTCTTCAGTTTTACCATACCTGACCTCACAAAAGTAATTAGTATGCATGAGATGCATTTCTAATTTCAGCACCTTTCCAAAGTTTACTCCACATCATTCTACCTTGCGTGTGTGAGCGTGTGTATGTCTTGCCTCACAGCTGTCTCTATACGTGTCCATTTTAAATCCAAAGCCATGTGTTCCATGCTACAGATATCCATTCCACCTCACAAAAATGGCTCCAGGAAAACAAACATATCTATGCATATCTATGCATATTCTGCCTGCCAAATATTCAATGAACTGTTCCAACCACTGCATATGCTTATCCTCACTCTACAACTAGAATCACCCCTGATTTTCACTAGTATATGTGCAAGAACAATCAGGTCTTGCTAAAGCTCAAAAATGCAGATGCCTGTAATTTCTTTTGAGGCTGAGAGGTATGCCTGCAGGTCTCCCATGACAGCGACTGTGTACATTTCAGAGAGTACACTTTCTTCCCCTTATTTATGGCTGCTTGCTCTTTAGTGGCAGGCCAAGTTCCGGTCTTGTTGCAAAACTGAAATGTCATCACAATATTGCAGCACTGCAACCCAGTCATTCTGGGCAGCTTGTTAAAAAGAGAGGACATGTTGTGGTGGTAAAATTGGAAGAGCAATGGTTGGATTAAGAAGGCCACAATCAACAGCAGATCCAAAGACCACAGAGGGGCTCAGTCTGTGAATCACAGAAAAAGGCCCTGCACATTCCCTGTAATTCTTAAGAGGCGACAAAGTCAGCTGAATTTTTGGAAGCTGTAGCCCTCTTCAGGTGTTTTTCTCCACACAATCTCTGTTGTGCAGAAAGAGACACACACAGCAGAGCCATGTGCGCTTCCTCTGCCCCACCACAACACCACACACCTGCCTGTCCCCGGCACCATCAACATGTTGGGGGGAGATCTAAAGCAGGTGGGAACTGCCTGACAAACACACAGGGCGCCCTGTGAGTTGGAACCTGAGTGCTCCCGGAGGCAGCCTCTGCATGCTCAGCAGGCATATCCCCTTCAGACATTCCCCCAATGTATCAACACTGTGGGGACAGTATGGGGTGTGGTGATGCATGCAGACAAGCACATGCAGCTCCACTGGTTCTCTTTATGTGACTGAGACAGTACGGAGATAAACACCTGAATGGGACTTTCATATTCCATCCGTTCTGTGTCAGGTGTTAGATTTGAGCAAACATGACACTGAGGGAGATTTGGAATGCCATCCTTAGGTCCAGCAGTTTTCTTCTGATGCCTCACCTTTCCTAATAAGAAGCATGGGAGTATCTAGGGCAGGTATGAGGAAACTGTGGCCTGCCAGATGATGCTGATCTCCAAACTTTTATCAGCCCTGGTCAGTCAGGAATGATGGGAGTTGTAGTCCAGAAACATTAGGAAAGCCACAGGTTGCCCGTTCCAAGCTTGGTTAGAGCATGGTGCCGATAACGCCAAGATTGCAGGTTCAATCCCCGTATAGGGCAACTGCATATTCCTGCATTTCAGGGGGATGGACTAGATGATCCTGAGGGGCCCTTCCAACTCTAAGAGATTCTGTGATCTAAGAGTGCCTTTCACATGTCTTATAATCAACTGTGAAATTGCTCAGTAGAAGGGACTCCTCTTGAGGCAAGATCTAAAAACACAGACAAGACAAATATAGTGCTGATCAGGTTAAACCTTCAGCATCTCAAGTTAGGCTGGGAATGAAACCCTGGGGAACTGCTGCCAGCCAGTGTAGACAGTGCTGAGCTATATGGAACAGTGGCCTGGCTCGGTATGGCAGCTTCCTATGTTCCTAAATAAGTCTTGAGATGACAGTCATTAATGACTATTGGAAGGTGAGCTCAGGATAGTTCAGATGGCATGACTATGATATACAGAATGTTTTTCTTTACATCATTTGCCTTTTCCCACAGTGAAAAACTGAAATCTGATGGTAGCATGTATTTTATACATTTTCCTTTCCTTTTTTTTTTTTGGTAGTGTCCCACAGGTATGTTATTGGATCTTTTGCCACTGAGAACATGCAATATTGGATTCATCTCCTTGGCCTTTTGCAACAGGACCAGTTGTTAAACCCTTTCCCCACAAACCTTCAGTGTAAGGATCTGATTAGAACGCAGGGCTGCAAGTGTAGTGCTTAGGTATTCCTAGGGGGACAGTGGAGACAGAGCAACACAGAGCTGGGTCAATTTGATTCTCTATACCATCAGCAGCAAAATGAATTTCACCAACTCCTAAATCTAGTCCGAAGACAACTTGCAACCCCTGCCCAATCCTGTTGCCCTTTTTACCTGTTTCAGTTGCCTCATCTGTCCTCAAGGCTTGTATTGTGCAACACATACATAACCACTTGGTGCATTCATTTCCTTCGTTGAGAGCACAGTATCAGCTTTCCTAATTTGTTGCTTGATGGACAGGCTAGGGTACTACATAACAGTGGGGCTGGGTTTTCAGTCCTTGCTTTACTGACGGTGGTAAAGGAGGGTAACAGAGGCCAAAAAAAATCAGTCCATATGCCACATACACAATGGTAAGAAACCTATGATTCATAAATCCTAAGTATGCTAAAAGCAAGTATCTGGGCTATTTCTTCCTCTTTTTGGAAAAGAAAATAAGTTTGTTATTATGGAGCAAAGAAATTAAATGCCTTCCTTTACGATCCATGGGGGAGGGGGCATTTGAAAAGTATTGCTTAAGGGCAACGCTTAACAAAGATGGAAATTGTGACCAGTGCCCTGAGTCCATCCAAGATTTCCAGGCAGCAGGATAGGCCTAATCTTCTTGTCTAGCATCTCTCAAAGTTCAAAAATCATGAATCTGCTTATTGGTTTTTTTTAAAAAAGAAAAGCATAAGATTTTTATGACTTTAAGAAATCATTTGGCTCTGAAGTCTTTAAGAACATTTTTGGTATCATCTTGAGGCCCAGTGTTGTTTTTAAAAAGAAAAAGAGAACCTTTAAGTTCCTATAATTTTAATTAGAGTTGGAAGCTAAACTCTCAAACTTTGCTGGCTGCGGCTCATAGGTTTCAGGTTCCTCACCCCCAGAAACAAAACATAGGCTGCCGGTTAGTATAGAATGTAGCAGAGGAAGGCTCAAGGCATACTCCCGTTGCAAAGCTTTGCCAGAGCTTCTCCACCTTAATCTATTTGTTCATATCATGTGGATCATTATTATATTTCCTCTTATTATGTAGATCTCCTGTAGCTGAAAGCACCATCTGAGATGGGAAGATATAATTTATTAAATAACAATTCCAAATGTCGAACAGAGACAGCAAGCCAAGCTATTTTTTTTCTTTGTGATCGTATGGTATGGTCAAGTCCTCTTTACCCCTGATTAGTTTCTCGGTGTTTTAATATTCTGTGGGCCCTTATTTTCATCTTGATCAGCACTGGGAGAACTTGCAAGGGAGTGCAGCTGAACTCAGAGCATCGCTCAGGCAAACTATGCTTCTAATTTAAAAATAAAAAGCCCATAGCAATTTGACTGACACTGATTTTCTAAATAAATATACTTGGCTCTATGTTGTAATTATATGGGCCAGAACACACAACCAATCAGCCAGCCTTTGTTCCCTGCATTCGTCTGCCTCAGATACCTCTAAAAGGGTCATGAGCTGCATCCTGTCACCCAGGATCACCCAGGACCCTGGACAATCAGAACATCTATATCTCTCTGGGGTGAGGGCTAGATTTTGGGTATATTTATTAGGAGACTTCTCAAATGCTGAATATGAAGTATTTAAACCTATGTCCCTATAATAATTTCAGCCCCAATGTATGCCTTTCTAGCTGAAATTTCTGCATTGCAGGGGGTTGGACTAGATGACCCTCAAAGTCCCTTCCAGCTCTACAATTCTATGGTTCTAATGCAGAGAAACTGAGCAGAGCAATCCTAACTGGCAGATCTGCTAGCTAGATGGAGAAATTGGTGAAATGTTTCCCGGAAAACTCTGCACTCACTGTATCTGCCAATAAGGCAAGACAGGTAATAAAATATCTATGTGGATGGGGAGGGGGAAGGCAAGGACTGCAGGAGCCAGTGATGAACTCTAAGAACTCTTAAGTTCTTTATTTACATAAAAAACAATCCAAATAAATGAGAGATAATATGCAAGGGTCACTTTACAAACAAATAGAAGAGTCTGCTTACCCTGTGTGGATAATCTCCACATTGACCCTGCAAAAGTAGGAGATTAAAAGAAAATAGTTTACATCATGAATGGTGTAACCAAAATAGATTCATGGAGACAGGTTCATAACAGGTGCATTGCTGACTTGAATGCATCCATGTCAGTGAGGATAATGCTGATTTAAGCATCCTGTGGACTGGACTTTGTCCATGGATTCAAATGTGCAAAGGTGACATTATTTTCAAAAGCAACTGTGGATATTGAGACTATTGATTCAGGGTACATGAATAGCCTGGAGTTCCAGGTTGTTTCAGCTTCCAGTTTCTAGAAAAACCTGTTTTAATGTGAGTTAAAATCCTCTTTAAGGATATTAGCCTGCCTTGAACACAGGTATTTCTAGAAACTGAAACCCAAACCAACATGGAACTCCCTTTTTTATTGTAGGTAGAATGTTAATTCTGCTAAGCTCACCTTTTCTCCTTTTTGTCCAGTGGTTCCCTATAGAAAGCAGAAGACAAATATAGAGTCATGTCACATATATAATGGTGATAGTAAAGGTAAAGGGTAAAGGTGATAAGGAATGCCAAAAATAAGTGTGAGCAGAAAGTATGTACAAATAATTACTTACTGGTTGTCCTTTGGGACCAGCTGGGCCCTTTGAGGGGAGAAAAACCCAAGCAGAGGTTACATCGAGCGAAAAACAACGTGAACAATATGAGGAATACGACAGCACATGATGTAAGTTTCAGTTAAAACTTTGGCATTACAGACAGGAAACATAGGCAAGCTGTAACTCCCTTTTGTGATAATTCTCACCCAAACCTTTAAATTCCATAATCAGGTATCCTTAGAATCCTCCAAGTAACATATATTAATTGGGCCTGTTACAGATGTCATCTACTCCATGTGCAGATGTGGGAAATCTTTCTTTCATGGTGATGCTGTACATCAATTAAATATCCTTACAGCATGTGGAGTCCCCATTGGGAGAGACTATCCACTAGTGACATAATTACCAGGAACATTCAGCAGTGTGGGCAGTGGGATGCATAGTCTGTTGGGGTAGCATCACCAAAAGTAAGGATGGGGGAGGAATTCAGTTCTGTTTGCATTTAAAGACGACAGATTCACACTTTTCAAAACAATACTGTGTACCGAAATGGATATCCTAAGAAAGTTGGACTTATCCAGATTTTGCACAGCTGCTCTCCAGCCAAGCAATGTGACAAGAATGTGCAGACCATGGTAAAATGTGCACATAAATGCATATATTGGTGACAATAAATAATCAGATATGCATTTTGCTTCAAAGAATATGCACACTGAGCAAATATGCATTTAGAATGCACATGAGAAATTTGCACAAAAATGCTGACAAATTTTCTGGAGGGCTTAAAAAAATATTCCGATGTAGAAATGTGGAGACTGATTAAGAGTGGAAAAGTGAGAAACTGAAAGATACTGAAATTGACAGATTAACCCATTCCTAATGCAGGAAGAGTAAAAGCTTTTTCACACATGGGACAAATAAGTCTAAACTGTCCACTGCTTCTTGCAGAGTGGAGGATGGAATATTAGCTACTTCACAGCAGGGCCCTGACCTGTGAATGACAAGTGTGAAATCCACAGTGAGGTGGAGGTCTTATTGTCTTGCCAGCAGGTGGTGGCTCTGGCTCAACACCACTGCACCCCTTAATCCAGTTTGCTAAGGTATGCTGTGACATGTGCACACGTCTGGTGAAATGATCTGGGTGGCTTATAAACAAAAATAACAGGTGCCCAATTAAAAATAAAATCAGCAGCATTAGCCTATTAATTAACTAAAAGAAAGCAACCAAAAAGTAGCAAAACAACAGCAACAACCCACATTCAAAGTAAAATAGAGTCCATCAGCTAGACCAGCTAGACATTCAAAGCACAATAGTGTCCAGCAGCTAGATCAAGGTTTTCCAGCTGTGTTGGACTACAACTCCCATCATCCCTAACTAGCAGGACCAAGTGGTCTGGGATGATAGGAATCGTAGTCCAAAAACAGCTGCAGACCCAAGTTTGGGAAACACTGAGCTAGACTAATAAAAATCAGGCCATGATGTGAGATGTGTGCTGAATGTCTTTTTTACATTCTCTTCAGCGATAAGATAGTGCTGACATGGCAAACTTATCTGGAGAGGGATCTGCACACATTTTTTACAGCAACAACAGGGCATGGCCTACCTCTCATTTGCACACTATTCTGTGATATTTTGGCATACCTCAGGCTCTGATGCCCATTAGGGATACAGCTCTCTGAGGAAAAGTGATGCAGAAGTCAGTTGGAGCACAGCCATAGGCTTTAGCCTATTTAAAATCTTTTGTGCTTGGCCTCTTCCTTTCTGATGTTTGGGATGTACTGAAAATATGCCTGGTGGAGACTTGCTCCACCTGTGACTCAGTGAGCTGAACACAGACCACCAGGGGCTCAATAAAACTGTCTTTGGCGCCTGCCTGGAGCTCCCCCCCCCCAAAAAAAAACATTTTGGTTTTCTCAAACACCTGGATGGCCCACACAACACATGCCTGGTGGGCTGTGTTGACATAGAGGGTCACAAAATATATGCATACTGCCCCCAAAACTTAATTTAAAAGAAAATCTCACAATCAATTCATCAGATACAGAAAGCATGACATGTTTCAGCATCTGCCTGCAACAAATAATGTAGTGAAAATATACTATATTAACAGAGTGACAATTAATTTGAACAGTGGGGTTAAATTGGATTTCTGCAGGCTCTGGGCCAAAGCAAGCAGAAGCTTGCCAGACCACAGGCCTGTAGTATTTGATAGATTGTAGGGTGGGATTATTTCATTAACTCAGAGAGGAAGCGAAGTATACACTATATCCTGTGGTTCGCTCTGCTTTAGACACAGGGTAAAGCTCCAGCTTCGCAGAAAATAAAAGCATGATTCGAGCAATCCAGGAATCCAAGCATAAACTGAAATGAGATACTTTGTAAAACAGGGCCAATACACACAGGGTGGCAGCAGAATTAACAAGGTGGATAAAATTTATGGACCAGGAATTTAGTATGTGAAAGTGTGTCCAGTTACAAGCAAGATAGGCTAAATGGCCTGTATCTGGCTATTACTAACTCTGCTTTCCAAGTTATTGACTTGAATAATTTTGTGAACAGTTGATTTTCAAAACTGTGTGGGTTCCCTGACAAGTATTTCTGGGGTTTTTTTTAAAAAAAGAAATCTGGATAATGAAAACAGGATATCCTAACACAGTTTCTCAGCACTCAACCCCATTCATCTCAAACAGCACAGTTCCTCCCTCCCACCCTAACCTTCTATTAAGTACTTGTTAAGTTGGATGGAGGAGGGCTGGAGTGATGTGGAGCTACCATCTGATGGTGAAACAATCTGATAACCCAGTTCACCATGCATTTCAGGCTTGCCAATCACCCAGCAAATCCTCCTGAAGGTCCTAATTATCCCAGTGTAGCTTAAATCTGAAAGGACTTAGCAAAGCAGTCACAACAAGGAACTGTAAGCACAAAGGCAAATTAAGCTAGCTAAATTCATGGTGACTAGCATTATGGAAAGGAGAGGGATACCTTGGAAATATTGCGGGTTTGGTTCCAGACCATCAGAATAGAAGTGAATATTGCAAGAAAGCGAGTCACACAATATTTTGGTTTCCCATTGCATATAACAGTTATGTTGATACTATTCTGTATTCAATGAAGCCAGTGCCTCCTGGCTGCAGGGTCAGGAGGGGGAAAACCTGGCTCCAGTCCTACTCACTCCTGTGGCCAGAAGAGGGACGGCCGTGGTTTGCCTGGAAAATTTCACTTGATATTAGATGTAGTACTCAGGGCCGTCTCAAGCCGGTTGGGCGCCCTGGCGCGGAGATTCTTGAGAAATATTTTGCCTAGTTTAACAACCCACCCTGACCAAAAAATTATGTGCTTTCTCTTGGGAGTTGTTTATCCATTTGTTACATATAGAACAACATTGTATGCTTTAGCTGCAAGCAAACATCTAACAGAAAGAACTAGTGTATTATAGGAGGCCATGCCTTAGGAGCTTTAAGAGTGTATTCAGTTTAATCGTACCTTGAATTCGGTTTTACTCTAATTATGTTAAAATATTTAATATCATTAGAAGGCACTTTAACTTTCTTACTGTACAATGCTTTTATTGTTTAGGGATTGGAATTTTTTTGAGTTTATTTTTAAAGTGGTCAAGGCTAGTACAATAAATTTCCTGATGATGACCCAATAACCTAGTGCTGTTTGCAGGGGAGGGGGTGTCTTATTTACAATTTTTCCAGCAGAAATTACTTTCCTGCTTTCATTGCTAGAGTAGGAAGAGAAAAGAATGGTAGGGCTGCCATATGTCCAGAATTTCCCGGACACAGCTGGGATTTGTCCTTCGAAAATGGTGTCCTGGTTGAATTTTTGGAAACTGGTTAAAAATGTCCAGGAAAACCCGGGCGTATGGCAGCCCGTATTGGAAGTGTTGCATTTTTGGTGAATTTCTGAAAGAAAGAAAAAGCTTTTAAATTCAGCAACCTTCGTGTCCAGATTTTCACTTATTGAAAAATGGCAACCGTAATTTCCATTTTGAAAGGAGGACCCCACAAACCCACCCTGCCAGTCTTGCCCTTTTACAAGTTTGAAAGTCTCCAGCCTCAACCCAGCATATTGCACAGAAACAGATTAAAGTCTTATTACCGCTTCTCCCTTCTGTCCAGGTTGCCCCTGAAATAGAAAGGAAGACTGCATCAGGGGTGGCCATTCTAGTTACTAGGACATTTTGAAGCCTCAGACTTCTGCGATTGTCATTACCATTTAGTCATGCATTCTCCTGTTGCTTTCCTACAGCAATGGTTTCCTCATGGTTTGGACACCTAAAGCCCTAAGTGGTTTGGGATCATGTTATCTGAAGGGCTGCCTGCAAGTGGATGAGCCTGCCGAAGCATTGAAGTGAAAACTGTGACCCTGCTCTCTAACTCACTAGCAAGAGCCATTAGGCTAGCAGGTACCAGGAACAGGGCTTTCTTAACAGTGGCCTTACACATTTGGAACTCACTCCTCACAGAGATACGTACATATGGCCTCTTGCAGTAGGGCACAAATTTCTGGCACAGCAGCCTTCCTGACACTGGGGTGTTGCAATAGGGGGGCGAGGGGGGCGGGGCGCCCCGGGCTCCGCTCTGTGGGGGGCAGCGTGGTGCTCCCTTGCCACCTCCACCGACGGCCGCCGCTACTGCGGAGGCCCCAATGCTGCTGGCCTCGCCCCTCACTTCTTCCTGGTGGGGCGGAGGCAAGGGGCGGGCCAGAGAGCAGCATCAGAGGCAGCCGCTGATGCCCCTCGCCGCTCCGCCTGAGTAGCAAAAAGCACAAAGCGCACTACGGAGCATATTGCCAGAGCGGTGCTCCAGCGCTTGGATCCGAGGATCCCGATGCTAGAGTGGCGCCACCGGCAACCTGCTCCATGACTTGCTTTGCTGCTTCTTCCTGCTCAGGTGGAGAGGCAAGGGGCATCAGCGGAGACGCCGTTGCTGCTCCGCCTGAGTAGGATGAAGCACAAAGTGCGCTACGGAACGGGTTGCCACTGCTCTAGCATCGGGATCCTCGGATCCGAGAGCTGGAGCACCACCCCCGGCAATACGCTCCGTAGTGTGCACGCGTAAGGAACCCACTCCATCGTGCGCATGCGTCATGACATAGCGACGTTACGTCACGTTGCATGCGTCATGACAGAGTGGGTTGCTGCCCCGGGTGGCAGAGAGGCTGTGTATGTGCCTGGCCCCTGCAGCAATGCAAATGTTGGGAAGATGGCTCTACCTCACCACAATGGCCGCTACTGGCCTCATCGCTGCTGGTCTTTAAAAGAATTTCTGAAGATATATTTATTCAGGTCTGGTTTGGGCTGAATTGTGATGTGGGTTCATATCTTGTAAGTGTATTTTTCCCCATGTGTCCTGAAAATGGGGTTTTAAAGCTTTCAAAATTTAAACAAACACACAGATAAAAATAGAAACACTGGTTTATGATAGGTGGATTTTTTAAAAAGTCTCCAACTATATAAGTTACATTTCTGACAAGTCTAATTTCTAATACATGTCTTGTGGTAGTCTGCACACCAACATCACTTCACATATATGGATTTGCCCAGAATTATTGAAACAAATGATTTAGAGATAAACATTTTGGAAGTGTTAGTGACAGAAAGCTGTATGAGCAAGAACAAGAGTCAGGGGAGGGGAAATATTCACTTACTGGTTTGCCGTCTAAACCAATCTGACCCTGAAATTAAGACAAAGGAAAAGAGGTGAGCAGTTGACTTTTTGTGTAATTCTATACAGGTCTACCCAGAAGCAAGCCCCACTGTGTTCAATGGGGCTTTCTCCCAGGAAAGTATGTAGCAATGAAGTCTGAAACAGGCAAATATTCTGACTGTGTTCATAGCCCATATATACAGTCCACAAGACTGAACACCGGACAGAAAACACAAGGGAGTCTAGTGACTGAAAAAGCATTATGACAGATCTAGAAATTAGCTCAAATCACAACCCATATTTATAGTTTGATGTTACAGTTTTTGCTTTAATGACTCATTTGTAAGGAAAATATATGAGATCTCTCTACTTGTACATTTTTTTAAACAATAAATACATTTTTAAAGAAATCTAAGCAATGAATGAAATAGCAATGTCTTTTCTGTGACACAATCCCCAGCCATCCATTTTTAGAACAGATGCGTTGAGAGGCATTTAGTTTAAGGGATGCTGCACTTAGAAATATATCATTCATACATACCAGTATGCATTAGCAGTGCGACTTACCGGAAACCCAGGAAAACCTCTTGTTCCAGGCTGTCCCTGAAAAAGAAAAAGAGATTAGAAGAAACAGATGAGACAGCAACATGTGTGACTAAATCACTCCATCAGGCCTTGTGATTTCCTACTCTCCACCATTTGCCAGATGAAAATATGTACACTTGTTTTACATGACCTGAGGGATTAGCTCTTGACTGCGGAGAACTAATACAAAATGAAGCCATTTCTGTGGTGTCTGGAAGCTACCGCAAGTCACTAAATAATATTGGCCTCTCTAATCTCAAGTTGCACATTTCTCCATCACTCATAAAATGCTTATGTTGATGCTCAGCCACCACAAATCTTTAAATGTTTCAGTACCCTTTTAAGTGTAGTCCCCTATACCTTTATTTTTTCCCCAAAATTACAAGTCTTAGACCTTTAAACATATTGCTAATGCGGCTGCTGTTCCTCCTGGATTTGCTCCCACACTGTTCTGGGCACAGAAAAAGACTTCCATCCATGTGGTTCAGCTTGACTGAGGATATATTTAAAAGCTATGCAAATGATAGGTCTTCTATGGGCTGGGCATTGCTTATGTGTCCTGCAAACACACCATGAGGCCAAACCATGTGGGCAACCTATTCCTGAATCAGTGTGGAAAGAACTGCAAAACCTGGAGCAAACACACCAGGAAGGATGATATGTGCAAATAAGGTCTTGGGCCCAAATGAAATAAGCAGATGTACAATGGCTAGCCACTTGGGATCCCAACTACATGGAGATTGCTCCATGACAAAGTGCTGATATGAAGCTCCTCACCACATGGGTTCAACACTTACTATGCTGATTCCACCACATCATTGCAAACCATCAAACAAAGCAAACTGCTGAGCATGCTCAGTCCTCACTGAACTCTTGAGAATTGACTTTGGCTTTTAAAGATTGTCAAGCTTCTGCAAACTTTGGTCTTCTCATAAGAAGGCTGACAAGTCCTTCTTGCTTCTTGGTGGGTCCATTTTGGCTCCAATCCTGTCAGTGCTTACCACCTGAGTTCACTATTAGAAGGAGGGATGCTAAGAGAAACCTGTGCAAGGTTATCGCAAGGAACCTGGTATTCTACTCCCAAACAGATACAATTATAACTGCTGGAGGATATAACACAAATAACCGGTGTTGAGGAAATTAAAAGGAAAGCAGTTCTGTGGAAGAGACTATGTAATTTCCAATTTCCCTTCAATTGTTCTTCAACTATAGCCACTCAGGCTGGTTTCACATGAATGATGGGAAATAAAGAGGCCCAAGCAGCATTACAGAAGGGTTCGTTTTGAATTCCAGACAGTTTGTCTGAAGTTTCTGAATCAATTACATGTGTGTTATAAATTCAAGCTTGCTCACCAGTCCTTTTGGTGGAGTTTGCAGTGCCTGGGATCACTTTATAGGAATACTTTATATAACCGCATCACAGTGCCATAAAACGAGGCATTTAATGGTGGTCAATCAGCTGTGAGATGTATACTAAGCCTCAAAGATGATGGTGGTCTTGATCACTCAAGCCCAGTTGTCTGGCATTCATATCTCCTCATTCATTTTACTTATAAGGAAAATGTTGAAGCAAATATGGTTGCCAGATCAGTCTTAAGCAAGGGTGGTATGCAATGCCAACAGGAGATGGAGCAACAAATGTGTACATCCTGTGCCTTTCTGGTGGTTCCATGTATTTCAACTGTACCTAGTTTGTGCTTTCACTGTGTAGCTAATTCTAAGGTTTACTTGCTAAGGGTGCCTGGAAATAATGCTGCCTATTTTTACTTGTCTGATCTGACAATTTTGCAAGCATATATTGGATTTCAAACTTCTGATAAATATCAGTGCTCGGAGACATGTCACAACTCATGACTGGCTAAAATGTTTCTGACACATGTGTTGGAAAATAGAGAGGGAGGGAGAGAGAGAGAGAGAGAAGGTAATGTACATCATATATAAGTGGTTCTTTCGCTGGGCTTGCTCATATTGTTATAAGCATACTCTTCAATAATACAAAACGGTTCATAATTTGGGTGTGTATAGTCTGGAACTTGATTGCTAGTGGCTTATACAAGCCACTGCATGAGTATGTGTTCCATGCACTGGCTTACTGCTTTTTTGTTTTAATAAATATTGTAGGTTTTAAAAAATTGTGATGTGGTTTTATGGCCATGTTTGCATGTAACACTAAAGCAGGCATCCCCAAACTTCAGCTCTCCAGATGTTTTGGACTACAATTCCCATCTTCCCCGACCACTGGTCCTGTTAGCTAGGGATCATGGGAGTTGTAGGCCAAAAATCTGGAGGGCCGCAGTTTGGGGATGCCTGCACTAAAGTATGGTTTGGCATTACGTGCACAAGCATCAGGCCATAATAACCATGAGGATATTGCAGGCATCTGCTTTCACTTTTAAACTAATTAGAACTCATAGTTTTAAACTATGGTTTGTTAACCAGTCATATCACAAACCCTAGTTTGAACCTGGTTTGTTTGAACTAACCATAGGAGGAACGGGGGGGGGGGGATGTCAGCCCAAAATCATGTACAGCACACCAAACACTAAACCATTGTTTAGGTCCATTATGTTGTAAATCACTAACTTCATAAACCCACACCAGGAGGCAGGACACGGATGTAACCAAACAAATAAAAAACAACATCCTATCTTCTCACTCTCTATATAACACATACATCTATTATAAACACTGCAAGTCTCCAGTTTTCTCTCCTCCACAAGGAAACTGACGCTCTAAAACTTCCCCTGGGACTTCCTAATACTCAGGGAAATGGAGACACCCTTCTTTGTCTAATAGACAAAGAATAGTTACATGCTATTGTTCTGCAATCTGATCCAAAGAAACATTCAGTGCTTAGTTACAAATTTACTCATGTGTGTAAATTGTTTATATAAGTAATTGCTTATATTTACCTCAATTGTTGAACAAAACAAAGCAAAACAAAATGGGGGAAAGATTATAAACTCTTATAGCAGATTTAAGATTGAGAAGAGTCCAGATAAAGGTGCTGAAAATCCCAAATCAATCTCTTTCCATTTAATACTTAGCACAGTCTAAGACAGGCACAGGTAGACCAGGTCTGCAGGATCTAATTGTGTTCACTAGAATTGCAAGCTCTACCAACCAAACCCAAGTGCAAAATAGTAGCAGCAGGAGGAGCCAGATGGCAAGCAGTAGCTCATATGCTAGAGATAATTACTTACTACACTAGGATAACCTGTACAAAAATAAAAATCTGCATCCAAGTTCCTTTTGATCAGGGATTCTAATACTGTAGCCTAATTTAGAAAGTGGGGAAGCCTTTTTGTTGTTGCTAGTTGTTGCCAATTGTGTTGTTATACACAATAAACTGTAGCAAATCTGCTGCTGCATCACAGTCATTTTAGAAGTAAAAGTAGCCCTAGGGTTTCACAGTTACTCTGTAAGGCAATTGTTTCCAAACTTTTTCTCTTGAGACATTTGCGTGTCTACCATGGAACCTCTGCTCCTTAGTGGAACGTTCCAAGTAGGGATTGTGGGGGAGGGGGGATTCAGTTCAGCTCCCATGTATAGGCAAATCCTTCAGTTTCACACTTTCCAAACCGAATGAGAATTGAAATACAGTCATCTTTCAAAATTCATACTTAACCAAACTTTGCAAGTCAGTTCTCCAATCAATGTGTACAAAAGATACATTATATTAGGGGGAAGTGTTCATTAAAAAATAATATATTGGTGAGAACAACAACCAAAAGTGCATTATTTTAGGGAAAACTGCATGTAAAATATGCACATTAGTCAAAACTGCATACAGAAGTGTGTCTATTAGCAAAAATTCCCACTTAAATACTGAGGAATTTTCACATGGATTTTATTTTTTCAATTCACAAATTGCTGCAGAAATATAGAGAACTGAATTTAAGAATGGGAAAATGGAAAACAGAAAGAACTGAAATTAGCAGATCATTCTATTTAATTCCAGGGCATTTTGTGAAATGTCATTCAGTTCATGTGGGGCACTCATTGGATCCTATTGTTTTCCCCATTTTAACAAAACCTAGAATACATCCACCCACCCTGTGCCTGGGAACATTCCTGGTATTAGTGGGCAAGCTGTTTTTTTGGAGAAGTTTGTCTACCCTTACTGAATGTTTCATTGAAGAATCTTTAATAAGCTTCCATGGAACCCTAGAATTACCAAGTGCATGTGTGACAGCATGCTTTACAAAAGGGCTTTCACGAGCCAGAGAATGAACACCAAAATCGTCTTAGAAATTCCTTGGAGAATTACTATGGCTATAAAGTGCCTTAAATTGTTCCAAACAGCATTTTTTTTAAAAAAAAAAATGCTGGTGTGACTGGAGTAGACTTGTTTAAAAAATATTAAGCTTTGTGATGTTGCATTTGGTCATATTGGCTTTGGCGGAATATATAAAACCACCTGGAGCCACTGGCTAAGGACCAAGGGGAGATGATCTGCTATAAATTCCATGGCCTGTCCACTCCGTAGCTTTCCGAAACAACAAGAAAGGAGAGGATCTCACTAATAAATCTCTGCATGTAGATTGTCTCTGAATGTTGATGGACAAGAAAGGGCTGAGAAAAGAATAGTTAGAGGAGAGCCGGAAAGGGTGCAACTTGGCCTCTGATACCTTCCTTGTAAACTGCTACGCTGCTCCTTTCGACTCTTTAGGCTGGAGACAATAAAAGGCCAGAGCAAAAGTTCAGGCACTAGAGATTCCAAGAAGCATGAAGCTTTCTCTTCCTCAAATGTTGTTTGTATCAAGTTCTCAAGAATAGAACTCTGGGAACTGCCAAGTCGTGGAACGCGTCTGTTTCTGCCATGCTCAGCACGATGCTTTGCTCAAGCCAGCAAACCCAAGTAATGTTAAGCAGCTGAAAAGCTCTGGATGTGCAACTGCTCACATCATCTTGCCTCTAAAAGACAGTCTGGAAACTATTTGTCATCTCACATCTGTCTAAAGCATGCTATTATTCCAGAGTACTCCTGCGTTTCTTTGCTATCAAGGTGCTCCTTAGCGCTTATCACCAGGTCACCATAAAACTAAATCATCTTTGCAATTGATTTGGAGATGGAGATAGAGATGGAGAAAAAGCATATCCCCCTGTACTGATGATTATGGCAGGCAACAATTCACTTCAAGCATAATACGTGCCTTATTAAAGCCACAGTCCTGAATTTTTTTCCTCTCAAGTAGTTCCACTCTAATAAAGCTTAGGTAAATGCTCTCTAGTGAGGAGTCTCAAGGCAAAATCAACATGCCTTTCCATTTTTGTAAAACTGGCCCTCAAAGATGGGTTGGAAAAGGCAGGTTGCAGGAGTCTTGTGGGCAAATTGCCAGGTTATCAGTGAGAGGGTGTTGTGGACAGTATGATTTCATTTCCTGGTTAGAAGCTGAAATTGCTAGATTCATTATGCACAAAGACAATGCAATTGCCTCTTTTATATCACTTTAGCCTTCTTAAAACTTTCAGCTCCTGACACTTCTGTGTCTGCAATTTTCTTTCCTCCCTCTCTTATCCTTGAAATGCAAATCCTGGCAGCAGAATTATTTTACTCCCAAAAGCAAGTATGCTAAGGGACAGGATGAATCAGTACTGAACCTACTCTATAATTATACAGATGCAGGTTGCACCATCACTCATAATTCAAAGTTGTAATTTGCCTTCTCCAGCCAAAGCTGCAGCACAATGTGGGCTGACGGAAGCAGTTGCCCACTAATGCAAAACTGAGGGAAAGTATCCACCCCCTTTCACACATTGTGCTTAAGATATTCATTACTATTGGCAGAAGAACACTGTGGATTCATAGCCATTCTGTATAAAATCAACATGAGGAGGGGATTCATGCTCACTAACCCTGGCCCTGCCTTTGCGTGGACAGGCAGAGACCCCCCCCCAACCCCAGGCAACTCCCTAGTGGAATAATGACTCATGACAACATGTTATGGGATTAAAATTGGCCACAACTTTATTAAAGAGGGGGCAAAGCCAGGGGGGCAAAGCCAGGTTGTATTTTAGGGAGCCGTGTAGGATCGCAAAAAAACGCCCCCCATTTGATGTGGGGAGCGGTCATTCATACATTTCCCTGGCCTTGCGTATGGACTATGCGCACACATGTTGAACACTTTATGTTCTGAATGCAGAATCTGTATCCTGCTGTGGGACACAGTTTGAGGCTCAGGAGTGGGGTCATGAAGTGCAATTCTGCTTCCTCTTCAATGTAATGTTTGTGTCCAGAATGGCAGTGTGAAAAGGGCATATTACATTCTGTTAGCATGTGGAGCAGTTTTCAGCTTAGTCATGCAATGGAGAAAAATCACCAGGTCACAGTCCAACACAGAGATAAATGCACTTAAACCATTGGTTTTAGTAGCCTGAGCATATCTAACTCTGTGCTAGATTGTGGCCACTGAGTATTATGGCAGCATATGAACACTATAGACTAGAACAGGCATCCCCAAACTGCGGCCCTACAGATGTTTTGGCCTACAACTCCCATAATCCCTAGCTAACAAGACCAGTGGTCGGGGAAGATGGGAATTATAGTCCAAAACATCTGGAGGGCCGAAGTTTGGGGATGCCTGGACTAGAAGGCAGTAAAAAGAGAGAAACTCAGCAACTTTATGTTTTCAGTCAGTAACGAAAATTGGCTGAAACATAAAAAATACAACATAAAACAAATAAGCACCTCAGCGATCTTTCCCCCCAGTTTGTCTCCTGGTTTTACCTACATCTGCAAGCCCAAGCATAAATATTGCAGTCTCCCCAAGATACTAACTTTTAGATATACTGGTAAATTACACAAAGCTGCCTTGTACTGAGGCAGGCCATCTGTCACAGGATTGCCTAATCTGATTGGCAGTGACTCTTCAAGGCCTCAGTCACAAATCTCTTCCACCCTAGCCAAAATTATTTAACTGAAAGTAGCATGGGTTAGGCCTGGCAACCTCTACCAGTGCATGCCTCTCTCTCTTGTAGTCAACTAACAAGACATCCCATTCTGTTTTCACTAAAGTGGACAGTAGTTTTGTGGCAAGACCTCCCTGAGAAATTCTGCTGGTTTTATCAACAAACTTTCCACACCTCTCTGAATTCCACAGATGTTTTACCTGAGAAGAAACCCAACGAAACCTCTTAGAATTTTACCATAAATAAAATATTGAAGCACCACCAATTCATTTCTTACAGTGTTGAATGCTGCCAATATGGTTCATCTTGGGTTGGTGAAGAAGAGAGTGGGATCTGGGTCTTTTTTAAAGCATTCAGGTGAAGCAATACCTGTTGTTTAGTATGTGCACATAAAAATCTGAGGCAAAATAGCAACACAGGCCTCCTGCCAAGTCAAGGTACATCAAACCTAAGCGTGTTCAAGTTGTTTTGGCACCCGAGGCAGAAAAATCCCACAAGCACCTTTCTTGGGGTGTAAAAATGCAACAAGAATAAATTTTGCTATTTCATAGAACCTACAAAATCAGGTGCTTGAGGTAACCAATTCACTCTGCCTAGTGATAGGGCTGGTCCTGCTAAAAGCTCTGCAGCAATAGTCAAACAAAAAGTATTTTGACAAGATTCTTTTGTCTCCTGCAACTTGGCTGTTGTCCACCTGCAGAAGGTAGGTGGCCATGGTCCTTTCTTTTGGAGACACTTGTCAGCAGACCTTCAATCATGAAGTCAGATGTAGCAAACAGCCTAAGCTAGTAAGTCCTCTGTAGTAGACCAGAAACTTCTGCTGTGAAAGTTCCCTACTTCCTTCAGCTACACTCTCGGTGAAGAGTCTTGCTCCTTGCAAAGTTTTTTTTTGGGGGGGGGGAGAATACTACCACATATTTTCTGGGAAATGACGTCAAATTTCTTTCTAGCACATTGCAGCAGAAATCAGTGGCCAGCTGGTATTATCTGAAGGCAACACTATTTTTATTCTTATTTTGCTAAAAAAAAGCCAAGGGTGTGTAATATGCTTTCTGTTACTGGCTTTCCCCTTTAGACCAGAAAATATTTCCTTAACTTTTAAACACAGGAGGGGAAACCACTGGTACGGCCAGTTTGAGCTTTTGTGCTGAGACTGATGTACTTTCTAACCAATATATATAGTCTATAATTTCAATATAAAAACAAATCTGGCCAGGGATGCAAACCACATCATTTAGAGTTACAGGCCCTTTGAGCTGACTAGTGGCATTTTCCCACTCCCTGTATTTTTTGGGCAACTCATCCACACCCTTTAAACATTAAAGTAGAAGAAAAACAGAGGAGGCGACTTACTGGTGGGCCACGGGGACCAATGATGGATATGCCGGCTTCTCCTGGGGCTCCCTGCAAGGGATGGGGGGAGGAGGAGAGGGAGAACATGGACGTGAAAATCAAAACCAAAACAAGACTGTGAAATGGCTTAGAGTTGGCTGTTGAAGAAAAAGAAGGAAGGGAAGTATTTGAGAGTGGGGAAAAAATACACAAATGTAAGTGACAAAGCCAAAGCGAATATTTAAAGTTAAAGATTCAAATGAACAACAACTGAGGGCTGAAAGGAAAGCGCGGCCAAGGAAATAACGAGGAGGAAAAAAGAAAGTTTACAAAAGAGATTAAAAGGAACAATACATCTGCACACTCTTGAGTAAAAAAATGATCAAAAGCAGGTTTCTTCCAATTAAAACAGCAGGTCCCTTGGCCTTTTCCAAACAAGACGGGGAGCCATTTTGAACCTATTCTGAAATCAGATCAAAGCATCATTCGAGGCTCCTTGGGGATGGAAAGTATAATCTCACTATGTAGAGATTCTGACTCTACTCTCTTGTGCCAGAGTTGTCTCACTTCTAGTTATCATTATCTTTATTCTCTATAGTGAAGCCTCCTCTCCTAATCTGGAGGATTTGCGTTAACTAGGAGTAAAGCTACTATGTTCTATAAGAGCTATGAGAATTACACAACCATGCCAATTTATGTCTATGTTTGTTTGGAGAAACAGGGTTTCTGATTTTGACAACATGAATGATTACTGGTGGCTCTGACCCTGTGGATACTATCAAATGCAATTTGTTATATTATACCTGTCAATAATGAGTTAATTATATTCTGCCTGAATTGATGAGTAAATGTTGGTCAGTAAACATTGTTCCTGGCCATTAGTTATCATAGGCCTGGGTCTAAGGATTTGCAGTTCCTGTGACCAGCAAATAAGCCAACCCTATTAACACATGCTAAGCCTGGATCATTTGGCAACAGCAGCCTTCACACAGTTTGAACTGCTTTGAAGCAGGCTTAGCTGCTAAGATTTCTCCCAAGGAAACCTGGGAATTATAGTATCCTAATGAGGATTCTTTGTAAGAAATCCTTAGTTTATTCACAGGTTTATAGTTTCCAGTTAAGCTGCTTTGAAATTGATGTACGTTTGTAACAAATAGTTGACCTTTTCTGATAGTTGTCTCCAGTGTGGGAAGTGCTACAGCAAGTCAAAAGTCACAAAGAGCAGCTCGTCCCAACAGCAGTGCTCCAAGATGCAGTTTCCATCTTGCATTGCCTTCTCACACTGCAGAAGCAATGTGAAGGGGTCTAATGTCTTTCTAGGCAAGTATATATGTTTTGGAGTGACCAATTAGGGACAGGTTAATTTTACTTTTACTTTTTTCTTGATTTCTTGTTTTTTCAATCTTGAATTCAGTTCTCTGCATCTCCACATTGGTTTGTGATTATTGCTATTTTTAAAAAAAGTTCTCATGAAAATTCACCAGCATTTTCAGTGTGAATTTCTCATAATGTATACACGCTGGTATGCAATTTTGCCTAATATACACATTTTTGCAAAGCAATTTCTCTTAAATTAATTTTTGTACATTATTTACATGAATACATGAATTTTTATGGACACTTTTACCCCAATTTACACTTTACACTTTTATGCACACCTAACTTGGCTAGAGAACTGCATCACAAAATTTGGAGAAGTGTGAATTTTGAAGATGGATGTGTTTAGGTTCTCAAAAACCCCACAAAAACCCTTCAGCCACCATGTAAGGTCAAGACAGGTAGGCAGTAACTCCACCTCAAAATGTTGGGAGAATTTCTTTCTCATCCTATATTCTTTCAGAATGGCTTCATATTATCTTTATTGCCCTCAGTGAAGGTCAAAAATAAGCTGGTCAGGTTTTTGGCTAAGTTCTACCAAGCGCTGTTCTAAATATTTGGAATATGATTCACAACTGTTTATGTCATTGGGGATGGAAAATCAGTTTGGTTTTTGTTTAAGTGGGAGACCTAGATAGTAACTAAATTTCTGGAGACAAGGATGCTGTTGAAGATTCCACAGCACTGATGGTGCTGTGAATCGACTGTTCGCTTATTCCAGTGCCCCTGGAATAATGCTTAGTTTACAAATGTACAATTTGTAAATGAATAGATAACCATTACAAAAGCACTATAAATCTCCAGTTCTCTCCCCTCTAAACCTCACTGTCCTCAACACCTTAAAGGATCAGGGGAATGTGAATTGTTGCATTTTTGCAGCTTATTAATAACAGGGAATGAACAAAGGATGGGGTTTTTGAAGTGATTGTAGTGCAAAGAACCCATGTACCCATGAGTAAAGGGTCTCTGCAATCACATAGGATGGACAGGATGCCCAGCCCATATAGAGTTGCCACGTCTTAATTCAGCAAATTATGGACAGCCAGCCATTCACTGCACTAGTGGACAAGAGGAATAGGACATAAAAAGAGCTGAATGCTTAAACAGATAAAAAGGGACGAGTGTCACACCAGCAGCTTGGAGTGGTGGGTTCCCTCTAATAATAAGCTCAGGTGGTGGGGTGCCAAGAGGATTATAGCCAAAACAGGACTGCTGAGAAACAAGAGCATGCTTGAATGAATCCTGAGGTATGCAAAAGTATAAAACATTTTTAAAAGCTCTATGGGGACAAAAACAATGGCCCAATGAGGACAGAGCATGCTCAGTGGCATCTAGGAGTCACAGAATGTTGAGTCCAGTTGGAAAAAGAAAATGGAAAATGGAGAGTAGCTGGGGAGGAGAGGAGAGGACAAAGAATTGGCCTGCTTGAGTCCCTGACAACTTGCAATATGCTAGAGGAGGGCTGGCGTGCTGGAAAGAAACCCTAAGCAGCATTACTTCTGTTAACAGGTGAGGGTACACTACAGCTTTATGCTTCAGGTTCCACTTGTTTTACATAAACATGCCCAAATATTTAATGTCACACCTGATGAAGGTTTTTATACTAATTGTCTTGGATGACCTGAAGGAAATCAAGGCCTATGTCTGCAAGCTGCTTTGCTCTTCTGCTCCAGAATATATCATGCAATTTATCTTTTCTTCTTCGTGTCAGGTTGACAGGATTTCTAAACAGTCAACTCTTTTGTGGTACTTCCTTGGGAAGGACAGAGAATCTGCAGGAAACATCCTACTCCCCCCCATTTTTTCTTCTTCTTCTGAGGTGCTGCAACATCTGAAAAGATAGTGCTGCTGACTGGCACACACACAAAACATACATTTGGCGTTTGAAAAAGCCCTAGTTCTGTCTGGGTCAAAGCAAATAAAAATATGATATTTCGATTGCAATCTGTTCTGGCCTACCACTTACCTCTGCCCAAACATAAAAAGAACTGATGTAATGCTTTTCTGGATAGGAGCAAACGAAAACAGCACCACAGATTAAAGTAAACGTTTGAGGGTCCCCTCGCACCTGCTTTCCTCAATTATTTTTTATGAGGCTTTCCCTTTAGATAATAGAAGGTTGCAATCAGGAAATGGTGGACCTGGCCCAACACAACACATCTGGCCGCCTAGGACACAGCTGGTGCAGTTAACCACATTTCCAAGTGTATCTTTCCTGAACGCACCAATCACAGCTGTCAGCAACGAAACAGAAAATGGTTCCAGAAAGGTTCAGCTGCAAATGTTGAGTTTGCCTAGCCAGCCTTCACAATGTTAGTATAAATTATAGTAAACAACCCCCCCCCCCGGCGCTGTCTTGGAACATGTGTGGGCTCTTTCCACAGAGTGTCGGGGGGGGGAACCCGCCTTCTATTTCTTATTTGCATATATTAATTTCTGTAAAATTTGTACTTCTAAACCGGGCCTTTGGCTCACATGGGATTTCTTCCTTTCTTCTAGTCCAGGAAGAGCAGGGATGGGAGTTAGAGAGGGATAACTTGGGACTAGTTCCCAACCAACCACATGGCAAGCTTGTTGTCAGGGCAAAATACCTTGGTTAAGGAGGTGTTTCCAGGGGACATAGGTTTTTTTTAGGACACGGTCATGAAGTGATGAGCTGGGAAGAGCTGACTCACCTTCTCTCCAGGTTGCCCCTTTAGTCCCTGGGCCACCATTTACACCAGTTGCAGCCACATGCAAGAGGGTGAAGGAAGAGAGAAAGAGAGACACAAACACAGGAGTCAGTGTTAAGGCACACTAAGCCCCCAAACAACATAGATGCACACATAGAAGCAAACACACAAAAAACCCCATGTGACAAACACTGAAACATGCTTTGTTTAATGCTCACGCACAAGCACAGTGGATGGCAACCTTTGCTTCAGACTCCCTCCCAAGAATCCCTGTCTCTGGATAGGGGAGTACATCATATGGTGAAAAACTGTTCCTGAAACGTACCGTAAGGGTTTAAAACTAGTGTGCCTGGGAGATGAGTTCCAGCCCAGTCTTATCATGAGATGCTACTTTTTATGTTTAGGAATTTTATGTGTGTGGGACAGAGGGCACATTCAGTCATGCAATTGCTCATCTGCAGTCTGAAGTGGTACAGAACAGGGGTTGTTTTGCATCATGATTAACTCTTTGTCCAAAGACCCCAAAGAAGCCTAAGAAGGTGGCAGGAGCTGCTGCAGCTGAAGCTAGGAACCCAGCTTAAGTTCAAGAATGGCAAAACAAATGGTATGCGTTAGCAGTAAGCTCATAGAGTTAGCCAGGCTGGGCTAGATTTAAGCTCAAAAGTCAGCAATGGGGAAGGAGCAAGAGATTTGGCAAGGTTCCTTAGACCCACCGCAATCAAGAAAGATTTACTGTTTGGATGATCAGTTCTGATGGCGTCATTTAAGGCAAGTTCACCCCACCCCAGCCAATGCCACAATAACCGGAATAAAAGCATCCATTTGGCAAGGTAATCTGTTGTTACCACCCAACAGACCACTGAAGCATGAGCATTTCACCAATTGTAAGCAAAATATTAACCTGAGTACTAGAGCTGAACTGCAGACTACTCTTCAGTTGGTGGTAGGTTAAAAAGAACCTGAATGCCAACACCATTCTCAACAGTTTTTCCTTGATATTCCCAAGGATAAATGTATTTTTGTTTTGTAGACTTAGAAGTCAACTCATAGCCAAAAGCTGTACAATAAGATAAAATAAAATCCAGAAGACGCAGACTTCATAAACTGAAAACAAGAAAACCACTTCTACAATGGTTCTACACTTAACATTTCATAAAAGACACTGTAGCCTTCATGGATAGTTTATCCTATTGTCAATTTGCTCTTTTACGTAACACATTTCCCCTAACATCCTATTTAAATTCACTGCCCTCCCATTTAAACTTGTTGTTTCTTGCATTTCTTGTGAAGAATGTGGAAATTCTCACTTGGTTTGACATCTTCTTTCTAATAACGACTTTCAGATATTTGAAATTTGTCAATGCATCTCTCTAGTGGAGGCTAAACATGCACAGGTCTCTCAGCCTGCTTTCATATGACTTGATCTTCTAGACCTTTTGTAATTCATGTAGCTATTCTGTAAATTTTCTCCCATTTCTCAAGACTTTTAAAAACAATAACTGATACCCAGAACTAACAATACTTCCAATATTGTGCAGCTTTAGCCACCATGAAATATAGCTGCATGCAAGATTATATGACCAACACCCATTAGAAATTTTCACCTATCAACACTCTTTCCAGAAGTGTTGTGCTGTGTTTCCTCAAAAATACAATCAATTCTTGCATGACTACTTGGATGTCAGGTGTCCCATCATTTGGGGCAATATCACAGGTGATGGAGTGAAGTTTTTGATTGTTCTATTTATCTTTGCTAATTAACTTGCTGATTTGAGAAGTTATTGGTCTTGGTGGCCTTTGTAGAGTACATTTTCAAATGCTCTGGTCTTTATCATTTGGTTATTTACTTGAAATGTTCACGTTTTGACTTCTAACTTGGCGTGCATTTGGTGTATTACAACACAGATCATTTGGAATCAAACTATGAGGCAGACCAGGAGAAGCTTGAGTGTATCTTGATTGAACCAGGAATGAGGGTGCCAATTGTTGCATTTATTTTATGCCTTTTTGTACATTGGAAAAAGTTTCATTGTTTTTCTCCTTAACTAGGGGGAAGCTCATTCTGTCAATATTTGAAATTGAAGTTTGAGGTATGTCAAACAAAAACATTTTCTCATACTACAGCACATCCAGGTGCATGGAATAATGCATTTGGAATTATTAGTTTTTATGCATGTTACTGGAAATGCATGCACAGACTGACGTGCACTTGTATGCATTATAGAGGACAACAGTGGTCAGTGAGTGTGGGAATATATTCTTGCAGTGTTGGTTCTTAACTACAGGAAAGCAGCAGAATGTACTCCCCCAATCTTTAAAGAACAGGTTGCAGACACTTCTTTGGGATGTGATGTGACAAGTTAACATTTAGCAGTGGTTAGTATTAAATTGAAACATGTTCCGCCTTTATGGTGTTGACATTGCTATGTTGTCCCAAGCGAACAATGCTCATCCTTAGGCCAAAAATGTATAACTGCTTAATCTTTGCAGTTTGCAGTTATTTACACCCTTTTCCAACTCTGGAAAAGCTATAAGAAAGTAATCTGTTTTAGAAGCAATATTTCCCTGCCATACACACCCATTGCTCCTGTTTCAGTTGAAAATCTGGTGCTACAGGGCCTATAGTATAGACAATCCTCCAAACAGATCAGTTTCTTTTTCACATCCCACCATTAATTTATGCTCAGTGAGTTTCCATGTAATTTCTCTTCCTCAACTAATTAAGGATCCCTGCAGTTTTATCTAGTCATTGAGATTTCTTCTGCCTCTTGCTACGAAGCTCTCAGCAATCAAATCAGTTATTTATTTTTTTAATAGTAGCTGCTTCATGCTTTGCCTTTTGCACAGCCAAACTAGAAATGGGACCAGAGTCTTATTACCCTGAGATAATGAATATATCATGCCTCCCCCACAAAGGGGGCCTGGATAGCAGAGGGTTTAGAAGCAGGTGTGTCAGGTAATTGCAAAAGGTTTAAGACTCACCGGTAGTCCACGGATCCCCATGGCGCCTTTGTCTCCCTAACAATTAATGCAAAATCAGAGGGCAGTTGGAAACTGGCCATATGTGGTGCTATAAAGTGACACAGATGAGCTTTTACTTGGCATTTCAAGCAGCTGCATTGATTAATTTAAAATTTATGTAATTGGTTTAGATGTTTATGTGTTAGGTTGAAAGTACAGATGTTTGTGTATTTTATGGAATCTGAAGTGGAAACTATGTGGTTGGAGCATCTTCAATGTGATGGTATAAATCTGCTTGCATGGTATTGAGTGTGTATGTGTAAATATTTTTTAAATATGTCTATAAGTACGTAAGTATAGCTGTATAGCAGAAAAATTATAAAGAAACATGCATGGTGTCATTATATAGAAACATTTTATAGTTTCACTAATTTGCAATATTGCGTAACACATCAAAGTTGTTGAGAACGTAAGAACAAATCATAAGAAGAGCCTGCTGGATCAGGCCAAAGCCTCAACTAGTCCAGCATCCTGTTATCACAGTGGCCAACTAGATACCTATGGGAAACCAAGGAAGGAAGAAAATGAGGCCCCTCATAGTCTAACGACATATTCTGTTTTATTAGTACATTTCCTAGTCCATTAGTGTAATAATTGGTAGCCCATTTGTTCTTAAATTGTGTTTTATTTTGGATCCCTTGCTTGTTTGTTGTGAATCAGCATTATGTCACCATGTGGAGAAGGTATTTGAAAGGCTTATGATTATTAATCACCTGCTGTTCTTTTCTTCCAAAATTTTGTTCAAGATATTACTAAGGCAAAGGATGATTTAGGGGAGTACGGCCAGTTTGGTCACACTGGGTGTGGAGCCTCAGGGATGCTGCAACTATGATTTACAATGGAGCGCAAGAAGGGAAGGGGTGACAAATTTTGGTGTCACACAGGTTGCTGCTGAAATTTGAGACCCCAAGGTCTGCCACTGACTAAGGGGCATAGAAATAACTTGCTTTGAAGGTTTATGTTGTAAGCTGGAACAAGGTTGAACTTTCAAATATCCCTGGCTGCAGTTCTAACTATGTCTACTAAGAAATCACTGGGGCTTACTCCCAGCTAAGAAGGGGCAGGATTGCAACCTCATAGTGGATGCATGTCTACTTAGAATTAAGTCCCACTAAGTTCATTTGAAATTACTTCCAGGTAAGGATGTATACGAGAGTCATGACGTATATTCTAGCATTTATGAGTCTTATGTCTGGTAATGGACCCTCTATTTTGAACAATGCCCTGCCCTCTCTGTGTACAAATATTCATATATATCTTTGCAACCCTAAAGGCTAGCAACATGCTTTTAGACAATGAAATAAAGCTGAGTTGAATTCTGAACCCAATACTGCCTTCCAGATTCCTGTTGAATCACACCACACACACATCCCTGCCTATGATGTTCAGAATAAATTACTGATGCTTAAGAGAGCAGGATGCCTATCATGTAATGCCAAGAAACACACTCACTCAGGAGTAATGTTTATACCCCTCGTAGTGCATTGGCACAACCTTCATAGCTTAATAAGTCAGCATGGTTTGCCTGGCTGCCTGCCTACCATGTGTTTCTAAGGTTTTCATCACCAAAGCAGCCAACACACTATACAACCACATGAAAAACAAGGGCCTAAGATAATAATAATAATAATAATAATAATAATAATAATAAATTATTATTATTATTATTATTATTATTATTATTATTATTATTATTTATACCCTGCCCATCTGGCTGCGTTTCCCCAGCCACTCTGGGCGGCTTCCAACAGAAATATTAAAATACACTAATTTCTTAAAGATTAAAAGCTTCCCTAAACAGGGCTGCCTTCAGATGTCCTCTAAAAGTCTGGTAGTTGTTTTTCTTTTTGACATCTGGTGGGAGGGCGTTCCACAGGGAAGGCCCTCTGCCTGGTTCCCTGTAACTTGACTTCTCGCAGCGAGGGAACCGCCAGAAGGCCCTCGGCACTGGACCTTAGTGTCCGGGCAGAGTGATGGAGATGGAGACGCTCCTTCAGGTATACTGGACTGAGGCCGTTTAGGGCTTTAAAGGTCAGCACCAACACTTTGAATTGTGCTCAGAAATGTACTGGGAGCCAATGCAGGTCTTTCAAGACCGGTGTTATGTGGTCTCGGCGGCTGCTCTCAGTCACCAGTCTAGCTGCCGCATTCTGGATTAATTGTAGTTTGTGGGTCACCTTCAAAGGTAGCCCTCATAGAGCGCATTGCAGTAGTCCAAGCGAGAGATAACTAGAGCTTGCACCACTCTGGCGAGACAGTCCGCGGGCAGGTAGGGTCTCAGCCTGCATACCAGATGGAGCTGATAAGCAGCTGCCCTGGATACAGAATTAACCTGCACCTCCATGGACAGCTGTGAGTCCAAAATGACTCCCAGGCTGTGCTCCTGGTCCTTCAGGGACACAGTTACCCCATTCAGGACCAGGGAGTCCCCCACACCTGCCCGCCTCCTGTCCCCCACAAACAGTACTTCTGTCTTGTCAGGATTCAACCTCAATCTGTTAGATTCCACAGTGTGTTTAGGTCCCTTATTTTTATTTCTTTGCATTTGAAAGTCACATTTGAGGGATATTTTATCCAAAGGTGTCCTGTCTAATATCTGAACTACCTTCAAGTCTGACCCTTGTCTGGTCTTTCTAGGGAAGAACTTTCCAAACTGATTTCTGAAGCAGAACACATTTTACTCCCAGATTTCAGAAAATTAATCCTAAAGCTCCCTAATTATCAAAGCTGAACCTTTTGGACAGGTAGATCCCATAGGTAGATCCGCACATGGGTTAATTCAAATTGAAATCAAGAAATAAAAAGTAGGAGAGCTTCTTGACATTTTGAATTGAGGTACCTGAGTACAAGACATGCACACACTATAATTTGTACATGCCTTGGTAAACAGCTCAGTTTTCCCAGATGTTTTTCCATTATCATGTCCATGTATATAACAAGGATTTTGTTTTTTAATGTACGAAGACATGCTTTGCAATTGACGGATACCCAGTCATATATCTTGAGCCCAGATATTTATACACACTGACAAAACAGCAAGCAAGAACAGAACTAAATGTTATGCTTTTTAGACTGAGCTGCCAACAAAAATGATACGCCAGCTTCAAGTTCTCCCACTCGTCCCTGTTATGTTTAGGCATATTGAGCAGAATCAAGACATCATGTTATACATTTCCCCAGCCCTTAACTGTGGTGTAGGCTGTGTTGTTGGCAGGCCAGGGTAGATGACTATCATGGGTGTCTTTGTACATTAATAATAATAATTTTATTATATACACCCCACCCATCTGGCTTGGTTTCCTCTGTCACTCTGGGCAGCTTACAGCACATAGAAAAACATAATAAAACATCAGACATTAAAAACTTCCCAATACAGGGCTACCTTCAGATGTCCTCTAAAAGTTGTATAGTTCTTTTTCACCTTGACATCTGATGTGAGGGCGTTTCTAAAACTTTTGGGGAGAAAACTCAACAAGAGACTATGGTTTTTTGGCACCAACCCCATGTTGGAGCTAAAACTGACTTCTGGCCGGAGAAACGTCTCTTTAATAAAAAAGAGAACTGACTTCCAATATCACATCCCCCAGTGAAAAACAGTGGTGCATTTATTGTGGTTATAACTGTTCATATAGATGATGATGATGATGATGATAATAATAATAATAATAATAATAATAATAATAATAATAATAATTTATTTATACCCCGCCCATCTGGCTGAGTCTCCCCAGCCACTCTGGGCGGCTCCCAATTGAATATTAAAACAATACAGCATTAAATAGGCTCTTTTGCTTTCCCCTGAGTGAACTAGCTTCTGAAGCCAGTAACTTATCATTAGATTAGATGGGGAAATGTCAGTCCTCCAGTCCCTCCGGCATATTTTTTGTGACCCATCATGTCCACAGACTATCACTAATACCTGATTTCCATGTGGATTAGCATTAGGTATGTGTTTACAAATCCCATAAAAAGTGACCGGCACCATGCTGGTTTTGTTTTTAATTTCTGATAATAAGACTATTCATATAAACAAGCTTAGAGGGGAAAGAAGAATGCAAGCTGTCAATAAGGTGGGAAAAGAATATTTACATCTTTTGCTGTTTGAGAGGAACTACAAATAGGAATGGTGTGTGTGTCTGTGTGTCTCCATTAAGAAGAGATTTAATGAACTAGCCCTGTTCCTACCTAGCAAACATAGAAGGATAATGGAATGGATTCTGATAATAGATCCTATCCCAGCTGGGCAAATGCAAAAACACCCAAGGTAAGCTAGGTACACCTTCCATTCCAGCAGTGACAGCTAGTTACGGAGGGGCAGAAAGTGGTCAAGTGACCGCCACTGCTGGTTGTGAGAGAGGGGCACCTGTGATCCATGACCTGGTGGAAGCAGCCAAAACAATAGTGCCTCACATGTAGCACTGTGCAGCTGTTTTGGTGACTGGCTAGCTCACCATATCCATGTGGATATTACAGACTAATTACACAATTGGCCCAAAACTACCAGCACGTGCCTTCATGAGCACCTCTTGCTCAGGCTACTCCCAACAGATGCTGGTTGGAAAGCCCCAGATGTTCCCCTCCCATTTGATAGTTGCTTAGTGGTATTCTTTTCCATACCCCCTTATCAGCCACTACTACTTCCAGGAAGTGAAATCAATGGTGGCATCAACCAGATCAAGAGATCTTAGGTAGCAGAAGTGGGGAAGCTCCTCCAAGCTTCTAAAATCAGGGTCACAATCAACATGCTTCCAATCACAGCACTAGACGACATTGACCAGGGGTAGCTGGCCAGCTGGCCTTGGATTACAATCCCCAACAGCCCCAGCCAACAGGGCCAATGGTCAGAGGTGGTGGAAACTGCAGTTCAGCAACATCTGGAGTGCACTGTGTTGGGTACCCCTGACACAGACAATGGGATGTCCAATATGAGGTAACTTTTATATGCTTAACTGTGCTATAAATGTGATTGGCAGCTTCCCAAAATGCCACTGTCTGAATGTGGGCTGGAAGGATGTGTCTTCTCTGTCATTATAATTTCCTGATGCTTGGTTTGTGCTAAACCCAAGCCATGAAATGCATGGTTTTTTGCTCAAGGAATGTTGTGCCACAAATTCCTGAAGGAAATCAACCCACAACACTAAAAAATCTAATGAATTGAAGCTTCCATTGCACATGGGCCAAACAGGTCAGCTGTCTATTCCTGCATCACTAAGAACACATTCCTCACACATTCGTATTTGTTCCAACTGAACCTGCAAATCCTTCCCATGGTTATATAATATAGGGCAGATTTACACCTCTGCCTACTCACAAGTCAATGCTGGGTATGCCAGGAATCTGAAAACTCCTGAGAGCTTTAATATATGACTTGTAAGTAGACCAAGGTATAGATCCTTTGTATGTTTCTGCAGGAGTGGCTTGCAGAAGCAACTCCAAGAATGAAAACTGCAATGTGGGGAAGGAAATACCCTAAGTGCTATGAGCTCACCTGAAATCAAAAGATCTTCTTAAAGGAAATGTGTGCTCTCCATTACAAGAAAGACTCGAGAAGTTCTATACCTAGAACCTTTGTCCTGACATTGGGTCAGTCTGCATGTCCCACTGAAATCCAGTTCTCTTTACAGCAGAAGGGGTGAACATGGTGCCCTTCAGATGTTACTGGACTGAGCAGTAGCCATGCTGGCTGTGGATGAAACTGATGTGAGTCCAAAACCATTTAAAGGGTACTATATTGTCTACCCAGGTGGCGCTGTGGGTTAAACCACAGTCTAGGGCTTGCTGATCAGAAAGTCGGCGGTTCGAATCCCTGCAACGGGGTGAGCTCCCGTTGCTCGGTCCCAGCTCCTGCCCACCTAGCAGTTCAAAAGCACATCAAAGTGCAAGTAGATAAATAGGGACCGCTCCAGCGGGAAGGTAAACATCTTTCTGTGCGCTGCTCTGGTTCGCCAGAAGCAGCTTTGTCATGCTGGCCACATGACCCAGAAGCTGTCTCCGGACAAACGCCGGCTCCCTCGGCCTATAGAGCGAGATGAGCACCGCAACCCCAGAGTTGGACATGACTGGACCTGATGGTCAGGGACCCCTTTACCTTTATATTGTCTACACCTATTGTCTGACAGTGTGTTCTTTTGCAATGGGTAGCCAGCTATCTCCTCCCCAGCACTCACAGACTTTAGGCAGCTGGCAAGAAAGGAAGAAGAGAGGGGGAGAAACACAAAAAGGGGGGGATATTTACCGGAAGCCCAGGTCTTCCTGAAGGACCCTGAAAAGAAACACAGCAAAGGACAAGTTGGCACAAGGAGCATGGGTGATTGGATTGGTACAGAGAAACAATAAAGACATAAGCTGGATGTGAAGAATACCACTCCGGTGGCGGTACAGCACATTCTTTGTGCAGATAAGGTGTCCTATGTTTAATTTGTGGCATCTCCGGTTAAGTGATCATAGATAGGAAAGCCAGGAGTTGCCAGACACTCTGGCAAGCTATTGGAAGTCAGAGTAGACAAGACTGGGCCAGATACTTATGAACTGACTTGGCACAGTTAGCATTGTGTAGGATACACAAAGATGTGGGGCTCACTAAAGAAGGATATGTAGCTTGTTGAGTACAATTGTGAACCACACCCGCTGCTACTATTCACTCCCACTGCTGTGAAGTCAGCAGGTGCATTTCTGCACTGGGATTAACTGGCATTACTAGTCCATGTAGATTCATTCTAGCATAGGAGAGTATGTGCAGCGAACAAGCACAGAACAAGCACACCCTACGTGAGTGAGAAGGAGAGTCCTTGGATAAACAGCTATTTGCTCAAATATGTTGTAGTCTTTCAAAAGAGCCAGTTGTTCAAATATGTTGTCGGCGTGACTCCTCTTCAGGCATGACCGATTCAAAGGAAAGTTACAATAAAAGAAGGAGCTAAAGAGATCCTTTCTCTCTTCCCCCCACCCTGCGTCTAAGCACGCACACACATGATGGATGATGGCAGGCGGACTATATTGTATCAATAATATAGGTCGCTGCTGGAAACAATTTGTGTAAAAAACTGGAATGCAAAACTCTTAAGCACATCAACTGTCCAATCCTATTTACTAGCGCTGAGCCAAAAGGCCTCACAACTTGACCACCCTGGCTGCAGGCTGCAAAGTTGGGAGGGGGGGGGGGTTGGTTATTTATAAGGGACACAAACATGTGAAAAATGCTTGCTCCATTTGCTACAATAGCTTCTAAGCTCCCTGCTTCTGCCTGGCAGTTTCCTGTGTGCTTCCTACTCAGAAGATGCCAGCGTGAGAGCAGGGGAAAATATTCCCTGTGTATGCCCTCACTCTGAATTGGCTTTAGAATGATACCACATATAATCATAAACAAGTGGCAACAGCTTTGAAAATAGGTGAAGCATGTGTGTGGTTTCATGAAAACCTCCGCCTGTCCCTCTCCAAAACCCCATGCTTGAGCCAGAAAAGTAATCAAAAAAACCTTTGGCTCAGCTCTAAATTTATTCGGGCACATGTACTTCCTTGTGTTGAAGCAGATATTGTGTTTGGACCTGAATGCAGAAGACCTGGGTTCAAAATCCCTAGTAAGCTGTGAAACTACCTTTGGTTAAGTCACTCTCTGTCCCAGCAGAATAACCTACCTGAAAGGATTGCCTACAGGATAAAAGGAGATAACCCTATGTATACTGTATCCAGGGGCGGACCTTGGTAATATGAAGCCCTGTGCGAGGCCAAAATTTGACACCCCCTCCATCCCAAAACCATCTCCCCAAAGCTGGGTAAGTGAGGTGCAGGGCTTTGGGAAGGAGGTGTGAGGCTCTGGCAGGGTCCTCCTGCCTCCTTCCCAAAGCTGGGCAAGCACTAACTAGGCTTTGGGAAGGAGACAGGAGGACTCTAGGACCCTGCTAGAACCCTCACACCTCCTTCCCAAAGCCCAGCACTTACTAGACTTTCAGAAGAAGGCGGGAAGGTGCCCCCTAGGCCCCTTTGCCAGGGTACCAGTCACGCTGCCCTAAACCCACCTCTGCTGTATCTTGAACAACTTAGAGGAAAGGCATGATACAATTGTGAAACACAAATAAATAATAAATACATGGTTACAGAATTACAGCCCCAAAGCATCTCTCTAGCAAGCCAGGCCTGCTAGCATTATTCCTGGCTGGATGACGCAACCATATGCCCATGGCAGAGACAGTCAAATAGCCTGTGCAACAAATGGGTGTCAGCTATGGTTTGAATGGTTGTACAAGGCTACATGAATGAGGAAACCCTTCTGGCTTTTGTTCAAGAAATCAGCATTGTTAAGAAAGTCCTCAGCCTCTCAGCTTTGGAATGCGGGTTCCAAACAGCTCCTGAAGATGTGAAGCAATCGGGTATGTTGTGTTTCTTCTGACTACACGTCTGGGCATTAAAGTTAATAAGATGAGAGACTTCGAGCAAGTCTGAGATCCCGAAATGTCTCAAAAGTGTAGACACGGCAGGCCCATGGTCACAAATTCTGTGTGGAGGTGTGAGTAGGGATTGTAAATCAACATGAAGCAGAAAAACATTGAATGCAAGTAGTATATTTTAAGTTATTTAACTTATTATTTTAAGTTATTTATATAAGACAGATGCCACACACAATCACCAATCCGCCCACAAGGCAAGAAAATAAGCACCATGCGCCCACCAATTCGGTTTAAAGGCAGGAAAATCAATAGCCAGAAAACAATGCAGTCATGGCCAACTGTAGCAAATCAAATGCCATAATTCACAACATAAACATCACACTCTTTGCTTAGCAATGAACAGTGAGGTAGGGTTGCCAGACTCAATAGAGGACAGGACTTCTGTGCCTTTAATTGCCCTGCTCTCTTTTGAGTCTGGAAACCTTAAAGAGAAACCAGCAGACCCTTTGCTTAGAAATTAAACAAAGGGTCTGCTGGTTTCTCTTTAAGGTTTCCAGACTCAAAAGAGAGCAGGGCAATTAAAGGCACAGAAGTCCTGTCCTCTATTGAGTCTGGCAACCCTACAGTGAGGTTGTGTTCATTGTTTTAAGCCTCTACCACATACAGCTAATAGGAATCACACAGCAATCTTCATGACAAATATTCTAGAGTCTGTACACAGACCCCAGGTAAAAGGAATGCATATTTTCCTTTTTTCCCAAATTTACTTTTGGTTGGTTTCACAAGGGGCCATAGCTCAGTGGATAGAGCGCACATGTTGTATACAGAACATCTTATTCCAATCCGTAGCATCTCCAGTTTAAAAAAAGCTTAGGTAGCAGGGCTGGGGACAACCTGTTGGTTAGAGTAGATAGCAACCAATGGCCTCACTCAGAAAGGAGTTCCCATGATCCTCCCTGCTTACATGTTCACAGACACGTAAGGGAGAGCAGGATCACACCCAGCAACATGCCATGCTCCGTGCCAGCTGGATATTTGGCAGCAGTGTGAATTAAACAGATACCTGGGCAGATGTAAATACTTTGGGCCAATGCATTTTTCATTGACTGCATTTTATGGCAGACTACTTCATGCTGGCACTATTGGGACCAAGCAGTTTTGCAGCACTTGGGGTCTCTAAAACTATAGTGTTTTCAGAAATTAGTTAGTTGCTGCATTTTCTTAAGGACGCAAAGTGAGAGAGATGCAAGGAGATCAGCGGAGACGATGTACCGTAAGAGTTTTCTTATTTTCACTGCACCCGTCTTAACTATTTGCCCTGGATCTCCCAGAGATTTTTTTATGTCATAAAATACTTGCTCTCTAAGTAAGCTTGCGAGAGTCTCGGAATGTTTCTAGTCTTCCCACAACAAAATATTCAGGTACCAAAAATATGGAAGAGCAGGTGGCACAGGCAGTTGAATCTTTTGTGAATCGGAGTAGCAGCAGTTTATCAGTTAAGCCCTTTCTGTCCATTAAGAATTTCTGATGTTTCAGGAATGTTCCTCCCTCTTCCCCAGTGCCCAGTCACCTTACCACCAGATGCATTCTTCACAACACACACAGACGTAGGTTTTGGTACTTACAGGGGGGCCTGAAAGAAAAAAGAAAGAAAAAAATAGTTACGCATGGTGGAATGTGTTAATGCTATTGAACTCTATAAATAGCACCTTTAATAACATCTTCCTCAACAGATCCATCATTTTTCAGTAGGATTATGAACTGGCAAGTGGATGGTTCATATCTCACCTTAGCCATAAACTTATCAGGATTCTGCAATATGTGAATAACAACACTGACCCTTATTACAAAGTTGTAAGGATTACTGAATAATTCAGGCATCCCCAAACTTTGGCCCTCCAGATGTTTTGGACTACAATTCCCACCTTCCCCAACCACTGGTCCTGTTAGCTAGGGATCATGGGAGTTGTAGGCCAAAACATCTGGAGGGCCGCAGTTTGGGGATGCCTGGAATAATTTATACAAGGCGCTTTAAACACTTAACAGTAGCACAGAAATGCTAAGCTGTGGGGTGGTGTGTTTTAGGTTTTGCACTACAAGAGCTCCTGTTACCTTGATGCTACAAAAACCAAATACATCAACTAATACAGGACAGTAACTGAGTTGTCTGATTTACAGCAGTGGAGTTCAAGATTATCAACCCTCAACATAGCTGCCAAGCCTCCCGTATTCCCTGGCCGAAAAACAGATTTTTTTTTTGTTTTTCCCCGGTTTATTCTGGTGCGACGGCCATTTTGGAACTGGGCGGAGCATGCTCAGAAGTGACTTTTGATGCTGCTTTGCCCAGTTCCAAAATGGCTGCCGCACCAGAAGTCGCGCTGGCAGCAAAATGGTGGCAGCGCTACTTCCGGTCTGCTACTTCCGGTCCGATCCCTTATTTTTCAAGAAGGAACTTGGCAGGTATGACCCTCAATGAACTTTCACCTGCATCAATTCATCTTATGTGTGTGGCAGAAGATTTTGGAGAACACTCCTGATCCTAGTCATCAACCAAAGTGGGCTGATAATTCATTTTAGAATGCAGCTAGCACTGCCCTCTGCACATGCACCTTACAGGAGACAATTAGCCATGACACTTTGGAGCAGCTTTTTGCCATTCTTCTCATCATGGAACTCTAACAAGATTTCATGGAGCACCAGGTTTCTTTGGGAAATAGTTTAAAAACCATTGGTTAAGAGTGGTTAGACAATGCTGACCAAGGCTGTCAGGATATGGAGATATATAGTACAACACATGACACATGGGGGATACGATTAGTCTGCCATTTTTGGCGGCAGCCACATGCTTCTACTTTGGTGTAGTTTTGCTCTAAGGCTGTGCCTACAGGCATGTTTATGGTGTACTCTCCAGTCCAGTCTCTCCTTTGTATCTAAAATGTAAGGTTTTCTTTAACACTTCCATTTTCAGCATCAAATCCAGGCACAACCCAGGGTGGAACTTTTCTGATTCCAAGCAGATGGAAGCCCTTTTGAAAACATTTTGCACCCCCAAAATGTTCTTTCTTTGTTTGTTTTTAAAATAAAGTAATACCATACATGATGATGTCATAATCCATTACAGTAGCCACTAAGTGACATCATATTGGAATTTTGGACTGCCACTCAGAAACCTCATTTGCTCTTTAGTGGCTTGGAAGAGGCCAACACACTATAAGGCGTGATCATGTTGCACCCAGACCTCTGTCAGCAGCACAATCTATTTGCCGGCAAGCTGCATTTCACACACAGCTTGCAAAACACAACTCAACTTTGTCTCACCTTGTGGGGTGCATGGATCTCACAGTCAAAAACTCTTTCTTTTTCTCTCTCTGGCTATCTGTGTACACCACATTGGAACGAGTTGGGTACTGTCTCAGTATAAAGGTAAAGGTAAAGGGACCCCTGACCATTAGGTCCAGTCGTGACCGACTCTGGAGTTGCACGCTCATCTCGCATTATTGGCCGAGGGAGCCGGTGTATAGCTTCCAGGTCATGTGGCCAGCATGACAAAGCCACTTCTGGCAAATCAGAGCAGCACATGGAAACGCCGTTTACCTTCCCGCTGTAGCGGTTCCTATTTATCTACTTGCATTTTGACGTGCTTTCGAACTGCTAGGTTGGCAGGAGCTGGGACCAAGCAACGGGAGCTTACCCCGTCACAGGGATTCGAACCGCCGACCTTCTGATCAGCAAGCCCTAGGCTCAGTGGTTTAACCACAGCGCCACCTGGATCCCACTGTCTCAGTATATACAATTTAAATTACAAAACCTACTTAAGTGGATAGTCAGAGCAATGCAGTAGTTAGAAACAGTTAGCTAGCTGATTCAGAGAGACTTAGTTTCTATTATATAATGGGGCAACCCCAGTATGGAATCTTGACCTCCTTGTGGGAAAAACTGAGTGTACATACAATTAAAAAATAAAACCTACCCAGTTTTCACCATACTGCACACATATTTCTTTAATTTATCCATCAGCTATCACATTCACCAACTTACCTTTCCATCTGCCACTTTATGCAGTTCCTAAACACTTCATTTCCCCACCACAACCAGGCAGCTAGACAGGCATAGCTGTGTTGTCTCAATGGTGGTGTTGGGAACCTCACACCTTACCCAAGATTGTGGGTGTGGGTGTGGAAGAATGGGAACTTTCACATTTGGTGGGAATGCCCTCCAGCTTCATCACTTTGGACTATGGTTTATCAGAAAATATCTATTATAATGAAACATCCTATCCAGTCTTCTTCATTAATCTCTTTGTTGAATTATTGGGATGATGACCCGATGTTTTCAATCTATTGAACTTTTAACCTGGCTGCTGGCTGCTGCCAGGATCTCTGTAGCACAGAAATGGAAAATGCTACAAGATCTCCAGTTTTCCCTGTGGTACAAAAATATGTGGACCTTGGCTATCACTGAAAAAATAATACATAAACTATGTGTTGCTAGGAGTATTGAGAACCCAGAACAATTTCACACCACCTGTGGGACTTTATTTCATACACCTTGGACTTGCATATACAAAAGTCTCTATCCTACTCACAGAATTTGGTTATCTTGACAATCTCCTATGTACCAACTGTTTCTTATTAAGATAATATCCAGCTTCTTCCATTGCCCCTATGTCTTTCCCCACTCTGTTGTTTTCTTTGGATTGCCTGCTATATTTCAACAAAACCTATAAAAATTGTGGTGTTAGGAGAAGCAGTTTGGATATGTTAGGCACTGAGGAATGTTTGGGGGCAAGCGAGGTCTGTACAAATGGGACAGGCTCTGCTTGAACCAGGATGGAACCAGACTGTTGGCACTTAAAATAACAAAGGTTACAGAGCAGTGTTTACACTGCATCTAAATTGCAGTAGGGTCCTCAAACTGCACTTTGTCCTCAAACTGAAGAGTTGAAGGCATTGTTCTGTGAACATGCTAACATGATTTATAGCTAGCTTTGTACAAGACATCAGGGTTAATAGCAGACAGTAACTGTTACCTTAATTCAGAAAAGGAAGCTCACATGAAGGAGCAGGCTTACACACATATTGCTGAACACTTTGTTCAGGAAGTGTTAATCAAATTGGTTCCTTCAAAAATGTGACCAAACAAAATCCTTGAGCATCCTTAACAAGAAAAAGCAGCTTTTAATACAGGTAAATAAAACAACAGCAGGAGGACTGGAAGATTGTAAACCACTTTGCACATGAGGAGGAGGAGGTCGTGAGGTAAATTTTCAAACAGATAGCTGAAGTCAGGAGGATGGAGCTATATTTTACGGCTAAGACAGTCTATTGATTTTAGCCAACAGCTTCACTAATCAGAGACAGATGCTATGTATCTAAGTGCATGAGAAAGGCCAACTGTGAGGGTTGAAAATGGGGAATGTACTGTTAGAACTATGGACTGAGGTGGGCGACCTGTGCATAACCATAACTTTGGCTTTACATGGAGACAATAAAAACCCTGTTCTGCTACCCTTATAGTCAAATTGTAAATGGTAAAGCCAAAATAACTTCCAAGTTGCCCTTTAACCTGGCTTCTCACAGAACAGTGGTTTAGGCTATCATGCAGAAACAAGTGGCAATTATAACTGACTTATTTTATGTTTAATAAAATAATGTTTAATCTTTTCAACTAGATTCGAACAGCTAATGTTGTCTCCATTGTGTTTCCAAATGGCACTAAGTGATATCCAACAGTCATACTCAGAGTATGACAAATGTGGAGATCACCTACTGTTTGCACTTACATTCTGCACTAAGAATAGGCTAAGAATGCACTAAGAATCAATTTTGGTTCTCCACAGTTTCTCATATTTTCCCATCTTAAATTCAGTTCTCATTTCCATATCAGTTTGAGATTTGTTTCAAGTCCTCATGAAATTTCACCAGCATTTCTGTGCAAATTTGTCCTAATATACACATTCTTGCATGCAATTTCCCCTAATGTGCACATTTTTGCAAAGCAGTCTTCCCAAACATAATGCATTTGGCATGTTACTTTCACTAATATATGCATTCATAAAAGGGAGTGGGTGGCACTATGGTCTAAACTGCTGAGCCTCTTGGGCTTGCTGATCGGAAGGTCAGCAGTTCGAATCCACGTGGTGGGCTGAGGTTTTTTTTGCTCTGTTCCAGCTTCTGCCAACCTAGCAGTTCAGAAGCATACCAACAGGAGTAGATAGATAGGTATCACTGTGGCGGGAAGGTAAATGACATTTCCGTGTGCTCTGCCACCTATCACAGTATTCCGTTGCACCAGTAGCACTTTCATCATGCTGGCCACATGACCCAGAAAGCTGTCTGCGGACAAACACCAGCTCCCTCGGCTTGAAGCGAGATGAGCACCGCACCCCATGGTTGCCTTTGACTGGACTTAACCGTCCAGGGGTCCTTTACCTTTTACCTATATGCATTCATATGCAGATTAAAGCACACAAAGATGAAAATATAATGTAGAAGCCTATTTTGGCATTAAGTAGTATATCAATTAAATAACAACATTAAGAGCAGTTAAAATGCAGGGGGCAATAAGAGCATCATGCCCAAGCAAATAAAAAATAAAAATCTGGACTCAACACATGCCAAATCAAAAATCCCCAAGCAACTGTAACTGGGTTGCCATGGCCCTATCAAATTTTAATCATGATGTGGGAAGAAATTTTGCTGCATCATACATAGAATTGTAGGAAGGAATGCCAAGGGTCATCCATCTAGCCCATCCCTTGCAATGCAGGAATCCCAACACTTCCAATTTGAAACCAAACCGGACCCTGCTTACCTTTGCTACATGCTGAATCATTCAGAAGAGAAGCAATGAGTCTTAATGTGTATTTCATATAAAAGTGCTAGGGAACGGCAACTTTAATATGAAACTTGACAAATCTACCTTGTTTCCCCTATTTTAAGACGTAGTCATAAAATAAGCCATAGCAGGATTTTTAAGCATTCAAGGTATGAGTGGGTTGAATTGTTCTCACCCCCAACTATCTTGTAAACGGGATGACCACAGAGAAAGTGTCAATATTGTAGCTGACTAACTGACTAAAACAATAAAAATGACCAAATATATGACAATGTTTAGGCCATGGGACTTGACTACCTCAGGTGTGCTTTGCAATAGAGTTTGAGCCTCAGGAATCACGGATAGGCAAAGCTATCTTTGGCCCACAGTGTTGGCAAGGAAGAAAGCAGGAAGTATATTTTTCCTTGGAAGGTGTAGGGAGGAGGACTGATTATGTGATAGCTAGAGAGGGGGGTTGTTTTCCTAAAGCCAGGGTTCAAATACTCCTGAGAGATAAAAGTGTTGGCTGGGTCTAGTGGAAACACACCCCTTGCACTATCAAATCCACAGGAAAGCTTTTAATTTTACTATGACAAATTCTAGAGAGTAGGCTGGGTTTGTCTGCAGCAGCAGAAACCAGAGAGTCTCGACTCTTGTGGCACCTCAAAGACAAAATAATATTGTGGCAAAACTTTGTTCTCCAATATATTTGTTAGTCTTTAAGGCTGTTTTTATTAGTCACTTGTGGTTCTTTCTGTTTTACTGTGTGCTAATTTTCATGTTTTCTTTCTGTCTCTGATCACAGGGGAGCAGTCAGTCCTTTCAAAAGATGTTTCCTTTCCATAGTCAATATCTATGCATTTGGAAACACCCTTTGAAAATAGGCAATTTGTATAGCTGAAGAAAAAATATACTGAAATATTTGATTAACTGTGTAAAAATATCTGGGGCTTAGGTTGACAGGCTTGTTTCATCGGGTTCCTGAGCTTTCCTCAAAATGTTCACAGATATTTCTAGTAGAAAGCGGATTTAAATACCTTTTTGTGGTTTCCTTTCAAGGAGGGGAAATGGGATACTTAATACAACTGTCAAAGCTGTAAGTGCTTTTCATATATTCTAGACTCTTATTAAAGGCAAGAGGTCACATACTAGACTCACTCATATGAGGCAAGAGCTAACAGAGCTTGCCTTTTAAGTTAAATGGGATGGCAAATGTGTCAGCCCTGAAACAAAAGGGAGTTTTCCAACTTTTTCCATTTCACCATTTGAATCTCATGGCAGTCTGCAGGGATGTTTCAAATTTCAGCAGGGCCCTGTTGCACCCACCCACCCAGCCTCTTGCCTTCCATTCGGCTGAATTCACCACATCATAGTTGTGACACCCTGCAGCGCCTCCCTAGGCTTGGCACCCAGTGTGGCAGAACCAATTCTGCTGCCTTAAAATGCGCCTCTGCAGTCTACTTGCTGATAGACTGGGAGTGAAGGGACACACAATATATTTATGAAAGTCATCACCAATCATGGAGGTGGAAGAAACACTGCATAAAAAGACCGACACTTTCAAAACCAGCTTTGGGGTTTGGGGGTGTAAGACAAGTAACAGTGCTGAAAAATCAATCAAGTCCAAATTTGAAAAGTAAAGTCAAATGCCCTCCAACCACTATCTCTCTGGCAGGATGGAGGCAGTCACCCTGGATTTCGTACAGTCATTAATGCTGAAGTTGTCAGAGTAGATTGCTAGTGGTCATGTTGCAGCTATTATTCTGCAATTTAATTCTGCAACAGAATGGAACATTCAGGCAAGGATCACTTCCCTCCTACCTCCACACTGGCCAGTCACACTTGCACCACTGCATGCTGGTTATTACATCCTATGGGAGGTCATATGCATCTCCCATATGTACAGTGAATCATTGCATTCTTCTCCAGGGCTCCAAAGGTAACATACTCACAAGCACAAGTAACCTGGAGGAGCAGTCCTGGGGAGGTGCTGGGCTCTGGATGTACAAATGGGATGCAGAAATGTAAAAGGAAAGTAGGTTGGCACTCCTCTTCATAAGTCTGGAAAAGGTTTAGGGGCTCATATAATAAGGCACTGCCTCTTACTGTGTGGAGTCTAACCATTTTATGTTTTATATTAACTGTTTTAATGCTATCTTTTAAAATTGTATTTTGCATTATGTAATTTTATTGTTTTTATTATGTGTTATATATTAATTGTTAGATGACTAATAAATATAGGAATAAATACATAAATAAACAAACAAACATGGATGCTCCATTGCAGCTAATGGACAGTGTGCTGAGGTACATGCTTGAATGGCCTTTGTTCAGTGGAGAAGTGAGGGGAACAAAATACATTTCCATGATGGAAAAGGGCAGAGTCCAATGTGGATTTTTTTTAAAGCAGAGGTCTTTCTACTGCTTTGCTTAAAATAGGTGGTACCACACCTTCCATAACAGATGCATTCAACTCCAGCCACCCAATCAGTCAGGCCTCCTTCATTGGCTTTCACCAGCCAGAACAGACAAGGTTCAAGTGGGCATTTCGCATGTGGTCAGTCTCTAACCTCCAAGCAAACACACACATTAAAAGATGACAAGCAGATGCTACGGTCACAACCACCGATCTTGCTCTAAATGTGGAGTCTAAGTAAGGGACTCCACATCACCTTCTGGCAAATAGAAGGGGAAGAAATGGAGGCAGTGAGAGATTTTACTTTTTTGGGTTCCATGATCACTGCAGATGGTGACAACAGCCACGAAATTAAAAGACACCTGCTTCTTGGGAGAAAAGTGATGACAAACCTAGACAGCATCTTAAAAAGCAGAGACATCACCTTGCCGTCTGTATAGTTAAAGCTATGGTTTTCCCAGTGTGATGCATGGGTGTACCCAGCATGGGGCAGGGGGGAGCAGCTGCCCCCCCTAGAAGGTCAAACCGCGGGCCTTACTAGGGAAGCAAATACCCTGCGCAGGCGCCCCGCTTGTTGACATGGGAGGGGAGGGGGAAGGAAACACTGCTGGTGCCGTGGCTCCTCGGCGGCGGCTCCTCCTCTCAGCCCACCCTACCTACATTTGCACCAATTCCCACCCACTAAAGCCTTCGCGCCTCACACTGGAAAGCCCTGCCGGGCGGCAACCTCTCCTGCCTAAGAGTTCTGCTGGGCTGCCAAGCGAAGGAGACGCGGCTCCCTGCATTGGTTGCAGCTGCTGCCGCGCTCTGCCTCCCAGTAGGCTGCACTACGATCGTCAGCACCGCAGGCTGGGAATCGCCCCCTTCCCCCCTCCACACCCCCTACCCCCCCTGAGTTACGAGTTGCTACTGAGACTCCTCCTGGGCCAGGAGAGGAAGTGCACCGACAGGAGCCAGTTCAGCCTTGGTGGGCAGAAGCCCGCAAAGGAGGAGTGGGGGGCGGCGCCCAAAGGCGGTGGTCGTGGCTGCTGCAAGGAAGCTGCGTGGGGGCGTTTGCACCGGATTGCCGGCGGCAGGAGTAGCCCAGTGGCAGTGACCCTTCCTCGCCGCCCCCTACCCCCGGCAAGAGGAAAGGAGCTGCCTTGGGGGGGCACAGCTCTCCGCTCCCCCTGCGTGCATTGCCCTCTCCGGGCATTGGCTGCTGTTTCCTTCTTTGCAATGCGCCACCCCCAGCCACTCTCCCTTGCTGCCCCTGCCGAGAGAGATGCGTTGAGGGTGGGGGAGCTGCTGCTGCCGCCGTAGGGTCGCAGCTGGGGGGGGGCTCGCCTGCGCTGCGCCACCCCACCTTTCCCATATTTTGCTCCCTTGCGATGGGGAGGCGGCGGTGGCAGCTTCTTCTTCGTTGAGGGTCTCAGCTTGGCGGGGGGTCACCAGTATCCTCCCAGGCCACGGGGGGTGGCCCCCCAGGACTAGCAGACCTCTGAGCTCCTTCCCCATCCCAGATATATAGGGTGGGAACTGGCAAGGCTTCGGGGGGACCTGGAGGAGGGAAAGCGGGGCCCAAAGGGGTTTTTCAGGGGGTGGCTAGCTGTAAATGGATGGGAGCGGTGTTTTCAGAGCAGGGCCGTCTTAAGCATACCTGGCGCCGTGGTGTGACGGATCCCTCTGGTGCCCCCACCCCCCCGTTTCCCGGCACGGCGGGCGCAGCTCACTGTGCGGCTGCCGCCTGGAGGGCCAGAGCTGCGCGCAACCCAGCCTGGGTGTAGGGCCGGCCCTGGGCCAGGGGGTGCTGCCCGCCCCCTGTTGTGACGCCCCGGCGCGGCGAAGGCGGCCCCAGGCCCGCGCGCCTCCGGAAAGCAGCCTGAAGCCGCTGAACAGCTGAGAGGCGCGCCTGGGGCGGCCTCAGGCGCGCCTGGGGCAGCCTCCGCCTTGCCTCTCAGCGGGCGCAGTGGCGCCCCTGGTAGCTTAGCGCCCCGTGCAACCGGACCGGGGCCTAGAGACGGCCCTGCTTCAGAGCAGGGGGATGTCGTGTGAGAGCGTTTAGGGGGTTCATTTAGAGGCTGCAGCCGCCGCCGCAGAGTCGTCGGGCCCGCTGGCCCTGTAGCCCCACCCACATTCCCACTTTGTGGCCCCTCCCGTGCCTTGGCCCCGCCCCTGAACGACCATGGCTTGCCCCCCCCCCTAGTTTTGATCCTGGGTACGCCCCTGGTGTGATGTATGGAAGTGAGAGCTGGAACATAAAGAAGGCTGATCGCCAAAGAATTAATGCTTTTGAATTATTGTGCTGGAGGAGACTCTTGAGAGTCCCATGGACTGCAAGAAGAACAAAGGTATCCATTCTGAAGGAAATCAGCCCTGAGTGCTCACTGGAAGGACAGATCCTGAAACTGAGGCTCCAATACATTGGCCACATGAGAAGAGAAGACTCCCTGGAAAAGACCCTGATGCTGGGAAAGATTGAGGGCACAAGGAGAAGGGGACAACAGAGGACGAGATGGTTGGACAGTGTTCTCAAAGCTACCAACATGAGTCTGACCAAACTACGAGAGGCAATGGAAGACAGAAGTCCCTGGCGTGCTCTGGTCCATGGGGTCACGAAGAGTCGGACACGACTAAACAACAACAAAGTAAGGGAATCTGAGTGACTTTACCAACAATGTGTTTTGCAGATTGATCACAGCTTGCGCCCAAAGGTTCCTCCTCACTACACAAGATGTTCAAATATAACAGACCTCCTAAAGAACTGTGCTAATGCAACATTGGCAGAGAAGTAGATCAGTGCTGTGGGGTAGTTCCCAAAATGAGCTCTAGCCCATTCTCAGTCAGATTCATTGCAAGTCTTCCTCCAGCTTTGTTCTAACTCTTTCCAGTTGCTTCATTACCCCTGGTTCCTCAAGAATCCAAGAAACTTGAGCACTTCCTGATGGGAGAGAGGGTTGGGGAGTGATTATGTCAACCATTTGTGCCATTTCTCTATTCCAGAGATCAACCAGCATCTTGCTGGTGACTAATGCTTGCTGCTTGAGCATCGTATTTGGTCTTTTCTGGTACTTTTTAGAGGGATACAGAGTGCAAGGATTTGTGAGGGCTGATGTAGTGTAGTGGTTAAAGTGTGAGCTGTGAATCAAGAAACTAGGCATGGCAACCTCAACCTTATGCATGGTGGTCAACCTTACAGGGCAGTTGGATGGATTACTGGAAGAACAGGAATTGAGGTAGCCCAAAATTGCTTATACATATAAATGAGCATGTGCATTTTTTTACTGAAAACTGTATCCTTTGGCCCCAGAAACCTAGTCTTTTATATACCTAGCAATGCCCCAAATGGACTGACTAAAGAAAAAGTCTGTGGGGCTTTGAGAGTTGCATCTCACTCAAAGATGCCATCATAACCATTACACGTTAGTCTTTTTGCCCATTAATCCTGATTTTAATGTTATACTAGTGAGAGATCTAAAAGGGGGTAGGAATCATCCAGGTCAAGTGTTGCTGTTTTCACCTATAGCAGCTGGCTTGTTTTCACTCTTTGCTGGATCCATGGCATGCCTCTAAGATATACCCAGACCCTTCAACTTTCTTGAAAGTCATGGCCAAATGAGCAGGTGGTATTGTCCTCCTGGGGGGGGGGGTGGGTCCTCTCAGGGCTCATACCTCACATCAGTTCTCTAACGCTCCTTCAGCAGCAGCAAATAATGACACTCGATTGACTACCTGACGAAAGAGAGAATCTTTCTCTTTTTATTATTATTAGATGTATGACCTCTTGTTGACCTCAGTTAAAAATGTTGAACTGAGTTTTTAAACCCTCTTTAACCACCAGACCATAATGAACCACTGCTCCAAAAGTCATGAATGCTCAAGTTCAGGGGACTGTTTAAGTATAACAGTCTGATTAGAAAGACTGATGAATTTATGATGATCTATGAGGGAAAGGTCAAAGATCAAGTTACCATTTTCTCCTCATAGATTTGATGGACCATGGCAAATACATTCACCAGACTTCAGTATTCCATCTCAATGGAGAAATGGAAATTAATTGCATCCGTCCGTCAGTCACCCCCTAACAACATCTGTGTTGCATTATAGGTTTTAGAACTGGAGGTGAACCACAATCAGAGAGCTTTAAATCAGAAACCTCTGGAATTGGCAGAAAGGCTAGGTCACATTCACATTCATGTGTTTAAGCTTACTTGTGTGATCCTCTCAGTTCTTATCCACAATCTGAGAGACAGAGAGAGCACATCATTTTCTTGTTGCTGATTGGATGCAGCTGAACTATTATGAGAAGAACTATTCTTTTGACAATTTGGTTCCCAGTGATGGAAAAAAAGATAAATGATGAGTCATTTTAATTAAATGAACAATATATTTGGCTAACATTGAAACAGGACATGCTGTATGAATTTGACACCTCCCATTTTGAACCTAAACTGAAGCTAGAAGACTGTTCCAGCTCATTCAACCATTACTGCAAAGAAAATAGTTGGTATTTTCCAGAAGCCACATTGTGGGAAAGTAGAAAGAGAACAACAATCCACAATTAAATAATGGACCTCCATTCATTATGAGCTGATTCACACCTGTATGCTCATCACTGGATGACTACAACATCAGGTGATGTCTTGTACACATAAATGGCATTGGCACAGGTATAACACCGCATGTCATGTTACATCACATTGCTTTGAATATAAAAGTATTTTATTAGAATCATTTAACGTACTCAGACTGGATGCATTTCTGTAAAGTCATCTTGCCCAGATTAAGAGATAGATTCCCTCCCCGCCCGCCAAGATGCCTTATTTGTGACCTAGTGGGATGAAGAAAAATGCCTACACTTGATCCTGATGCCCCCATCCTTTCCACAAGGTTAGTAGAGACCTTCACAGCAATAGGACCCTGGAGAAAAAGTAGACCTAAGACATAGGCGCAAATATTGGCAGGGCACTGCTTTGTTCTTGACCACTTTTTTATTTTAAAATGTTCATATGAGGAATTATGAGGAATTGCAAGTAAATATTCATCCTTTACAGAATAAAATGAAATATACATTTTATTTTTGTGTTATTTTTTTAAAAAAACTTTTAAAATATATACACATCTCAGGATGGGGAGGGACAGTGGCAGTAAATAAATAATAATAATAATAATAATAATACCCCTACAAGATACATACATCTTGAACTAAAGTTCTTGTGGTAGGGAAAATTCGTATTTTACCATTCACCACAAGTCCTGCAAATTTCCCTGTATCAGAAGAGGAAATTAGAAATGCCCTTGATATCCTCTCAAAACTATACATGCCTTTATCATCTCCAGCAATTTAACTCAGCAATGCTGTTACATCCTGAGCTATGCAGTAAATCCAGTAATGCCTGCGTCTTGCTATTCATTTAGATGTTCAGATCAAAGGCATTTCTGAGGTTCATCTTCTTTATATCACCCTCTATAAAATTAAGGATAATGTGGAAGGGAAGTAGATACAGTCATTTAATATAAGAGAACTCTCACTGGCAAGCAGAGCAACGGAATGTATTTCTGGAATAATGTTACCTGTTATGAGTATTGAAGGCTGAGCTGAAATGTAAGCGTAGTTGCTCATATAGAATAGTATTCTCCTTAACACCATGCACATGAATGCAACTTCTGGGCAACATTTTTTCAATCTGGGAGCATATAGGGAGCTCCCGGCTTCCCTCTGCAGGGAAATAATGTATGTAGTATGTAATAGGCTCAACTTAATTTCAAACGTAACTGTACATACAAAGTTCTAGAAACTTTTATTTAAAAAATGAAGAAGAAAAGAAGCCAGCTGGGATCAGGCTGGGCCACTCCTTTAGGAATGTGCAGGGAACAAAGGCAGCTAAATAGAGGAAGATCTGGAGGACACAACTGGAATGCCTGCAGTGTGCCCAAAGTACCGGTATGAGAGAGCTGGGTTTGCATTGTCATTAAAGAAGGCTCCTCCTGGTGTTTAGGCCCCGTGTAACAGGTGTCTATTTTGCATGCTGATGTTTATGGGGTTTTAGTTAGCAGTTACAATAGGTCTCTCTCATGAAGTCCTGCAGCAAAGCATCCTATCAGTGGACAATATGAATACTACCTTCCACGTGCTGTGCTATACAGGACAAGTGCATTCCACAACCCCCAGACTGACTTGAATTGCTGGTGTGTAGTGGTGAAAAAATAAATAAAACACGTTTTATTGCTATTCCTTGCACTCACCAGCTAAGAATACGAGCCGCATATGTGTAACGACAACAACCCCTGTAGGGAAATTCAGACCCTTTGCAAATTCTTCAAAGCCAGGGCAGGCTAGAGAGACACAATTACTTTCAGAAATTTGGGGGTATGTTATTTGATAACGAGATAGCTATGACAAACAGTTAGCTATGAAATGCTAATTAAAATGTCAACCACCCTAAAGCTGACGTTTATTCATTAGGAAGGGAGAGATGTATTCCTTGGTGACGCTTCCTCTCAACTCCCCGCATGCTCTCAAAATCTGTTCTTTAGGATTCCCCAATCCTCTGGAGCAGATTTTGAGGGTGCATGGAGGGTTTCAGGGAACAGGAGAGGAGGAGGAAGTTCTGTTACACGAGCAGATGCTTTAGTCTTTTCATAATAAAACTAATTTGATGTGGCATTTAACATCCACATTCAGCTTGTATTTTAAAGATGAAGCACTCTCTTTTTCTTACACAATATTTTGGGATTCTCTTTTTCTTCTTTTTATTACCATTTAATCTGGGTTAAGACAGTTGTTTCTGTGGATTTTTTTAGGGTCTCTAATTCTTCCATGTAATTGGCTCTTCACAATCCTGTTCAACATATTTGTGAGATACTTAAACATACAGAAAGGACTTTCTTCTAACCAAGCTCGCATCCACCCAATATGACTTTTATCTCCCATAACCACTAATTAGCAGAACTGATTTTAGAACAGCCACAGATCCATCCCTCAAATAGTCAGCTAGCTGTCTCTTGGAGCCGGTGATACTCCACCTAAAAGGCAGATGAGAATGGCTACCACTGTCTTCCAAATCCCCATAATTAGCAGAAGGATAAATTTGTCAATTATATTTTTTGTGTGCCAAAGAATTCCTGTTCAAGTACCAAAACACAAGCATGCCATTATTTTATTAAAACAACCTAAAAAGTTTCTGTGGATCTCTAGGGCTATGTACACATTTCTGGCTTAAAAGATTGTTCCTTGTCTCAAGTCTCAATTCAGTTCAAAGTTGGCTTGGAGGGGAAATACATCAGAACACAGAATTTCATGTGTAAGAAACAACAGGACAGATATGGATTGTGGCTAACATCATGTGTACACCGCTTCCCAATCCGGCAGCGGGAGCACATTGGATGCCGAGGAAACAGGAGTGTGTAAACAGCCTTTGCCTTAGTTTGTATGCACGTAGCAGGCTATATGTGAAGTGGGTGCTCTATGAGAAGGCATGATTTTGGGAAGAGAAAGATCACACAAATTTGGTTAACGCATCTGTGCGGTGAACCTACCACATGCTCCATATGTACGTGGTGGAGGGAAGGTAATGTACCTGCTCCTACAACACATAAAGAGGACCAACACTAACTGTCTAGTAAAAAAAACAACAACCAGACATAAGATGTCATGTGCATCATTGGAGTGCCGTGGCTCTTGGAATGAATGTATTCCCTCTAGGAGCTTTGGTGATTGAACTTCAAAATGGCTGACACACACACACACACACACACACACACACACACACACACACACCTTATAGGACTTAGTTAACTTATTTTTAATTGCTTCCCCCATCGTGCCACAGGATCTGCAGTGTGGACTCTCTTCTCTTCTAAGTGCAAACCACTGCAGGTTTTAGTTGTGCCAACTGTCACGTGTTGGTTCCCCCAGCCCCCTCAATTCTTTTTGGCATTACAGAGCTCCTTTTGAACTAATTTTCTATATATATATATGGCTTAAAATTGAGGTCTAGTTTTGGAGGGAAAGTTGAGTAAATAAATAAAATACGATGTCACATGATGATTCAAATCAGTGGTTCCCAAACTCTCCCCCTCCCTACCCCTGCAATGGATGACTTGAAAATTACTGATAGCCTTGGCAGAGCACTCAGTGATTTTTCTGATTGTTGTAGCAATCTCAATGACTATGTTAGATGCTTTATTTTTATTGCTTCTTTTATTTCTTATATTGTATTTTATTGTATTAAAATGTGCATTCCATAGAATTCAAATAGTAATTGGTTGAAATCCAGCAAACTAAGCAATGGCGACCTTCAAAGTTAGGAGTTTCCACTGAAGTTTCCAATGCAGTGGCATGTACTAAGGAGCCAAGCCGCTTAAAAATTAAAATGGAAAAGGGCCACTTCAGTACATGGTGGAATTTAAAAACAACAACATCCAGCTGATCAATTTTTTATTTGGTTATTTTCACTGAAAGTGCACCAGGGCTTGCCTGCTTGCTCCTGGGTCAAAGGTTAGGATTAGCCAATTGCAGTAATATTTGTGAGTAGCTGCACCCTTTATATATTGCTTAAAACACTTAATTGACAGAGAAGTATTTAAGATTAAATCAGGACTTTCCCTCAGCTTGATCAGATCTGCCATAGGATCACAACTCCAACAGCTGCTACTATGGCCCCATGAAAAAACCAAACACACATACTTAGAAAAGGGGAACACTAGAGGCCTCAACTTTACCCATTAGCTTAACTCCATGGGGAGACCATACTGTGTAACCCACATGTTTTCTAACTTTTTCCATACACCATTCTGATCTCCCACTGCATCCCTACCTGGCCCAGCCTGGCCCACACAGCTGTCATGCTTAGGGAATCGGGGCAAAGACTGTGTCGCCTCAGAGGAAATTTGCTGGGTGGTCTCTTCTGTACTACACATGTTGCCTGGAGCAATATCAAATCATAATAAACAAGTCCCACACACAACCCCCTGTCAGTTCAGATTCCATTTAGACTGATATAATCTTCATTTTCACTTTGAAAGGCGGGAGGAAGCAGGAGAGAAGATAGACCTCCTTCTAGGAAGGGAAAAAAGGCGCATGACGTACGAGTAATATTCTTGCTGGCAAAGTGACTTACCAAGTGTATGTATACAAACGTGCTACTCATCAGCCTTTCCCCCCCTGTGTTGCACTTCCTCCTGCTATCCTCATGATTTCATGGGGAATATGCTTATTTAATTACCTTGTCCTGATTGAGCTGACTGGTGCCAAAGCAGCTCAGCAATGACATCATGAAAAGACGAGAGGGCAACCCTGAAGCTTTTGCAGTCTTATTAGAACAAGAAAACCAGGATGAATTAGATGAAAATATTTTGATTGATGCCACTCTCTCAAGAGCACATATGGGAAGAAGACCAAAGACATAACATGTGTGGCATGAATCGCACAACACATGTGCAAGGAAGATTTGTGGGTGTGCATTATGACAGAGGCTTCCTTTCTCCACAAAGGCCCAGGAGTGCTATAGAGTGTGTTCTAGTGGACAGATCTGTGGTCAGGGCACTAATAGCAATTGTGCACAAAATTCTGCAAGTGCAGCACTATGCCCCTTTTCTGAATAAGCCTCAAATATTTCAAACACCCAAACAGGTGAAAAGTACAGTGGACTTGGATGGAAAGATTCACCCTACTGGTTTTGCAATATGGAATCCAAGTATAATATACAACTAGCAGCAGACAGAGCTCTAGCTAAGTGGTTTCCAAACATTTTATTAGACGAACCCAGCAATGCAGCTTTATCTAGACTAGTTTGGGACTCTCCACTCAGTCATATTCCTCTGCACGGTGATTCTGAGTTATAAGCCTCTAGGTGTACTGGAGGTGAACTCTGCTCTGCCAGTTACCTGACAGCCATCCTGCTTTTGTAGTCCCCAATAGGCTGCTACAGCAGGGAGATTAACCACAGGACGGCCTAACACAAAGCAAAAGGCTGTAGCTCTGTGGTAGAGCATCTGCTTTGCCCACAGAAGGTCCCAGGTTCAATCCCCAGCATCTCCAAGTGAGGCTGGAAAAAAGCCTGTCTGAAATCCTGGAGAACTGCTGCCAATCTGTGTAGACAATATTGCGATGGATGGACCAATAGTCTGACTCGTTGTAAGGTGGTTTCCTATGTTCCTACTACAAGCCTGTGCAAACTTTGGTGGGATAGCAATGCATATCTGATGGGCTGCATTCAGCTTGGTGGGTGAAAAGTAATTTTCAAGTGTTTCCAAGGCAAAAACAGAATGCTTGGGGGTCTATGAAGAGCCAGGGAGGCTGCAACCGAGGACTCAAGTTAAATTTCTTGTAAAAATGTGAGTTAATGCTGAGAGGCAGTGTAAGTTGAAAAATTCAACACACCCTGTTGTGGCAACATTGGGCAGGCCACTGTTGGAAAGACGATACTGGACAATGTGGACTTTTGGTCTGACCCAACCGTGTCTTAAACTGTGCAGACTAGTCCCAGGGTTTCATACTGCAGACTCTTGAGTCTAAAATGCTAAATAAGTGCACTGGCTTCCAATCAGCTACTGGGCTAATTTCAACGTGCTGGTACTGGTGTGCAACACCCTATACAGCTTGGGACCAGGACATCTAAAAGATTGTCTAACCCAACCAAGCACTGTGCTGTATACCTCTTGCCGATACCGTCTCAATAGGAGATCCATTCCGTATGATGTAGGAATTGGACCTTTAGAGTGTGGCACCAACCCTTTGGAGCTCCTTCCCCTCTGTATTAGACAGGCACAGTCTCTATTGTCTTCAGGGCTCATTGAAGCTTTTTAAGTGGATATTTTTATCCTAGTCTGTAATATATGTTGGATTAAAAATTGCTTCTATATGCATCCTTCTTGTTTTAATTGTTAATCGCTTTGGAATGCTTTATGAGGAATGATTCATAGGTGAAATTAAATCAAACACATAAATAATGGAATTGCTAAAACTCTAGTGTTTAAACCCCGCAGTCTTTTGTATATTGAGATGCTGCAGAGCTTGCAGGTTTGTATACAGAGTTGATGTTTAACTGAAACAGACACAGACACAGTATGGAGGGTCAAGTCATCTCCTGGCAATCAGGCATGTCTGGTTCTGGTTCTCTTCATTTGCTTTACACATGACTGGGCAGACTGAGAATGTTCATAGCCTGCTTGTTACATCTTCACACTCCAGTTATTAGCTTCCTTGCACTAAAGTTCTGTTCAAAAGGCACAGTGAATGAATGTGCAGACATAAGAAGAGCCTGCCAGATGAGGCCAATGGCCCATCTAGTCTAGCATGCGGTCCTCACAATGGACACCCAGATGCCCATGGGAAGCCCCAAAGCGAGACCTGAGCACAACAGCCCTTTGCCTGCTTGCGATTCCCAGCAACTGCCTCTGAAAGTGGAACTAGAATATAGCATGGCAAGTATTATTGGTTAGTAGAAATGTGAACCAGGAGTGGAACCTTTTCTGAGTGGGGCTGCACTCTCACTGAAGAGCTAGGTTCAAAGGTTAGGGATGCTCCTGAACCCGCCATTGCTCCTAAATGGATAGGTGGCTGCTGTGGCTAGGAGTGCTTTTGTCAGCTTGAACCAGTATACCAACTATTCCTGGAGAAAGCATATCTCCCCTTAGTCAAATCCATCTTAGGTTAGTGCAATGCACTGTACATGGAGCTCCTCTTGAAAAGTGTTCTAAAACAACAGCTGGTGTAAATATGCAATAGCCACAATAATTTCTGGTGCCTGTTTTTCTGACCATATTGCTCTGGTCTTGCTTTAATTTACATTAGTTTCCAATTCATTTCTGGGCCAAATTCAAACTGCTGGTTTTATTTTGTTTTACCTACAGTATATAAAGCCCTACATGGCTCAGAACCTTCTCTTCCAACATGAACCTGTCCATCAGTTGTAGTCCTCCTCTCTGCACTCCACTAAGAAGGTAGGTACAATTGGTAAGATGTGGGACACGGCCCTTTTGATCGCAGTACCCTGTGGAACTTCCTCCTAAGGGGAGCTGAACTGGTCCCTTCTCTGCTGTCCTTTGGGTGGGTGGTTACCATATATTCCAGTTGGATCACTGAGATCATCTGCAGAAGCATCATTGGTTGTTCCATGAGTTGATAAGGTTCATTTGACAACAAGAAACCAAGCTTTTAGTGCCGTCAGCCCACAACTGTCACCTGATTTCTGATTTTCACTTTTTTATTGTATGGGTTTTATGTACAATTGTTGTAAACTGCTCTAGGTTTCTTTTTATGACTTAGTAGTATATAAATAGTTTTATAAATAAATAAAAAATTGCCAGCATTTTAGTGCACATTTCCCCTAATATACACATTTTAGCAAGCAATTCCCCCAGTCTAATGCAAAATAAAAAAATTCCTTCAGTAGCACATTAAAGACCAACTAAGTTCATATTTTGGTATGAGCTTTCGTGTGCATGCACACTTCTTCAGATACACACGAAAGCTCATACCAAAATATGAACTTAGTTGGTCTTTAAGGTGCTACTGAATGAATTTTTTTATTTTGCTTCAACTCAGACCAACACGGCTACCTACCTGTACCCAGTCTAATGCATTTCAGTATGATGATGAGTATCTCACTTTATATACATTTCCTCCTAATATACACATACTTGTACGCAACTACAAGAAAACTGCATTGCAAATTTTGGAGAAGAGCAAAAACAAAACAAAACCTGAATCTCTCCCACTATCCCAGTTGGTAGGCCTCAGGATCCTAGTAAACACAAAGTAGATTCTATAAGGCTGAAGTCTGCCCTCCCTATGTTTAATTACTTTCTCAGAGTCACATCAAGGCGACCATTTTACCACACATTGTGCCACATGTTTTACTACACAGCTGCACCTGGCATGTAAAATCCTCCTTACCACTTGGAAGGATGATACAGTTGACTAAACTTGGCACACTAGCTTGTTTCTTTGTATGGGCTCTCAATGAAAAAGAGAGCAGGAGTTTAATAGCATGATGTCGGCTTGCTAAAATTAAGCACCTGTGAGAATGAAGATAGCACATGTCATTTGAATTTCACACAGTTGTGGAAGGCTGTTACTTTCAGAAATTCTTCTTCCACAGCCATGCAAAGACATACAAAAATGGGAAGTGGTTCCTTTAATCTGAGGGGAAAGAAGTGAGTTCTTCTGTTTTGCTTAATAATCATACTTTTTGCTTAATAATATGGAGCACCAACCCAGTAAAAAGAGAACCCGTGTTTACCGCAGGGTGAAGGCAACAGCTTAATCATTAATTGCGGCTAGTTTTAAACGTCAAAACCCAACCCAACCTCAGAAGTATTGCCTGGTCTTCAGTGACTGTCGCTGATGGGAAACTCATTGGAGCATATATTTGGAGGGGAAGAAGGTTAAGATGATTAACTGGTGCTAACAAGTTTAGGATGTGGAAGAAGTATTTTCTTGGACGTCCATCAAAGAGGGGATTGAATGTTCCGAAGCACAGTGGTGGGAGGGGTAGGAATGGGGGAGGCTGGGGGTGTTATGTGTTTACCAGATGATATTTCTCAACCAGCTCTGCCTCCTTAGCTGTCCTTCCAAGCAGGCGCAGCAGAACTCCTCTTTCTGCTCCTAGCCCCCTCCCTCCCACCCTAGACCTAACAGAGAGAGAGAGAGAGAGAGAGAGAGAGAGAGAGAGAGAGAGAGAGAGAGAGAGAGAGAGAGAGAGAGAGAGAGAGAGAACCCCAGTTAAAGATGTGTCCTGGCAGCTGGGCAGAAAAATGATCCAGGAGGAAGAGGGCAACGTCACTGCTCTTCCTGTTGATCAGTGCATTAAGGACACCCTTTAGATACCGGTCCCAGCAGATCTTCAGCCTCTTCTGTCTCCAAAGGCTGCACTAAAGGCTGGCCAAAAAGACTGATCCGAGCAGCTGAAAGTAAATCTCTCTTAATCCAGCAACTAAATGCTTCCTAGTGAAATAACTACCGATCCCTGTCAGGGACAGGAGCTTTGGTGCATTGATTTTAGGTAGCAAGGACAAGAAGTAAATTTGGGCTGGGGCGAGGTAGGTGGGGGGAATGGCAAAGTATTCATTTTCCTCATGGAGGAGACAGCAGGACTAGGACAGATTGGCACACACTGCCGAGGGTCAACTTTGGGGGCCAATCATGTAGAATTTGGTAGGTCCTTCATCTTAACTAGATTTGCTGGGTTGGAAGCACTGCAAAGGGTGGCGCTGTGGTCTAAACCACAGAGCCTAGGGCTTGCCAACTGGAAGGTTGGTGGTTCGAATCCCCACGGCGGAGTGAGCTCCTGTTGCTCAGTCCCAGCTCCTGCCCACCTAGCAGTTCGAAAGCATGAAGTGCAGGTAGATAAATAGGTACCAATCTGACGGGAAGGTAAACAGCGTTTCCGTGTGCTGCTCTGGTTCATCAGAGGCGGCTTAGTCATGCTGGCCACATGACCCAGAAGCTGTCTGTGAACAAATGCCAGCTCCCTTGGCCTATAGAGCGAGATGGGCACCGCAACCCCAGAGTCGTCCACGGCTGGACCTAACGGTCAGGGGTACCTTTACCTTTTAAGCACTGCAAAGAGAATGCCATCTCAGTGGTGCTTCAGATTGTTTTCACACCCTGATCCTTGCATGGCAGGAAGTTCTAAGGCAGCTTAATGGAGGTGGCTTCCTGTGGAGGTAAAGAATAGTGGGTATCTCAAGGGTGTTTTATAGGGCTGTGCAAAATATTCTCCGCGTTTGGTGGGGGGGGGGGAACAGTAGTTACTAAGAAATAGAACTATTTCCTGGAAAGCACACTGTGAAAATATTCATGTTTTTGCAATTGAGAAGTGTGACACCACTACTTTGGTGTCATTTCCCTGCCCCCCCTGGTTGCTGCTCCTTTCTTCTCCCTGGGCTGATCAAATGAACAAGCCAAGCCAAACAGGAAGAGCATGGTGAATGGGATTCCACTGCAACACTAAGTGGCTAACCAGAACTGGCTATGACATAACTGAGGGGAAATGAAGTTAACTGAGAGAGGTGAGGCAGTGTAAACAAACAGCTAAACATTTTCTCAAGCAGTGCTGAAAATGGGGGGGGGGGAGGAAGAAAGTCTTTCAACAGTGGGAAGAACGCTCATGGAAAATGGAACGTAGCTTTGGTACAGATTCAGTATTTTGTAGTACTCATTCACAGATCCATCAGGCAGTAAGCAAGCAGTCACACAGAAAGGCAAAGCTAACCTTAGACTAGCATGTTCGGCACCCCATCAGCCTAAAAAGCTGCTTGTGCCTGCCAGAAAGCTTTTAGTAACCTTTCCCTGCCAGCTCCAGACTTCAAACTATTCCCCCTGCCCTGGTCAAATTCCAAGCCAAGCATTATTATTTTTTCCTTTTAAGCCCCCACCCAGGCATGTGGGTATAACACACTCCATGAGTTCAGACTAGCCGCTAGTTCTCAGAGCCTACTGCTTATCAGGAACCCATTGCCTGCTTCATAGTCACATGTGTGCATGTACGTCACTTGATGGCTGTACGCTTGATCACTAACAAGTCTCCACTGAAAATCACTTCCTGGGAGGTAAAATGTTGTCTGTGTTGTTACATCTGTGATGGCCCAACATATGCAAAGAATGCCTTGAGGTAGCAGTCATCAAGAGAAGGAAGTTAAGCTTTCTGGTTACCCTTCTCCCCATGCCTGCAGTTACTTCGAAGTTCTCGACACAGAAAAATCGTTCCGTATTAAACTCTTTGCCCAGACATCTAAGCATTTGTATTTGGTCTACACATTACATGCACATTGCATGCACATTTATGTAACTATAGCCAAACAACTGATTTAGGCCAGGAAACAAGCACTTCACTATGAGCATTTAACTCTTTCGCTGCCCCAAATGATTTTCACCAGCTTAGAATTTTAAATGTGACTGAAATAGTATTGCACACATTATAAATCTCATGGGAAACATAAGCTGCTTGGGACTGATTTGAAGCAGAGAAATTAAAAGTGTGAAAGCATCCAGCTCTTCTTTCCTAGCCATTTCCCTGCTCCCTGAAAGGCAGCTTGCTCACTGCAATGAGGAGTTCTCTGCGGAAATTATTCATTGTACGTAAGGCTGCTTTTGAAGAATGACTGGTAACTGCAGTTAGTAACCTAGCACCTGTGTTTTAAACTGAGTGGGTCCTGGCACTGGGAATGCATCTCACTTGACTTTCCATAAGTTCCAGTCCACTGCCACTGCAATTCAGAGTGCTGGTGCTTACCTTTAAAGCCTTGTATGGCTTGGGACCTGGATACACCAACCTGCCCATTTACTAAGATCTTTCTCTGGGTATCCCCTCCATCTAAAGTGAGTGGGCTATATAGGAGAGAGCCTTTACGGTTGTGGCACCTCACTTGTAGAACTCCTTTCCCAGTTTTGCTTGGCATCTAACTAATATACTTTAGGAGCCAGGCTAAGACATTTTCATTTCCTTAAGCTTTTAATCTCTGATGCATTTTCTCCCCTCCTGTGATTGATTTTTTAATTGTGTTTGTATTAATCTGTGTAAACCACACTGGAGACCTTGAACTGAGCAGCAGTATAGGGGAACAGGAATAAGAATAGGAATAATTTATTGGCCAAGTACCAACATAATTGGAATTTTGCTTCGACTACATTGCAATGTAAACCATAGCTGTCAACCCTCCCTTTTTTTGCGGGAAACTCCCTTATTCCAAGCCACAGCTGTCAGCCTTCCCTTTTTTTGCTGGGAATTCCCTCTGCTCTCTTCCTAGCTTGGATAGCATAAAGTGTCTCTATTGAAGGCAAACTAGCACCAATTACCCTTTCTGCAATTCTTACTGCTCGTTGGAGCCTTTTCTTGTCCATCTTGGAGGCTGTGCCATACCAGGCAGTAATTCTATGCAGAGAACAGTTTCAATGATACCTCTATAAGATTAGATCAACACTTCCTGGGGCAAATTAAATTTTCTTAGTTGGTGAAAGAAATACAACCTCTGGTGGGCGTTTTAAATAATACTATTGATGTTGCCTGACCAATTTAAGTTTTGAGACATTATAGAGCCCAGGAACTTTAAGGACTCTACTACTACAACCATGTTACCAAAGATGGAAGGTGGCGGCAATGTTTTAATAAATAAACAGATAAATTAGAGGCATCCTAGGGCACACTTGCAGTTATACATACAGAGCAAGGGTGAGGCCCAGGAGGCCCAGCAAGTGTCGCTCTTGACCCGAGAATATGTCTTAGATTAGAACATGAACCAGAATCTTCTGCAACATGCGCAGGGGAGTGTCCCTTGGCCAGTTAACAGGGGCTTCCCCCATACCATGCAGTAATCATTCCCTGGTGGCAGAAAGTCTGGAAACCATTAGCCTATAACATGCATATGTACTTTTGTTTGTTTGTTTGTTTATTAGCATTTGTATACGGCTTAATATTTCAAAAATCTCTAAGCTAGTAGAAGAGCTGCAGCATTCCAGACTTTGGCCTCTCAGTCTGTGAAAACAAGATCTTGTTAAGCATTTCAATAATGCTGGCATACACAGAAGTCACTTGCTGGCAATGCCAATGAAACTCCCCATCTACACCAGATACTCAAGAGAAACATCAAGCATGCGTGCCCCAAATAAATCAAGTCTTTGTATGTATATATTTGCTAAATCCCATAATACAAGGCATTCTTTGTGCACAACAGGGTGTCGGAAGAGCTACATTAATTCTGCATGTCATGTTTTCAAGAATTTCTTCAGTTCTCCATCTACAGTTGAGACATTGCTTTGACAAGGCATTGGTTTATGTGTGTGTGTGCTACTGGGGAATTTGTAAAACCCTGAAAAGGCATTCCCTGGTGTAAACACTTATGCTGAGTATCTGCAGAAGTATAGACATGTGCTCAGAGCAGTTTTTGGAAGGGGGTTAATCAATCACCTGCATAACAAAGCATAAGAAATCTTTCCTGTTGAGGAACTGTTCTACTGGGCATTGATCTGGCATGAGGCTAGACTTGGATTTCATTAAGCCATGTTCTGATTTCATTAATTATGTTTAACAGAACCAGAGATCTGGAAGGGGCTGAAAGGACACCTGCCCCACCCTCTGTTCAGAAAGACAATTTGCACAACTAAGTGCTGAAGTGAACAATAATTGACATTTTCAGAAGATTTGCACTTGTTGAACTAGTCTTGTGAAAAGGCCACAGGAATTTGTCCAGATTCACAGTCCTTTAAAAAAATAATAATCTCTGAATAATGTTTTGAGTTAACAGATAAGGGGCCTGCTTGTCCACACACAAGGCATATTCAACATACACAAAAGTTGAATTTGTGTAGACCTTAAAAGAAACGGATTATGAATCAGTCCAAAGATGGCTATTAATAATGTCCACCTGTTAAACCAGATAAAATGAATTTGCAGTTGCCCCAAATATGTGGCACCCAGATCATGCTATTGTGTAGGAAGGGGATTAGTAAGGGCCAATTCATTTGACTAAATGGCATGATGAGAATGTTGGTTGAGTTTCAATCTAGGCACGTTCGGACAAAACTGCCAAGCCCTTCATTAGGAGCAGAAGAACACACAACACAATTTCTACTTCATGTGAAACTGGAGCAACCTTGGCAAGATTCAGGTATGTTTATGTGTGTTGTGGGCACTCCAAGCAGATGCCCATGCAGCAATCACTTCTTAATGTTACAGATCAGGCGGGGCTCACTTATCACGGGGAGACTGTTTTCAGCTGACAGCACCAAAGAACTCAAGGGAAAATTGCAGTTTGCTTATAATTCCTATTCACTTGACTGAATCTCTGGTAAATTGTGGTGACTGGAGTGACTATAACCTCAGTCCCAACCCATAGCTGCCAAGTTCTCCCTTTTTTTAAGGGAAATTCCATTATGCTGAATAGGCTTCCTTGTGAGAAAAGGGAAAACTTGGCAGCTATGGTCCCAACCTGAAATCTCTGTGTTCATCTAAGCTTCTGAAAAAATGGAAGATAAACAGTAGATCATACAGTAAACAGTAAACATACAGCACATGAGCACATAGAGCCCTTACATTAGTTCTGTACAGACTGGATTAACATGTGGAGGTTAGAAGCAGGATCCTTGTGTCTAAGCCTACCACACCCTCAGAACATAGTATTTGTTCACAGCTTTGGTGAAATGAGCAAGGTTCCAGTCAACTTATCTAAGAGACAAAGGATGAAATCACTAAACAAATTGTTCTTTAAAAATAGTTGCTCAGCCCCTTGAATCAGCACGTTATACACATTCTATACAGAATCATAGAGTCATGGGATTTTAGAGTTGGAAGATACCCCAAGGGTCATCTAGTCCAGTCGGCAGTTACCTGTGAGAATTATTTGCATGTGATAATATGCTGAAAACAGATGACTCATTGGCATTTCAAAAGCAAACAAGCCCCAGTCTTGAATACTGTCTGCTAGAGACTCATTGCATAGGAACAACCCATGGATCATTGTGTTTACATAAACAGCAGGAGAGCAGAACTTTTGCAAAAGCAGCAGTCCTCAATTCCAAAGAATTAAACAAAGTCCAAGGGGTTAGCTGTAAGAAAAATACAGTGGAAAATTTATCATGAAACAGTTACCAGATGTGCCACACTCCAAAGGCGTTCTAGTCCATTTATTAATTAGTTCTTCTGCTGCAAAGTTATTTTAGGAGTAGTTTATTTGGGGTGGGCTGCATCAAAAGGAGACACTGGTTATGCTGGATCTAGACACATCAAAGAAGTGTTTCAGTTTAAAGCATTGTAAATTTAAACAGGGAAAACAGGTAGAGAAAAACGGGACTTTCACATCACCATCTGGGACTCATGATTCCATTTCTGTTGCATGTTCATGACCCCTTTCTTACTGAGGTGCAAAACCTATGTCCAGGGGCATTAGCACCCCTGACTGCATGTGGAATTAATTAACTCAGGGCTCTTGCAGACTGTTGGGTTATAGGGGCAGGATTTGTGTGTGTCTTCTGCAACTTGTCATTGACACATTAATAGTGCATTAACGTTGGACTTAAACTGGACTATCCACATATAGTTCTGCCTTATTAGTTGTTCCACAATGCTTCTCTAATGCTACCGCATTATTGACACCTGGAGGGAATTCCTGTATTACAGTGCAACAAAAGGGGAATAAAAAATAAAGCAGAACATTTTTGGTATAGAAGTTACAGGATTTCAAAAAGATGTTGCAGGACATGCACTGATTTGAAGAACAGCAATATGATCACTGCAAAACTGCTACAGGTCAAACAGTATTGAAAGCATATCATACATGTATCATAACTACTATCATACTAGTGAGGGGGTTAAATTTATTGCACCCTTCAAATCAGATTATTCTCTCTGAGTGCATGTTTTTAAAAATTACTACTGAAACAAAAATATGAGCATTTCCATCATTTAAATACAATAGGCTCTTATAACTGATGATTCCTTTTTTGGGGGGGGAGGACATATTTTGTTAGTGACAATAGTGTGAAATTGATATTAATAGTGGTGTACACACAATAAAATTGGTTTGGAAATAATTCTGATACTAATGTGATTTTCTGATGGTTTGCATATTCTCTGGCCTTTATTTTTCCAATGGGCTTCACAAGCTACATAACATCATATAGCATCCCTGATGTGGCAACCATCCTTATGGTTGCAAGCCTATGGGCAAATCCTGTTTTATTTTTAATTTGTTGTACATTGCCTTTTTCAGGATACCTGATCAATTAATTAATTAAAACCCCATTGCAAGGAAAGGCTTAATGATGTCAAATAATCATAATGAAGGGCCAAGTGGCATACCATCTAACATTTCTCCAATGAAAATAGGGGCATCCTAAGAAAAAGTGGGACATTCTAGGATCAAATCAGAAACCAGGATGGCTTCTGTAAATCTGGGGCTGTCCCTGGAAAATAAGGACACTTAGAGGGTCTGAAGTAGTAGTCAATTGCCAGGGCAGAAATCTTGTGATCAATAGCTACAGTCTTGCAGAATCTGGCCTAAGGGGTCATGGGGACAGGCAGCAAACATCTCAGCTGAGGTTCACTCTTTTTCAGACCTTGATAACCAGCCAATACAATACTGGACCAGTCAGACCAGTGCAATAGCAGGAAGCTGGAAACCCCAACCTTCTCAGTTTCCTGAAAGCCAAATATGCAATACTTGTGTCTTGACAAAGACTAGGTTGTACAGGGCTGTGCATAGGTGCTGACTCCCTGGGATCCTGGGTGTCCGAGCACCCACAAATTTCATGAAGGGGCTGGGCACCCACAAATTTCAGCACCAGGGCCATGCATGCTGCATAGCACCCACTGCCCCAGGCATCCAGAGTCTCGAGGCCAAGCTGGCACTCCTAGGGCTATGGTGATAAAGTGCATTGTGTGTACTATTCCTAGAAAGCAAGGTGGAATATACATTATTGGAAAGAAGAATGTCTACCAATGGTGGCTGCACTTTCACGGAAAAAAAACATCCAGCATGGTACTTTGCTTGTCACTAACTACAACCTCTCTTTCCTCTCCATTTCCTTCTGTATTTGACCAGGGAGTTTTTATTCATGACAAACAGGCATGGCTGTGGTGGCTGCAGGGGACAGGGCATATCTTGTTACAAACCCTGCCTAGCTCTTTTGGTGGCTCAGAGCCAGGCAAACTGACAAATCACACTTCCTCTCAACACAGCCTCTGCCCTGAAATAGTCAGACCACTCCAGTTCAGAGCCCCCCACCTCCAAGAATCCCAAGCATCCCTCTACAATGCATCCCTATGGAGCACAAGCCAAAGCCAAGAGCTAAGCTGGTGTCCAGGCCTTTAATCTTAACAGGCAGGTTAGGAGCCCCACTGTCTGTCATGTTGTGCCTTATGTCAGAGCCAACTGAGGCCTCTTAAGAGCACATGAAAGGAAATTAATCACCATCACCATCATCACCATGCAAATAAAGGTGGGTGCAGGCAATCTTGTTTCCCAACAGGGAATAATTTTTGCAGGCAATGGCTGGTCGTTTCCAAAATTATGCTTACTTGAACAATAATTAAAACATGATCTAAGTAAGGAATCCTGGCTGTATGGATTATACACCGATGTGGGTCCTTAGAATTATATTTAGCACAGCTGGGATGCTTACTGAATACAAAAGCACAAAAATGCACTGCTAGATCAGGCCATGTTCATCTCTTCCATAATTTTATTTCATTCTGTTATTTAAAGCCTCTAAGGATGTTTCTGCTCTGCTGCTGCTATAATGATGCTTTACAGCCCCACTTTTCAGGCAGAGGTCAGATTACATAAAATTATTAAAAACAATAAGCACCAATACATATTATACAGTAAGACAGAAAAACAACTGTCTGTCTTAAAGAAACTCTTTCTACTGCTCCTCATCTCAGAGCAAGGTTTTATCGCAGAAAGGCAAAATATAATATTACAAGTAGCAGCAATTAACCAAATCTAAGCTTGAGCGATATTCAGAGTTATACATTTTCTGTATACAGACATCCTATTCAGTTAGCAGGCTTTTAGCTGTCAATGTACCTATTCTCATGAATTTGCACAATCTATTTGAAAGTTATCTAAGACCAGGCATTCCCCAACCTTCGGCCCTCCAGATGTTTTGGACTACAATTGCCATCATCCCTGACCACTGGTCCTGTTAGCTAGGAATCATGGGAGTTGTAGGCCAAAACATCTGGAGGGCTGCAGGTTGGGGATGTCTGTCTAAGACAGTGGCCATCACTACATCCTGTAATAGTGTGCTTTTCCATATATGTACTAATTCAATTTTAACCAAGTAAACAAACAACAGAAGAAAATGATGGTGGTGATGAAAAACCCACCCTCTTGAATTCCATAAAGTTCATTGTTCTGTGTGAGAAGTGCTTCCTTTTGTCAGCCCTGAACACATCCAGTCAGTTTCACTGGCTGATACCAAGATCTAATATGGGGTGTGTGTGTGTGTCTCTAAATCCACTTTTCCACCCTGCTCATAAATTTATAGACCTCCATATCTCCCCTTACTCATTTTTTCCTTAAGTAAAAAAACATTTAGACATTTAAAAGAGAACTAAAATAGTATTAGCCTTTTCTCATACATAAGTTGCTGATACACCGATGTTCAGCCTAACTTGGGTGCTATGGAATTAACAAATTTGTTCCTTGTTTTAGGCTGGTGAAAAGCAGCCCCACTGCTGTGAAGGATACATTCAAGAGCTCAGTTAAGAATAGCATTTGTGGCTCTGCATTTTCAGACCATACAAATCATAGTTATTGAAGGATGACATGCAAAGGCTGCTTACCAAACTAGGTTCTGCTTCTGTGGAATGAACATGGCAGAAGATCTTATTGTTGTGTTCAATATAATATATATATATATATATATATATATATATATATATATATATATATCACCTTATATAATATCAATCACCTAAAAACTGGGGGTGAAGGTTGTGATGCTTGCCTAAGACCACCCAGCACATTCAATAGACATTCCCCAGTTGTCCCAAATTGTCAGGTACCGTTCCTATTTTCTGGTCTCTGTCCTTAATGAGTTACTGTTGTAATGGTCTTGGGTTCATACATCTAACTACAGAATAAGGGCTAACAAATAATCACAATCTGCAGAGCAACTTGATGTTTTACAGCAGTCTCAAAACCTTTCTCTGCTCTAACAGACCTACATGCTCTTAGGGCAATGGTAGCCAACGTGGCTTCCTCCACTGTTGGACTACAATTCCTATTATCCCTGTCCTTTGACTATGCTAGCTGGGGTTGATGGGAGCGGGAATCCAACAATATATTCATTCCTTATCCCTGTTGGCTACCCCCATCTTAGATCATGTCCAAAAATAATCGTTTTCTAAGGAAGCGTTTAGCATCCCAAATAAGAAAATGTCTCTTAAGTCAGTGTTTCCCAAACTTGGGTCTCCAGCTGTTTTGGACTACAACTCCCATCATCCCTAACTAGCAAGACCAGTGGTCAGGGATGATGGGAACTGTAATTCAAAAACAGCTATAGACCCAAGTCTGGAAAACACTGCTCTAAGTTATAAACTCTCACTATTTTGCCTCTGTGGTGGTTGTTTTTAACCTGTTACCGGCAGTTGTTAGCTTTGCCATTTTTTAGGCTGAGGTACAATTTGAACTAGCAGCTTCCTGACCACTATAGTACACCACCAATGTCTGTAGTGTTTATGTACTAATGCAATCCTCCTGGAAGAGTAGCCTGATTATATGTGAGGAAGGAGTTGAACTTCATTCATTTTTGGCAACCCTAATGTAGAGAAAACAATACTCCTGGCTTCTGTGTGGAATTTTTGAAGGGCTTATCCCTTTCTTTTCCATCAGCTATGGAGAAACATTCTGGGAAATATAAAGGGCAATGCAAAGACAAGTGCTGACCTCTGAGGTATTCAACTTCCACTCTACCTCAGATCAATCTGTTATAAACATTAGCAAAGGCTAGGCCAAGATACCTCTTTACTTTTCTTTTTTTTAAAAAGAGTGGGTTTATTTTGGGGGCTTTCCCCCCATTTCCGTATATCCAAAAGTCCATAGAGTTGACTAGAGTGTAAAAGTCACTCATATCTTGGCTTCCCAGGATGCTATGCAGTAGCACTGTATAATAAGTTCCAATATACAAAGATTTAAACAGAACGGTGAGAACAAAATAGTGTTTTTTGCTATGCAACAAAGGAGTAAATAAAATTCCTTTACATTCCTGCCAGGTGGCACAAATCCAGTGCTTTTTTTCTGCGGGTACGCAGGGGTACGCATGCCCCTAAACATTTTTGGGCCTCATTGAGGGGCAGTATTACAATATGAGGAGGAAAATGAGAGTACCACTAAACATTTTTTTAAGAGAAAAAGCACTGGGCAAATCTATACCATAACTGAACTGGTTTAATAGTAATTCCTTCTGAATTACTATCAAACCTGTAGACTGAAACCTGTAGCTCTGTATCACTCCGAAAGTCAGCTCCCAGGATTATCTGGGGAAAACCATGACAGTTAAACTGATATAAAATCAATATAAGATTATAGTATGGGTCCCAGAGAGTGCAAGAATGAGAGTAAGAGAAGGCCCTGGCCTCTTCTTTTTAAAAATATACTTACTAAGAGCTTGTAAACTGATTACTTCACCTGCCATAAACATACTTATTGAGCAATCCCAGTGCTCCTCCTAGCAGAAAAGATATATGAGGTGCATTAGGGGGAGCAATAATCTCATGACAGGGATTTAAGCAGAACTTGAGCTTGTGAACATCATTCAGCATAGCTGCTCCAACTGCCAGGCATTGGTAGGGAATGTTGTTCATGGTTATCTTGGACCCATTCAAAGACTTGCTTCCATAGAGATGTTTCCCATGAACTGTTTGCTCAAAATTAGAAAATAAACCAAGCTTAAACAAGGGTGGCTTCCAACACTGCATTTCGTAACCAAGTGCAGTAACCCAATCACAGAATAGATATGCACTTTTGAAGGGTGGTAAAAAATAGCTACTTTTTATTTTTTAAAATACGTGGAATGGGAGGCCCAGTCCTTTCATGGACACCTCTTCCTTTATTTTTAAAGGGAATAAGAAGATTTTTTTCATATGTGTTCATTTTATCATGCAGCACACTAGGCATCTATTTTGTAACCAAGATTTAACTACATGTATAAAATGTAGTCTGAGCGGCCACTCTATGAAACAGGACCATAAGGGGGTAAGAGGGGGAAATATGAGACTCTCGACTGTTTCATTCCACACAGAGGTACACACACTGCAATATTATATGTGGACGATTATGCTGTACATCTGACAGGGACACCCTATGCATTCATAGGAAGGAGTAGACCTTATACAAAGTCACACTATTGGTCCATATACCGGTAGCTCAGTATTGTCTACACAGACTGGGAGAGGCTCTCTAGAGTTTCCACCAGGATTTGTTTCCAACTCTACCTGGAGATGGAACCTGGAAGCTTTGCATGCAAAGCATGTGCTCTAACCACTGAGCTACAGTCTTTCTTAAATAACTAGGTCGGAGATGGCTCAGTTAAGACAGGACTACAGGCAGCAACCATTTCGCACCAGGGTTCTGTTCCCAGCCCCTGCATGCATTGGCAGAGCATCTCATTACACCCCGCCCCCATTCTGCTTTCTTCCGGGTCCAAAAGGACCTGCACATTGACAATCACACGTCAGCTGGACACACCTAAAACCGTCACTGCCAATAGAGAGCCTCTGGAGAAAAGTAGCATATTTAATATCATATCTTACCCTCATCTCATATGCCTCCCTCCAGGCGACATTCGTATTCTCATATTGTAAATGGGAATTTGAGTCTGAGAGAGGGTGAACTCTCCCAGTGAGTTCATGGCAAGGCATAATTTGAACCAGGAACTCCCTAGTTCACACACAGTTCATCATTGCACCACACCTGTTCCATTTTCTGCTTACCACCGAATATACTTGGTTGCAATAAGCCCTTCAAGTATGCAATATTCATGCTGCCCTGTTCCACAGCAAGTAGCTGAACTCTCCATAAGCTGCCAAGTTTGAAGGCTGCCACCCTACATTGAGAATCCACATAACCCCACCACAATGCCAGACCTTCAAAGGACCTGCTGAAATGTGCCTATTTTCACCTGTCAGTGTTTAGAGGGCATGAGTGTCTTCACAAAGCAAGATCTGAATGTTATAGCCCTATTTTCTTTCTATATATACTGAGGCAATGAAAAAAAAATGTTTGGAAGAAATAAGGAAGTCATTAGCGCAATCGATTTCCAAGAACGCCTCTAAAATGGGCCTGAAGGTGTTCCCCAGCAGAGACCTTTTTCAGCTGACAGATGGTAGAATCATTTCATCAGGCTGTTCCAACACTCAACTCATATGACAGGCAGCAGGGTGCGGTCAGGTTGCTGCACTTTGAATGGTGATTATGCAATGCTGCTTTGCATCTTAGCATGAGAAGACACGTGAGCCATCTATGAGCAGTTACCCCCATGCTACAAGTGTAGAGCTTCCAAGTGTTGCTGCTTGAATCCTCTCACACAACTAACCACACCATGTCCACGCCACTCCTGGTTACAGTTTACAGTTTGATAACTGCTGTTTATTGCAGCAATAATCCACAGCCTCAGCCTTTTTCACTTGTTCCCTTCCCACATCTACCGGTATGTTTTATAAAATGTTGGCCAGTGTCCCCCTTCAGATGTTAAGGTTATGTGTGCTCCAGAGGTCAGAAATTTCCTTTAGTTACATGTATATATTGGGTCTAGCACCCAAGAGCCTTGAACCTGACAGCAATGCAGCTTTTAGGTGCTACTATAACCCACAGAAACAATAATGTGCTACTTGGAAAGATGGAAAACTCATTTTGCTTTTGCCTTGAACCCACTTGGGGGTTCAAAAGTTCGACTGAAGCTCTGACAGAGACGGAAAGGAGTGATGAAGAGACAAAGAAAAAATAACTAGTAGAAAAGTGGGCTGTAAATGGAGGCTGACTGCAGGCAGAATGAAAAGAAGAAAGAACACAAAGGAACAGTGGAAACAAGAGGTGTCAAAATCCCAAATCCTACGTATAGTAAACAATGAGAGGCTGGCAGCACAAGCCTTCTTCTGGCAAAATAATCAAAATTATTTCAGTGGTTTCTTAGTTAAAATGTGATATAGCGGATACACACAGATACACTTAGCCTTTCCAATGCAGGATTCATGGCCCAGCCAGGAAGCTCAATGAATGGGTGAGAGCAAGTCACTTTTTAAAATTAGTATCCTTGGACAGAATAGTAGAGCCTATGAAAAGGTATGTCTGTTTGCAATGCCCACATATGCAATGCCTCTCTTTATTGTCAAACGCCAAATCAAAATACACATGGACAAAACAGTTGTCTGTGAAAAATGTATTTTTCCACACCTCTAGCTTCAGATAGTTCCTGCTAAATCCTGAAAGATGGCTGTTAGTAGAGATTTCATTTCAACTATTTCCTGCCCCCTTAGAATAGCCTATCTCTTTATTTTTATTTTTTACACAGAACCTATTATTTGACATAGTATTTTGGATGGTTTGAAAACTCCTTCTTTCTAGCTTATCCACCCCACTTTAGTTTGAATACCCACTAGCTGAATACTTTTCAGTATACACTCCAGGTGGGTCTCCCCCAATGGCTTAGGGAAGCTATTTAGGACAGTTTATCTATCTGGCATCAGATTTCATTGGAACCATAGAGCCAAGTTACATGTTATATCCAACCCATTGTTTGGAGTTGTGTGGTTTATTTTTTTTTTAGAAAAGCTTTAAACAACAACCATGGGAAGGGTGGGGAGCTGATGAGGATATGAGGGATGGAGGTACTGATAAAAATTGCCCCCTAAAATTGCTTTTTATGTCAGGAAAGAAGCTTCTATTGGTGTCCCTCCTTACCGTATGCAAACAACAACTTTGGTAGGGGAAATTATTTTTGTTGCAACTGCAGAACTGACACACCCCAGTCCCAACCTGAGCAGTGCCCGCCATGACTTCCTATTTGAAGTTTAAAAAATAAACTACAGATTAAATGTATAGCTCTTCCTGTAGCCATACCCTCCAACATGCCTCAGAGGGCAATCAGGACATGCATCTTTTGGGATCCTGCTCCCACAGGTGTCACCTGGCTCCCAGGAGAGTACGGCCCCTCAAAATGGGTGCCTTTGGGGGGCTGTGCTTCTGTGGGAGCCAAAACGGGACCTCTCGAGATCCAGTCAGAAGCTGGCATGACTTCTGTAATTCTGGGGTGTCCTGCTCAAAGCAGGGCAGTTGACGATTATCCCTATAGTGGAACAATATCTCCATGGCTAACTTTGTGCTGGCTATTTCTTAATCCCTTGCACTTCATTCTAGAACTTCTAAGGATTCTCCCTTCAATGGTGACTTATGAGACCCAAGCCTACAACAGCCTATTAATTAGATGCTTTTTCAGATCTGTGTTCAGTTCCTTCTTTCTTTAAAATGTTTTTCCAGTGGTTTAAAGTTGGGGGATTCTTTCTTAAAGGAAAATGAAATCATGAATTTTAGACAATTGCATAAGCAATTGAAATCCAAAAACAGTTCAGCTCCTTGGCCGATAAAGTGGGTTCTAGGCTGCCCATGAAAGCTTATGCTCCCATAATGTGTTAGCCTTTAGGGAGTCATGGAATTATCTCATTTAACCAGACACTTATTGTATTAAGAGTACCTTGAAAATATTATTTTGGGAATGGGGTCAGCATGTCACACAACATGCAGCAACTCATGTTCTAAAAATTGGGTGAAGTACAGGCTTTGACAAAGTTCACAATAACATTTATCAGATCCAAAGATGCTAGGCAGCAACAGCCAAGACCATAGCAGCTAACAATCACGGACACAGCTCAGAGATTTCCTGTACAGTCTTATGGTGATCTTTAAACCTTTGATGACCCTAGAGAAAAACTCAACTCACAGCGGGTGCCACACCTATCCCAAAGCATGACAGATTAGTAGTGTCGGTTTCCTGAGCCTAAGGAAACATAGATTTCCTTATCGTGTCTATAAATAACATTAAAACTGTGTTTTTACTTCTGCCTATATTGTTCTTATCTTTAGTGCTAAGATAACCAAGACACACACACACACTTACGTATCCTCTTTACAGCTTCACTTTACTCAGTCTTCTGTTAAACTAAAAGTACAAATTTTACAGTTTGGACCATTTACAATTTCCCTGCTTGCCTTATATGTGTTTCCCTCCTGCTTTCAGAAAGTCTGCAGATGAACTTGTGTTCTCTTTTCCTTTCTGTATACTAGGCAGAACTCAAAAATTGGGGAAGAATCTGTGGGAAATATGGCGCAATGTCACTTACGGTAAACATTTATTTTCAAGAAGGAACATGAGGTCTCCTTGTTTATAGGCACCATAAGGGGCTGGCTTTAGAAGAGAACCTTGAAAACATAATGCTGACTCTCCTAAAGTTTGAGAAAGCTTCCACAAGGACACACTGTCTAGGATCAAGAATCCATATAAGCCATAAGCATATCAGGCATGGGGTGTGTGTGTCAAGAGTGTAGTGGTTTCCAAGGTCTTCTCCTGGTTTAATATTCACAGTGAGAAAGTACACCTGCATTGTTCAAAGTCAACTGGAGCCCTCCTGCCAGACCACTACTCCAATTCTGCATTCCACCCATTGAATTCAGTAGGGTGACTGAAATGGGTGAGAGTGGGAATTTTGAAGATGACATCCGTGTCCTTGGAATCTTTGTTAATGATACAACAGGCGCCTAGAGGCAAAAAAGGAAGTCACAGATTCATGTATGCAGGTTACCCAATCATTCCTTGGTTACGTAGTCACTCATACATTCATTTGAAACAAGGCTACCTCTCCAGAGGAGAGTAGGAACAACACAGAATGGTTGCTGAAATATTGGGAGGGGGGCATGTCACAGAGAGCAAAGTTTTCTTGAAATACACACACACACACACACACACACACACACACACACACACACACACACACCTTCGCTCAACACTAAGTGAGAGCATATGATTCAGCTACCCAGTAAAATATTCCCATTGAGAAATGTGGCATAAATAGCTACTGTACTCTTAAGTTGAGAGGTGTCCCAAGAGTATTTCAGCAGCTGACTAGATCCCTCCTTTTGATAATGGCCAGTGCAAAAGAAGACAATGACAGACATTGAGGGATATAATTTTACAAGATGCTTCAGTTTGCTTGTGGACCTCGAGGCATTATGAAAGTCATGCTTTCTCTGACCCGCTGGTATGCAGACAGACAGCACTACATCACTCTTGCTGTCTGTTCTTGCTCACGTTGTTTATGTTTTAAAGCTTTTGTTTCATACACATCTTCCAGAGCAATTACGCAATCAGACGTCTCAACCTCCCTGTGTGGCGTTTGCAGTTTTAAAGTCCACACACCACAGGTGTGTTCTCTCAGGTGTATCAATTGTATTGGTGAGATATTGCAGCACTTTAAGAAAATTGTCAAGAATGTAGAATGGGGGTGGACGACTCTTAGGGCATATGGAGGTGCCAGTGCAGCTGCAACAGGGGTGCTATTTGGTTAGGGAAAGGAAGAGTTGCTGGAATCTCAACGGGGTCCCATTTTTTTGTTACTTCTAAGCAGGCACTAAGTATTTATTTGTTCTGTCCAGCCTTTCTTGACGTTTGTTTTACACTACTGGTGTTTGCCTGGTTATTAGTTTTGAATTCATATTTTTTTAAAAAAAATTGTATTGCTTTTATCTCCTGTTGGAAGCTGCTGCGAGAGGACATTGTCCTAAAAGGTGAGTTTCAAATATTTAAAGGAATATTTCGGGAAATAAACTAATTTGCCTCAACATAATATTATACAAGCTTAAGTTAGGACTGTCACTATACTGATGGACCAATCCAGATCTGAATGTAAGTAAATAAATACATAAATAAATGCTTATATGCATCCATATAAAGCATGGTTGGATAACCTTTTTTGTGAGGAGACTCTTGAGAGTCCCATGGACTGCAAGAAGATCAAACCTATCTATTCTGAAGGAAATCAGCCCTGAGTGCTCACTGGAAGGACAGATCCTGAAGCTGAGGCTACAATATTTTGGCCACCTCATGAGAAGAGAAGACTCCCTGGAAAAGACCCTGATGTTGGGAAAGATTGAGGGCACTAGGAGAAGGGGACGGCAGAGGACAAGATGGTTGGACAGTGTTCTCGAAGCTACGAACATGAGTTTGACCAAACTGCGGGAGGCAGTGGAAGACAGGAGTGCCTGGCGTGCTCTGGTCCATGGGGTCACGAAGAGTCGGACACGACTAAACGGCTAAACAACAACAACATAAAGCATGGTTGGATAACTTTTTTTGGCTCAATGGTCTCTTTGTCCTCCAGTGACCCCTCTGGGGGATTTGATGCCAGTTCCTCCCAAGTGTTTCTGGCCACTACACAAACATCAGCAATCACATACATGCACCATATATTTCAACTGTCCTGAAAATGCCAGGACTTCTGCAAGCAGGGAAAGGGAGCAGGGGCAGGGAAGGGTGGGGGCAGGGGCAGGGGGAAGAGGAGGCAACCTGGCCCCTCATTGTGGTACAGCAGGAGCCACGGGCAGGGTAATGGTGGCAGCAGGGGCTCCTGCAGTCACACAAGGACCCTTCAGCAGTCATAGCCACTGACCATAGAGACTACTTTGCTGGAGTAGAAGAACCGCCTTGCAAACATCTGGTGCAGGTGCCTCCTCTGGCACCCAAGGTGGGCTGATGGAAGCCTCACAGTTTCAACATATAGCATCTAACGGTCCTGCATATAACAAAGACATTTGCTGGTATAGTATTGTTACATACTCCTCTTGGTAACAGCCATCGGGCCACTCAGCCAGCTTCACCCTTTCCCCGTATTTCACCAGCAGTGTGCATATATAGGGGGGATGGGGTGGGGGGAGCACACTGATTTGGAATAGAATGTTCCTATTTTCATCTGAGGAGTGTTGGAGGGTTTGATCCACATAGACATGCATAGAGCACCTCCACCTTTTCAGTAGATCCTTTAGATCCATAGAAGAGGGTGAGTACTTTCCTCCCCATTGGTGCTGGGCTTGATGTAGATGTCTCTATCTAACCCAGCACTGTGATGGAAAGGAATATCATGCTATCCACTATTAACAGAACAGAGTGGATGCAATTTCCATTTTTGCTGTGGTTTTGGATTGTGTGGATGGATTTAAATTGCCCAGCTCAATGTCACCTGTCTGCCCCCAACCCACAAAAGCAGGTCAAAGTATTTTGGGAACAAAAAACTGCACTCCTACCTGCTCTGTTTCCCAGAGCAGAGGAGAGTGCTGTTCCCTGTTTTTGGAGTGCTCTGATCTGCTTTCAATAGCAGCAGCTACAGGACAGAAGAGACACTTCATTCAGTGGTTTTGCCACTATATGGTAGCAGGACTGTTGTCCACAGAACAGACAAGCTGGATAAGAACTATGAGTCATCAATTCCCCATCTCTGCTATACAAGTCTTGTACTTGTACAGGTACAGGTACAGGTACATGTACACACACACACACACACACACACACACACACACACACTTGCTGAATCATTGTTACATAGGCATGTGTAAAATTAACTTAACAAATGTTGCTTGTATCACTGAAACTCTTCTGGCTTCCCTTCAAATTCCTCAGATGTTTCACTTGAGAAAGCACCGTCAAAACTGCTTTGAATTTTGCTTTAAGCAAAATTTTGATGACAACTGTACTCTGACAACTGTACTCTGACAACTGCAGAAATTCACTAGTATAATTCCACTACTTTCTACATTTACCACATGTGAGAGTGATTATCAACAGTTCCTCTTGGCCATTCATAATTCCCACTAGCCCAGTGAATTCCATGGTGCTTACTTCTGAGTAGACATGTGTAGGATTGTACTATTAGAAATTATAAAAATGCATGATGTTACATTTTGAATAGGACTGCAGTGTTCATAGCTTTTCTACAGCTGTGTCCAGTGTTGTATAAATTAGAAAAAGCACATTGATACTAAATATGTTGGCTTTAACAGCCACATTTTATATTGCTGGCATTGGTCACCTTGCAGCCCTGACATCATCATCATTATTATCAAAAGCAGGAGTAGCCAAAGGATGTCATTCTAAATCATTGCCTTAACATACTGAATCCTTCTAAAATTGTGCTTACATTCCAAAGGTATACATTACTTTGATTCAAACAGTCTCAATGTCCTCAGCTAGCAGTCTCACTCATTAAAATATGTTTTATTAAAACATTTCATAAGCAAGTCTCTACAAAAGCCTTGCTCTCCCCCTCCTGATTTCCTTGAAAAATGAAGATTTTCAAATGTTCATTCTCATCAAAGGGCTTTTGGGATGAACATTCAAAACCCCTGGTACAGTCAATCCCCTTCACAGCTACTTCTCCTCCTTTCCCAAGGAAAAAGCCTTGGCTTAGGGAAGATGGATGGATAGTTGACAGCAGAGGGACTGACATGTGGAACACTTTTTCCAGTTGGTGATCATAGGGATTGGTTTTAAGCATAACAATTTCTGGGAGAAAATGAAACCACACACATCATTTGTAGCTAATAATAAGCAATAATAATAAGCAATATACAGTCAAACCCCATGATGCCCAGTAGGAAAAGATATCCCATGTGTCATTTGCTGAAGATGGGAGAGACTTTCCTATGTAGATGCAACCATTCCACGACCTGCTACTCTCCTCCTTTTCCCCCAAAGGAATGTTTTTTTTCCATTGGAGAAGAGAGAATGGCAGGGAGTGGTAGAGGTGGTATATGGGTCCAATGCAAACCCCGATCAAGATGGCCAATCAAAAATGCCGTTCAAACACAGGTTGGTTTGCCTTTTCAAGCACTTATATATTTGAAAAATGTCTAGATATTTCTACCAGTGTGTTTTGTTTTTATTATTTATTTAATTATTTAATAATAATAAAAATAACTGGAACTACTCCAGCATCTTGAACAAACATGGTTTGTAGGCAATGTTTATATAAAATAGGGATGAATGGAACTACAGTACGTAGATGAACACTCAGTTTTGCATACATTCAATCTTTAAAAACTTTATGTGAAGTTTTTTTAACCATATGAAAACTTTACATCAAAACTGCACACATTTTTGTATGTACTTTCCCCATAAATATGCATTTTGTGCAATTTTTATGGATTCCCCTCTAAAATGTGCATGTTTGAACTGATAGCGCATCACAAAATCCAGAGAAATACACAACTCAATTGCTAACTAAGGTCCAATCTCTATAGAAGTCCAGAACTGTGAATTAGGTCAGTTTGCTTTAAAATGTGGACCAAATAATTTTTCCCTCAATCCCTTAAATAATATAATTAAACAAATGTTGCTTGATGCCCTTAGAATTCAAAGTTTGTAAGTCCTCAGACACTCTAAACATTCAGATGCCTTGGCCTATTACTAACCAGTTTTTTCGTCATCAGAGTAGCTAAATCAATGCAAATTAGAATGGCTGTGACTTATTTGCCTTCCCAAGAGATTATGACATCACAGTACATCAGTCTGTGGTACTAACAGAGATAGGGTTTGAAGAGATGAGAACACTGCCAGGGGCGTAGGAAGGGAGGTGCGGGGGGTGCGGTCTGACCCGGGTGTCATCCTTGAGGGGGGTGACACAATGGCATACCGCAGGGGGGTGGCACTTACCGCGGGGCCTGGCCTACAGCAAGCCCGAGCCACGCCTCTCTCCTGGGACTGACACAGTGGCTTGGTGCCCCACACTGCCCGAAACGGCAGCATGGGGCTTGCGTCCGCCAGGCGGACTCTGTGGGCAGCTCGCTGTGGTGCCGTGTGTGGATCGCAGCACCCCCATGCGGCACTGGGTGCTGGAACACTGCAAACATGAACACTACCAGAATGCTGGTTTTAATTGTTAGTTGAGGAACAGGGGATAAACATTTGAAAACAAATACAGTAATAAAAGATCATAAGAGACAAATAGAAAAGAATCAGAGAACAAACTAATATTCCAAAACAATGCTGGTTTTCACACAACCTTCAATGAACTCAAGGGTTTGCCTTTGGCTTTTGATCAAAGTTGCCCTCTCCTTGCCTACCCATAAAGACTCAAATGATACTTCCTATCTATATAAAAGCCGCCATAACTATCACCACAATATGCAGTTCCTACCTGCTGGACAGTTGCATCGCTGGTGGATGTCTCTAGCTTCCCGATGTCTTGGCATGTTGAACTGTAATCTCTATAAAGTGAAGGCAGGAGGGGAAAGCTACATCAATAATAATGAAACCCAAGACTTGTGCATGTTAGAAAACAGCTTTTGAAAGGAATTCAGTTCAGAAGTGTAGCGAGGAAAAGACATCTGGTCTCGGATCAAAGACAGACAATTGCCTTCAAATTTAATCTCAACATCCGCTTGACTGAAAGCAGGCAGAGCAAATTTGACAGAATTTCTAAATGTGATTCCTTGCGGAGGGGCTGGATTGCTGCAGAAAGGGGCAATTACCCTCACAGGGAAAATTCCATGTGGCAGACACAACAATTTAGGTTTGGGAGCACACCCTACTTTTCTAAATACAGTAGCCACCATGGGAATGTCAGGCAAAAATGTCCTCCATGTAACAAGACAACCCTATCCTATGTGATCTCTAATGTTTACAAGTATTCAACCACCACATCACTTTCCTTAAGCCCTAGCCCTGTCTCACCCTCTGTCACCATAAATGTAGAATGCAGTCGCAGTGGTGGGGTGAGTACCTACCTGCAAATATTATGGTCTTTAATAGAGAAGACTAATTTCTAACAGCTGCATCCACTATGCATACGCCAACCCTCAGTAATCTGTTCCATCAAGTGTTGCTAGTTCTCCTCTACATTATTTATTTATTTTGACAATTTATATACCGCTTAATTACAATAATCTCTTAGCAGATAAAGTTATACAGTGCCAACCAGTACAGATAATACGGGCCTAGACAGTCCAAGGATCCGACTCAGTATAAGGCAGCTTCCTACAACATTTAGAAAACTGCATCAGATTCATGTGCCACAGCCAATGCAATGGCACACTATTGCAACTAAGTAAGGAGCTTTGCTTCAAATCCGACATGTATCATATTCATCTTTTCTTAGCCATGTACCTGATAAGAGGAACCAACACTGTCAGAAATAGGAACCTATCTTTAGCCTCCTTGATCTGTTTTTAAGACTCAGTATATGGTGACCTGAATTTCCTAAGCGCTGTACTGAGATGCTCAGCAACACACACACAAACTTAACCACTTCAGACTCGGAAGGAATGGCTGTGTTATCAGATCATTTATTAATCTGGCTACAGTCCAATGCAGAGTTACTTGGGAGAAAGTCTCGTTGAATTCAATAGGGCTTACTTCCAAGTATGTTTCGGATCAGGCCATAAACCTGCAATCCCTAGCATATTTCTGCTAGAAATTATGTCTCACTGAATTCAATGGGACTTACTTCTAAGTGAAAATGTTTAGGGCTTCAAATAGATTTGAAGCCCAAATTCAGAAAGTTTACATACAATTTAAAAAACAAACAAACCTGGCTTTGTTTTGTTTATTTATTTATTTAAATTTAAATTTCTAATATAGATATGCCATTCCTTCTCCCTGAACCTTCACAAATCTGTATTTTCAAATAGTTGTACCTTACATATTATCAGAATCACATTAGGGCTATAAGAAACAATATTCAAATCTAGGCTTGAAGGGTGAGTTGTCCAACCCAGGTGCTTGAACTCAATTAATTGAATGGGGCCTGATCTGCAGGCTGGTATTGCTTTATTAACTTGGCATGGGAAAAAACAACTAGGCTACTAGTATTTATACTGGGCTGGTCAATCCAGAGATGTACTTCCAACCACAGGTCTTAAGCTGCACACACCTAGTCTCTTCAGTGCCTTAAGACTTTGATGATTGAGTATAAACAATCTAAGATAAGTAACTTACTAGGCTAGGTCTCAGCCTGTGAGGTTTTCTAGTTGAAACTATGGAGTTCCCAATAAATACTATGTAATTGTGTGTGTATTCCCCTTTAACAAAACCTTTGGATGCATATGAACTTCTGTTCTGGAAATGTTCCACTCTTCATCCTTGATGTTTACCTCAAAACCAATGAGAGATTCTAATTCTGTATCTTGGATCTTCTCAACTGTGTGTATTAAATTTCAGCTAGGGCCATAAATAGGACATCCATATCCTTTAGTTTGATATGTAACCTGGTCTTTGAAGACCTAATTGCCTCCTTTTATACTTCCAGGTGTTAATTTAAGCATCTTACCACAGGCGTTTGCCATCTCAGTAAGATTGCTCTATTAGGAACTTGTAGGGTACCATATGTCATTCCTTCTGGCAAGTTCAGGGATGAGGCCATGTGACATGATTTGCATGGTCAGAAGGTCTCTGTGACAACTCATCCTCTAACAAGTGAAAGCTAATGCTTCAGGCTTAGAACACAGCTCTTTGATGTACTGTTTATAGCACCAGAATATGGCAAATGCAAAGAGAATGGCAGTCAAAATGGGGAGGGCAGTCGGGATATGAAAAAAATGGCATTGTTTTCCGTTTTTGGCTGTGGCCAAGTATTGTTGCAACTCAAGGATGGCAGAAGAAATGTGAAGCCTATTTTGGCTCTCAAGACAGAAATGCAGCATTTTCTGGGTTTTTTTTTTTGTTATCAGAAAAGACTGTCACTTTCCATACTATTCCAATAACTTGGGAAATATGCACCTTCTGACCTAGGGCACTACCAGATGGCTGTCATTTTGGGGTAGGATTCAATCACATACTGGTAAATTCAGGTCGTGCAATTAAAGTTGATTTGGTGCTCTTGCATAACAAACCAGCTTCCACCCAAAACCAGATTTTTTGCAATAAGGAGAGTGACAGGAAAAGGCACTGGGAAGTGTAGGATAATGACTGCTTGATACAACCTTGTGTGATATCCCTGCAAGCACATCAGAATGAATGCTCAATAAATAGCTGACCTTGCCTCTCTGCCCCACAAACTTTGTGCAAGTAAGTTGAGACAAATGTTCAATATACTGGCTGTTCAGAAGTGACCCTAGACTGCTGAAGACAATTGCAGAATGTTGATCATAGGGTTAGAACTGGCTCAGGAAGCTTAATATCTTGGAATGTAAATTGGAAGACATGGAAAGACCATTCCTATATTCGCACAGAGAAAAGCTACAAACCCCTATCTTCAACAAAAATGTGGGTTTCCACCAAGGAAAATGAAGCTTTCTCCAAATAAAATAGGTGATGTGATAATCAAAACAACTTATTTAGTATATAAGTTTTCAGATTGCCCTTCAAGCAAAATGGAAACGACAAAAGCTATCCTTTGAAAGTGTATCTGAAGAAGTGTGCATGCACACGAAAGCTCATACCAATGACAAACTTAGTTGGTCTCTAAGGTGCTACTGGAAGGATATTTTTTTTAAAAAAATGGTTTCTACTACATCAGACCAACCTGGCTACCTACCTGTAACTAGAACTTTGAAAGCTAGTTTTAGGTAGCCTGTGCATAGCACTTTATAGAATACAAGAAAGCGGATGCACATCATGGAGAGCTTACAATCAAAGTTTCACAGGGGAAACAGCAGAGGGCTGGGAGGGAAGTGGAGGCAGGGGCAATATGTGAATGTTTCAAATACCTGTGCTTAGCCTTTGTTTACAGGCTTAGTTGCAGTAGGGCATGGGAATTAGGGGCCTGACCCAAAGACCTCACAGAAAAGGTAGGTCTTAAGGAGGAATTTAAAGGAAGTAAGGTGGTATCACACAGGTATTCTGGTAAGCAGCTCCAAGTATATAGTGCAGAAAGGGATAAAGAGTTGAGTCTTTTGAGGGAGCAGAAGGAAGGTCATAGTTGAGAATATATATCAGAGCAGAGATGAGACCATTACAGGCTACGGGATCATTAAAGAACTAAAATCATCTCTTGAGACCACTGTCTTCTGTATTCTACAAGATGATCAATTTTAAATCCAAAGCACAAATGTAGTGGTATAGTGTGTATTTCTTTCAGCATAAAGTTAGGTCTCTATTCATAACTGAGAACAATGTTCTATTGCCCCTCCCACTATGCAGCTCCAACAACTTATCCAACAACTCTAAAAACAACAAATGGATTATTGGATGACTTATACATGCCCAGGTTGCCTTTGTCCAACAAGCACAGATGCAAAGTGATAATAAAGTCAGCTTTTAGAAGTCAGAGCCACTAGTGTGACCTGCTATGGGAGAAAGTTGCTTTTTCTCTTTGAAATTTTTGTGTATGCCTAAAATGTCACTGTTTTGTTTTTTGTCCCATAAATGCTGAAGAATTTCGCCTTGCAGCCAGGGTACTCTCTGGCCCATCTACATCATTCTCAGTCTGCAAACACATTTGTCAGGGAAACACAGTTGGCAGAAAACCTCATGCCATTGCTTGCTGCTCACTATCACTGGCAGTACTTAAGGAACAGAACCGGGCGGGGGGAGCATTTAAGGGCACTTACCCTGGGCCTCCACATATAGAGGAAGACACATTAATGCTGACAAACAGCAACCGAGAAGGGTGGTTGCCTCAAATTAACATTCAGCTGTTGGATGCTAAGCTTCTGGGTGTTCAAAAGTTCTTGTTAGTGCAATCTTTCTGAACAAATCAGGATCTGATCATTTTTGCCAGGATATCTGTCAAAGGTGCTTCAACAAGCAGGAAAAAACTACAGCATGTCCCAACTGATATGTGCATCTGGATATACCCATACTCAAAGTATGCATCCCATTCACAAGTCCTTCATTTCCCCCCCCCTCTCTTCTGAGTGTTAGACAATATGTACGGATCATATTTTAACTGCCTTTCAGTGTCTTAGGTTCATACGTGGCTGGCTGGAGGTCCTTCCGCAGCTGAGAATATTAAAATCAAATTTACACAGTGATCCAAGCAATGCTTTACAAAGAAACCAGTCTGTCAAAACCTCCATACATTGATCATATTTTAAGAAAAGCGTACTATTATGTGATGCTTTGATATGCGCCACCCTTTCTTCAGAGAATCTAGTGGCATATGCAGGGCTCCATTCGGGTACTTGTCAGGCCCAGCTGTTTAGCATCAGACACAGAAAGAACCTCTTTATACATCTTGACTTCAGGCCATCTTTAGCCTTTAGTTAAGTGTTCTTGAGTCATCCTGAATTTAGTCAAATATGCAGCCTGATCCTATCTGTGTTTTACACAGGCGAAAGTTCCCCTGAGTACAGTGAGGTTTGTTGCCAATAAAGGAAATGGAATTGCAGCATCAGGCCACACTCTGGAGAGTACTTACCAGGAAACAACTCCCACAAAACCAAATGGATCTTACTTCCAACAAACCAGCTCCCAGTGATGGCCCTCCTTCCCCAAAATGTCACCCCCTGCAGAACCATCTAACCTTGCTGGGAGTAGAGCAGTTACCACGTCCTCTAAACAAACAGTTGTCTGCTGGATCTCTCAGCGGCCTTTGATACCATCGACCATAACACCCTTCTGGACCGTCTAGAGGGGCTGGGAGCTGGGGGTACTGTTATACAATGGTTCCGCTCCTTTCTCCAGGGCCGTGTCCAGAAAGTGGTGGTGGGGGGTGAGTGTTCAGACCCCTGGGCTCTCACTTGTGGGGTGCCTCAGGATTCCATCCTCTCCCCTATGCTTTTTAATATCTATATGAAGCCGCTGGGAGAGTGAAGGCGGTGAATGTCCTGTGTGAGTGCCTGGAGGCAGTTGGAGGATGGATGGTGGTTAACAGATTGAGGTTGAATCCTGACAAGACAGAAGTACTGTTTTGGGGGGACAGGGGGCGGGGTGGGTGTGGGGGACTCCCTGATCCTGAATGGGGTAACTGTGCCCCTGAAGGACCAGGTGCACAGCCTGGGAGTCATTTTGGACTCACAACTGTCCATGGAGGTGCAGGTTAATTCTGTGTCCAGGACAGCTGTCTACCAGCTCCATCTGGTACGCAGGCTGAGACCTTACCTGCCCGCGAACTATCTCGCCAGAGTGGTGCATGTTCTACTTATCGCCCGCTTGGACTACTGCAATGATAATGATAATGATATCCCTTCCCAGCTTATGCCCCCATCAGTGGTGTACTGCCTCTGAATAATGATGTTTCATTTAGCTTTTCTGGCTAATAGCCACTGAAAGGCCTCTTCTCCATTAATTTGTCTATTCTCATTTTGAAAGCATCTAAGTTGATGGACATTGCCACATAGTGTGCAGTACCAACAGGAAATGCCATTAGCTAATTAGGCTTCGTGTGAAGAAATACTTTCTATTGACTGTCTTCCATCTATTGGGTGACCCTGGTTTTAGAGTTACAGGAGCACATTCTTTCCACCTACTTTTACTATGGGCATTCATCATTGAATAAGGATGCATCAAAGTCCCATATAGACACAGTGTATGAAGTACAGAAATCCATTCACATGGCTTGAAAAGGACAATGTCCTTTGCATTTACTGCTATGGAACTCAGCTGAAGATAAGACTGGATCAGCCACCAGATTTATTGACTGTTAAGCAAATGCTTTACTTTTCTGCTGAGATCAAGGAAGCCCAAGTGTGCTTAACTTTCTAAAAGGCCCCGTGCTTGCAAAATAAGGAGGAAAGAAACCAAGTTAAAGCTGAGCTGCTTCATTAATTCAGTGCATTTGCTTCCCTCTGCCTCCCTTAAAAACCACACTGTGCTTTATTCTGTGTTGTTGTTGAATGATGTGAACCTTGCAGCTGTAAAACTCATTAGGAGCCACTGTAACTTGTTCATGAGAATGTGACGGTAGAAGTACTGACAACGTGAAAAAGAGTAGGGACTTAATGCTCTGCTTGGGGGGGCGAGTCATTCTATACTGTTTTCTTTCCTGGTTCCATTCTGCTATCCATCTCTCTTGTCAACCTATATGATAGTCTCTTATCCTTGCTTTCTCCATTACTCTCCCTGTCTCTTACCATAATTGTCTGTATTTCTTTTCCACTTTATCTTTCCCCAGCAACTCCCTCATGCCTCTCTCCTCCATACTTGCTTGTCAATCTTTCCTTTGGCACTCACAGAGAACAAAGTAGAAAGGGCCCATTGCCGTGTATCATTCTCCTCTCACTTGCTCTAGTTAACTCCAGCAAAGCAAGTGCAACTGCATCTTGATCAATCTAATAGAATACACTCTTTCCGTTAATCTAGTGTTTCTCAAACTTGGGTCCCCAACTGTTGTCGGACTACAACTCCCATTATTCCTAACTAGCAAGACCAGTCAGTTGTCAGGGATGGTGGGAGTTGTAGTCCAACAACAAAAGGTTTTCCCAGCCATGTGCTGTGGAACCATGATGTTCCTTGTGAGATTATCATGGGTCTTTCACTAATGGCAGACAAAGGAAGCTTAACCACCATTATTGATTTTCTTCTGCAATTCACAGCAAAAATGGTTGTTTCTTCAGCTTGTAAACCACCTTGTGTATAGTAATATATTAACACAGTATAGAAATTAAAAGTGAAATGAAATGAAATGGGGGGTATTTTTCTTTTACACTTTGTCAGATTGCCTGAGACAACAGTGAAGCTAAACAGGTCACACTGGTGTCCCAAGTCTACTGAGAATGGTCCTTAGAATAACCTACAAGATTCCCTGAAACCTACAGCACGTATATGGCAGGTGCACAAGGCTTTCTTAACAGATTGCTCACATATTACTCTCATTTTAAAACAGCTACACTGGTTATCAATGGTCTTTTGAGCCTGATTCAATTTACTTATGCAGACATTTGTTAAAAGGGAGATATTAAAAGCACAACTTCAGGCAATACCAATGAGACGGAAACATGGAAGGTGCCTAAAGAAGCCAGGCTGGCTATCTAAAGAACTTTTGACTGAGTTAAGATTTAAAAGGGATATGTACAAAAAATGGAAAAGGGGGGAAATCTCCAGAGAGGAATTCAAACATATAGCCAGCACGTGTAGAGACAAAGTCAGAAAAGCTAAAGCACAGAATGAACTCAGGCTCGCCAGAGAGGTTAAAAGCAACAAAAAGGGCTTTTATGGGTATGTCCGTAGCAAAAGGAAAAACAAGGAAACAGTGGGGTCACTCAGAGGAGAAGATGGTGAAATGCAAACAGGGGACAGAGAAAGGGCAGAACTCCTCAATGCCTTCTTTGCCTCAGTCTTCTCCAAGAAAGAAAAAAACGCCCGACCTGAAGAATATGGAGCAGATGATTCAGCAGGGGAAACACAGCCCAGAATAAGTAAGGAGGTAGTACAAGAATACTTGGCTAGTTTAGATGTATTCAAGTCTCCAGGGCCAGATGAACTACATCCAAGAGTATTAAAAGAACTGGCAGAGGTGATTTCAGAACCACTGGCAATAATCTTTGAAAATTCCTGGAGAACAGGCGAAGTTCCAGCAGACTGGAGGAGGGCAAATGTTGTCCCTATTTTCAAAAAGGGGAAAAGAGAGGACCCAAACAATTACCGCCCAGTCAGCCTGACATCAATACCAGGAAAGATTCTAGAGCAGATCATTAAGCAAACGGTCTGTGAGCACCTAGAAAGAAACTCTGTGATCACTAAAAGTCAGCATGGGTTCCTGAAAAATAAGTCATGTCAGACTAATCTGATCTCATTTTTTGACAGAATTACAAGCCTGGTAGATGAAGGGAACGCTGTGGATGTAGCCTATCTTGATTTCAGCAAGGCCTTTGACAAAGTGCCCCATGGTATTCTTGTAAAGAAGCTGGTAAAATGTGGGCTAGACAATGCTACCATTCAGTGGATTTGTAGCTGGCTTACTGACCGAACCCAAAGGGTGCTCATCAATGGCTCCTCCTCATCCTGGAGAGTAGTGACTAGTGGGGTGCCACAGGGTTCTGTCTTGGGCCCAGTCTTGTTCAACATCTTTATCAATGACTTGGATGATGGGCTTGAGGGAATCCTGAGCAAGTTTGCAGATGACACCAAATTGGGAGGGGTGGCTAACACCCCAGAGGACAGGATCACACTTCAGAATGACCTTAACAGATTTGACAACTGGGCCAAAGCAAACAAGATGAATTTTAACAAGGAGAAATGTAAAGTACTACACTTGGGCAGACAAAATGAAAGGCACAAATACAGGATGGGAGACACCTGGCTTGAGAGCAGTACATGTGAAAAGGATCTAGGAGTTTTGGTTGACCACAAACTTGACATGAGTCAGCAGTGTGATGCAGCAGCTAAAAAAGCCAATGCAATTCTGGGCTGCATCAATAGGAGTATAGCATCTAGATCAAGGGAAGTAATAGTACCACTGTATTCTGCTCTGGTCAGACCTCACCTGGAGTATTGTGTCCAGTTCTGGGCACCACAGTTCAAGAAGGATACTGATAAGCTGGAACGTGTCCAGAAGAGGGCAACCAAAATGGTCAAAGGCCTGGAAACGATGCCTTATGAGGAACGGCTTAGGGAGCTGGGTATGTTTAGCCTGGAGAAGAGAAGGTTAAGGGGTGATATGATAACCATGTTCAAATATATAAAAGGATGTCATATAGAGGAGGGAGAACGGTTGTTTTCTGCTGCTCCAGAGAAGCGGACACGGAGCAACGGATTCAAACTACAAGAAAGAAAATTCCACCTAAACATTAGGAAGAACTTCCTGACAGTAAGAGCTGTTCGGCAGTGGAATTTGCTGCCAAGGAGTGTGGTGGAGTCTCCTTCTTTGGAGGTCTTTAAGCAGAGGCTTGACAGCCATCTGTCAGGAATGCTTTGATGGTGTTTCCTGCTTGGCAGGGGGTTGGGCTGGATGGCCCTTGTGGTCTCTTCCAACTCTATGATTCTATGATTCTATGATTCTATGATTCTATGATTTAAAGTCCTGAATAGTCTGAGATTCAAGTATGTGATAGAATGCCTTCTCCCATACTTTCTCTCCATTTTTAAAGATCAGGTAGGGAGACCTTCCTGGTAGTCCCAAAAAGGGATGAGATCAGTAGTGCTGGGACCCATAGTTGGGCTTTTTCAGTGGCAGCTCCAAAACGTTGGAGCCATCTCCTTACTGAAGTACACCTTGCCTCAGAGTTAAACCTTTTTAGGAACAAGGTAAAGACGTACCTATTTCATGAGGCAGGTGGAAATGTGTAAAACATCTGTGGTTAGTTTTGGATTGTGTCACTCACAATTTTATGCTTTCTTTCTTGGTTTATGCTGTGCTTGTCTTGTATTTCTGTTTTAATAGTGTGAGGGACAAGGGATACAGGGAAGTCCCTCCCATCTTAAGTTCCAGCCCATCCCCAAGCGCTGGAGAGAGTAAGGAGAGCTCTGCCTCCAGCGGAGAGTCAGGAAGTGGTGTCTGAGGCTCAGGCAAGGTTGTGGAGCCCATGCCTCAGGTGGGACAGGAAGTTGGGCGCACGGGGGGGAAGGCCAATTCCCCCAACTCCCGAATTGCGACGCAAACGTAGGGGGAAGAGGTTGGGTCTCCCAAAGCTTTTGTGCTGGAAGAAAACGCGCCAATCGCCATTCGGAGGTTCTGACACCTCACCTTAAGCATGTATATAGATCGTTCTGACCACTGTAAATAATCAGCACTTAATAAAAGCCTAAAAAGACTATGCTGGAGTCGTTACTCTAGAGTAGCCACATCAGGCCCTCTGACAAATAGCTTTTAGAATATCTATTGATGTGTTTTATAATGTGTTGTACGTCGCCAACCTAGCAGTTCGAAAACACGTCAAAGTGCAAGTAGATAAACAGGGGTGGTGGGAAGGTAAACGGCGTTTCTGTGCACTGCTCTGGTTCGCCAGAAGCGGCTTTGTCATGCTGGCCACATGACCTGGAAGCTGTACGCCGGCTCCCTCGGCCAATAATGTGAGAAGAGCGCCACAACCTCAGAGTCGGTCACGAGTGGACCTAATGGTCAGGGGTCCCTTTAGCTTTACTTTTACCTTACATCGCCCTGTGACCTTATGGTGAAAGGCGGTATGTAAATTCCTAAATAAAGAAATAGACAGATAAACCAATAGAAATTTCAAAAACAAAACAAACTGCTGGTCTAGGGAACATAATTTCTATTATTTGGTCAGGAGGAAATGTGTATCTATGGTTGTTAAGCATACGGTAGTAATATCTGTGCAGTACTGCCTAGAATGAGACTTTTTTACCACACGCACCACCAGCCCCACCATTTATATTACAAACTTTGTGTTTGGGTTTCAAACATTAGTTATTCAGTGTATGTTAGCGAAATGAAATGCCAATCATTGTGATGGATGAAGAGCAGGGGAAAGAGGGACATTCCAAGCACTAGCTGGAGATGCCAGGGATTGAACCTGGGAACTGCTCTACCTGCCACTTAGCTACAGCCCTTACCAATGGCACAGCTTTGTCAAAACAATTGCACAAACCAGCAATTAATGGTTGTAAAAGTAAAAAATCCCCATATTTTTAGATCAAAAATTCTCATTGTGCTATTTTCCCTAGTCCCTCCTATCAGAAGCCTTGATTGTTCTGCACATGCAGCAGAAAAAGTGGTAGCAGAATCTTCCAGAGGCACTACTTCAGATAACAAACAAACAAACAAACAACAGGATAGCAGTTCTAGCTCAGTTCAACCCTTGTGGCACCAATTTCCTACTTATAGGGATTTTAAAATACTGTACATATGCAAGTGTTTTCAAAAGTGGTGTCCTTCCACATATAGTCTGAAACAGAGCTCTGCCTAAGAGTTGTCACCACGTTGCTTGTGGGCAGAAAAATGGAGGGAACCATTTCACCAATTTTCTGCAAGAGCAGAAAAAAACTCCAATGTTTTCTCAGGGATGGGCGTTACCTTTAGCAGCTTCTTTTCTCCTCCCCCTCAGCGCCCCACAAAGGGTTTGTTTGTTTATCTGCTGCAAAGGACAGAAACACCAACTGTGTAGGCAGCCTGGTCATCATTTTGCATCCTCTTTGATGCACTGAACACTGTGCCATTCCAGGGCATACAGTGGAAGGGGGGTGGCGAGAGATGTACAGCAGAATATTTGAATAAAATGCTGCAAAGTGGCCTTCGATTTATACCGGGTAGCTAGGTGTAGAAAGAAAAATCTCAAGGGTCAGTCCCCACCCCCCGGCCGCCCCCCCCAAAAGTCTTTTGATAAATTTTGGCTCAACCCTTAATCCAAAGTGGTACCGTCCATCCCATCCCCTCAGAACTCTACCACCTTATTCTGCTGCACATGTAGACCAGGTTTCAGGCACTCTCTCATAGCGAATTATCTCCTTATGCTGGAGTGCAGCCAGTCTTCCACAGACAGGACTGCTGCCTCTGTGTGTCTCTATGCTTCTCTCATGTATCCCCCTTCAAAATCTACCATCTGTTTGTTCTTCCTAAGGACATGAAATTAATTAAGGAAGAACATAGCTGTTTTTAGAGAACAGGAAATAACAATAATTAGTTGAGAGGCAATATTTCATTGTTTAAGTTACTCTCATCCCACAAGCAAGCATCAACATATTATTTGGGGCTTACATATAACAGATTATACAAAACATGGCAACAGTGGTATTTTTCTAGAAAAGAGGTGCCGGAACTGACCGTGAATGCCTCCCCTGTTTGAATGCCTCCCCTGTTTGAATGCCTCCCCTGTTCTCTTATAATGGCAATGGCGCTCACCTGAGAGGTGCCAGAACTTAGTTCCGACTGGGGGGGGGGAGCTCTGCATGGCAAGGATAAAGAAGCTACCGGTAGTTTCCAGTCAAGGCATTGGATTGAGATTCTGGCTACTCTGAAACTTGGAATATGCTCTGTGACTCATCTGCACCACCTGTGAACTGGGAGAAATGCTTATGGAATGGCTGTGAGTCTAAAACGCATTCGTATCCGTGAGATGTTTAATATTAAACATGGAAAGCATAGGGGAACAGCTGCAGATCAGTGGCAGAGTGCATTCAGGAGGTCCTAGATTCAAAGCCTGGCATCTTCAGTTAACATGATCTAAGGCAGCAAGACTTGGAAAGACCTTGGGATAAGGTCCAAAGGAGCCACTGCTGGTTGGGAGTGTAGAATGCTGCTTCAAACACACATGTAATTAATGATGTAAAAGAGATGCAACATGGCCATTGGCCACACCTGGCAGAAAGAGTGAAGGGGCCACAGAGATTGGCACACTGGAGCAGAGCAGTGGGAATTCTCATGTGACTGGACTGGAGTAGTCTGCATCCGAGCTTCAAGATCTTATTTCTCTCTCTGTGTGGTCTTGCCAACTCCTCCTAACAGCACTTGTTTATGCAGTTGCCCCCCACCCCGCCAAGAGTCAGTAAACAGATCCTCTCTGATTTCATTGTTATTCTCCTCCCCCTCCACCTATGAGATTCTTAGCAGAGTTAGATTTACTTCTTAGCACTGCCTTGCCAGTATATTGCTTTTTGCAATCATGTTCCCACCCTACCCCTGCTGCAAAGCAAAATCTGTTTTAAAAAAGAAAAGAAAGCAACCTGGGTTGAAATGGAGAGCAGGTTATTCTGAAAGCCTTCCAACAAGCAATGAGGAATCAAGATGCCCCTTAACCTTTCCCTGATCCTCTTTCCCTTCTAACTGATTATAGACTCTGTATGTTTAGCTACTTTAGTGAGCTTCAATGCATGCTCCCCCATGTGCAGCTTCCGATTGGTTTCAGCTTTGCCGTATCAGTCCACAAGCTTCCAGTTACCAGATGTAAGTCTGCAATCCCATGTATACTTATATGGAAGAAAGCTTTATTGAATCCAGGGGTACATACTTTGAAGTAAAGATGCATAGGATCTGGCTGTCACTTCAGGACTGCATTCCTCGGGCAAAAGTCCCAGTGAACTCACGCTCCCACCTATAGACTCAAGCTGCATAGATTAAACAGGTGATGTTAACTCTATGCTAGTTATTTATCTGGTTTGCTTGTCAACCTACCTACTCATCTATTTCTGCTGGGGATAAGAATAAGTGGGAGGAAAGCTGATATAATTTAAAACTGCCAAGGAAGGCTCAGAGAACTCGTGGGCTGTCAAACAGAAGTGAAATCCCAAGCCCCAGAGAAAGAATCAGAGACGTTTCACAGCGCTTGGCAACAGCAGAGGCTCTGGTGTATCATTTGCCTAAACAACTGAAGCTTGGATTTTGCAGGAAGAAGACTAGGACAGAGCGTTTTAAACATATTTGTGAAAATGAAAGAGCACCGACCTCAGCAAGCAGTTGGTCAACTCTTCCCAAAATAGCTGTCTCCATTTGGTCTGCGGAGAGGCAGGCAGGCAGTGGAGTGGATCTGTCTGCCTCCAAATCTGAAACCCTGGATTGCAGGTCCGACGTCCTGAAGTACAGCAGGAGGCTCAGCACCAAAGAAAGTAAAGATACTCCAGGCAGCCCAGAGCTCAGCAGAAGAGGTATCTTACAGCATCTTTCCCCATCTCCTGTCCTGGGATGTGTGAGGCAGCCGCTCTCCAAGGCACCAGGAGCAGCCCCCTTCCAGCCCTTCTCCTCCACCACCATTCCTTCCCTGGCCTGAGAGGCAATAAATAAATAAATATAGTATAAATAAAGCTGCAATCTTCCTCTCAGAAGTACAATCCAGAACGCATGAAAAGAGCACCGTCCAAGGGAATCCCAAATGCCACTGAAGTAAGAAGAAGGAAAAAAGACAGCTAACAAAACCAAACAAAAATGTAAAGGGATCAAAAGGAGAAGAAGGGAAACGAACTTTCCCCTTCCAAGGGGAAAAATCAAACTCCAGAAAAGTTTTGGAGTTTTTTGGGGGGAGGGGAGGGGAAACAATCTGATCAGGGCTGTTGTTGTTGTTGTTGTTGTTGTTGTTGTTGTTGTTGTTGTTGTTGTTGTTTGTCTTTCAGCCTTGTTTGTTGTCTCTGTTTTTCTTCCCTCCCTCTTTGTTTGATAAGTTTTCAGTTCCTTAGCAGAGCAGGCAACAGATTGTGCATGGAGGTCCCCATTAGAGAGAGGTAATTCTCAAATGATTGGGAGTTGTACTGTGGCTGTTCCTGACTTCTCTGTAATATGACACACATACACACACTCTCCCCTCTCCTCTCCTCTCCTCTCCTCTCTCTGTCTCAGATATGCTGGCTGCACGGCTTCCCAAAGCAACCTCCTCTGCTCTCCCTTTCTCTGCCGATGATTTATTTATTTATGCAAAACTGCTGGGTGGGATTGGATTCCAGGCTCCCACCTCCTCCAAAGCCCCACAGGTCCCTCAAGTGCCTTTCATCAGCTTCTCTTTGAAGTGGCACTCACTGCAGTCATTTATAGCTGCAGGAAAGTGACTATAAAGCAGAGGGGCAGGACTTGTGTTACCCACCCACCCATCTCACATCAGGGCGATTATGTCTGTGGGTTTGTTTTGATTTTCATTGCATCTGTGGAAGTCAAGCATCCTCCTCCCGGTCTGCTCTTTCCAGACAGGTCTGCTGTTTTCGGACCAATTTCGGATCTAAAGAACTTTGGATAGTTCACTCAATCAAGTGCTTTCAGTCAGTTGATTTGTCCTGAATCTTTTTTTGCAGCTCCTTTCTTTGTGTTGTGGCTTCATTGCTGATATGTCTGGATCCCTTTGGCTCAGGCATTTCACACATGTGAAGCATGTTCCTCATGTCAGCAAGGAAACCAAACTGCAATTCTGGAGAACAATGTGCGTGTGGGATGTAACTTCAGACTAATGGTTCAAATCTTCTCAGTTAGGTTTGCCAGAGTACAGATATCATGTAAATCGGGTCCTCCCTGCAAGAGAGGGCACGTGTTCCTGTGGGTCCCAGCAGACTAGGTCTAGGTGTTGGGGCGGGACAATTGGAGCAGCCACAACACCCTATTGGTGGTCCATCTGATGGGGTGCAATTGGGCTGAGGGCTTGCCAATCAAAGAGTCAGATGGACCAGTACTTAAACGCTGAGCTCATCGTAGAGACCCTCCTTCTCCGGTTGAGCTGCATCGGAACACCTGCCCACCACACTCTAATTTTAGGGCTTTCGCTTGACATTGCTATGCCGTCGTGTGTCGTCTGCCGTTGCTGCAGGGGCACAGCAGGAATTTTCCCCACTTGGCTGATTGGCTGTAGCCAATTTGGGTTTCGCCTGCTGCACAGCAAATCGTCACAACTTGTAAGGTTGGCAGATAGGCTCTGGTTAATGCTAATAGGGCGGTATGATTGCTTAAAGGTAAAGGTAAAGGGGCCCCTGACCATCAGGTCCAGTCGTGTCCGACTCTGGGGTTGCGGCGCTCATCTCGCTCTATAGGCCAAGGGAGCCGGCGTTTGTCTGCAGACAGCTTCCGGGTCATGTGGCCAGCATGACAAAGCTGCTTCTGGTGAACCAGAGCAGCGCACAGAAACACCATTTACCTTCCCGCCGGAGCGGTCCCTATTTATCTACTTGCACTTTGATGTGCTTTCGAACTGCTAGGTGGGCAGGAGCTGGGACCCGAGCAACGGGAGCTCACCCCGTTGCAGGGATTCGAACCGCCGACCTTCTGATCGGCAAGCCCTAGACTCTGTGGTTTAACCCACAGCGCCACCTGGGTCCCATGATTGCTTACCACCCTATAATTATATATTCAGGTATTTCTCTTAAGGGAATCCATGGACTGATGGTTGGTATTCCCCCAAGCCGGGTTGCTCTAAACCAGTGTTCTGGGCACACGTGGGGGAATCAGGGCCCAGTTGGCGCATGCCAGTCGGGCAACCCCGTCCCAGGTGTGTACCTGGCTGCTGTCTCCAGGTGCGCCCTGTGTCAGTGCTACCCTAGGTAGCTAGTCGAACCAGAGCCTATGCAACCACTCATTTGATTTGCAATCAATAAAGTTGTGGCCTAAATTCTGCCAAAAACCAAACCAAAATTACGAGTTATGTCTGAATTTATTTCTAGGCCTGGGATAGAGGCATAGCTGCCAAGTTTTCCCTTTTCTCGCGAGGAAGCCTATTCAGCATAAGGGAAAATCCCTGTAAAAAAGGGATAACTTGGCAGCTATGGATAGAGGGTCTCCACACGCAAACTCTCACTTTAAAATAGTAAGTTCATAGGACAGATTAACAGTTATGCAAAGTGGGCTATGGCCCCTATACTATGATGAAACTATAGGGGAATTTCACAGTGAGCTAAGGATGCTTAAAAGTGATAACGTCATGAAGGGAAAGCAGTTACAGTATGTAGGATTGACTAAAATTTCAGACACCTTTCCAGAATGAAGAATAGAATGGCCATGATTTCTGTACAGTTGCAGGTTTTAGGTGCAGCTTCTGTGGATGAGCGTTGGCTCTCTTGGCTACTAGCTATGATGGCTATGTTTTACCTCTACTGCTAGAGGCAGGGCATTTCTGTATAGCAGCTGCTGGGAATCACAACTGGGAGCACAACTGTTGCACTAGGATTCTGCTTTCGGGCTTCCCATAAGCATCTGCTTGGCCACTGTGAGAACAGGATGCTAGACTGGACTGTTATTATGTTCTGAAATGCTGGTAGAGATGAATTGGGTTTGGTCTCTGACACAGGGATAGTATAGGGCTCCTGCATCCTTTAATCTAGCCTGTTAAAGGCCAGGACCTAGAACTTAGATTAAATGAAGGAAATAGTACGGTTCCAATGGCTCCATTTGCCTCCGAAAAATAAATAATAGGAAGAAGGAGGAGGAGGAGGAGGAGGAGGAAGAAGAAGAGGAAGAGGAAAAGGAAGAGGAAGAGGAAAAGGAAGAGGAAGAAGAAGAAGAAGAAGAAGAAGAAGAAGAAGAAGAAGAAGAAGAAGAAGAAGAAGAAGAAGAAGAAGAAGAAGAAGGAGGAGGAGGAGGAGGAGGAGGAGGAGGAGGAGGAGGAGGAGGGGCATTGGTGTAATCTCTGTATGTCCCTAGGTCACAATAATTGGTGTAAACTTTGTATGTGCCAATGAATTGTAGATTCTGTAACACCGAGACTCAGAAATCTTAGTTCAACAGCGAGAACCCCTTAAATTTCTCTTTTACAGTAGCTGGTAAGGGAATGGAAACAGACCTCTTTGGTTGGATGCAATTTCCTTAGAACTCATTTTGCAGGTCCTGAGATTGCACACCTCCTCCCAGCCATTCTCCAGAACTTCAATGCTACAGGAATTAATCTGGCAGTTCATGAGTCTGCCCAGAAGCAGTTCCAACATAATGGTCAAACTCCATGAGAACAGCTCTGTAATTATTCCTGTGAAGCAGTAATATTTGGAAAATGCTGAACTGAAATTGAAAATCCATGTGGCTCTGCCAGAAGTTTGGCCAACAGGCAGGAACTCAGTGAGCTCTGGTACAGGCAAGTGGCCAGGTTGAGTCAATGGAGTATTATAACTTTAGTCAGCTATAACCAAAGGCAAGTTATGAAGCCATGAAGACAAAATCACAGGTTTTTATCTGGGAGGCAGTTCCATAAGGTGAAGTAAGGTGAGCTGGGTGGGAAAGAAGAATTGTGTATGTTGATGGAGAAAGGTCTTGGCTTGCTGGTTACAGGTTACCATGGCAACATTGAGAAATGGAAATAATCTACTCCAGAAGAACTGCTAGCTCATCCAAAGGTATAGCCAGGAGCCAATAGTAGACTGGAACAAGAAAGGATGGATTGGTGAATGCTAACTCTTCCTAAGTTTAAACAACAAAAAGTAGTGTGGCACATGAGAACACTAACAAATGTTACGTGCCACAACTACCCAAGCATTCCATGTTGGTTGAAAACCCTTTGCTGGTTTTCCAAGTTGATTGAAACATCAGATAGTGCTTATGCCCAACTTCAGTTAGTGTGCCAGCTACAGCTGTTCCTGGATCTGGCCAACTTGGCCTCAGTAACCCATGCACTGATAACCTCATGTTCGAACTGCTACAGTGTGCATTATATGGGAGTACTCTTGAAAAAGATTCAGAAGATGTAGCTGGTGCTACATGCTGCTACATTGTTATGGAGTGATTAGAGAAGACAGGGCCTTATCAGTGATGGCACCAAGACCTTAGGACTCCTTCCTTGAAGAAATATGGCTGTTCCCCTCACCGTAGACATTTAGAGGCCTGCTAAAGACTCCTGTATTCATCTGGTCCTTCAGGAATTAAATGTCCCAATTTTTGTCTGGAATTTTTTGTAATGGTACTGTATTTTGATTATGTTGTACACTTCCCTGGGCTATTGATTGGGGAGGAAGGGTTGTATAGAGATCAGATAAACAAACAAAGCATAGTTTAGTGCAGCATACAAACATGGCCTCTTAACAAGAGGTAACAGTGTGGTAAAGCCAGGTTTGAGGAGGCCCTTGGCAAAGTACCCTCTGAGTAGCACCCTCCCACAGCAACAGGCTTGCCTAGTGAGCTTACCAGGTAGTGATGGCAAATGACAGCAATACTCTGATTAGGACCAGGTATCTGGATCTAGGAATCAGACACCATTTTAATTTCCCCCAATGCTCACTGTGCTTGGGACACTGGGTAAAATTAAAATGGCAACAGGCTCTTAGACCCACCTACCATGTCCTGATTTATAAGAATAAATGTGCATAAATTGAGTCCAGGGTAGTAGGGCAGGTGTTAGAAGTGGGTCCTGTGGAGTGTCCAGGATACTGGATTGGCAGAACAATGCAACTGTTTTATCCCAGTTAACTGACAGATCAGACCAGACAAGCATCTCAAATGAACTGATTGTGCACCCTAGAGCATGGTGCAAGATGCTCTGTCGACATGCAAGGATTTGTTTGCTGATGATGTGAAAAAGGTTCCCTAAAGGTAGACAGTTTGAAATAACTATTTGAAGTCAATAACCCATATTCTGAAAGACAATGACTCCACAGATCCTTAATGGATGTGTGCCTTCTTTGTGAATGTCCCAGTAGGCACCACAGTTTGGGGTCAGTCTACCTCATACAGACACACTGAAAGAAAGCAGCCCGAGGCTACTGTGAAGCGTGCTTACTAAAACACATGCTGAAAATTGGCCTCTCAAATGGAGCTCCCTTCTGACTCTTTGCCTGTCATTTACACAGTTTAAATGAACATTTTGCGTGCAGTCTGTGCTGGAAATTGCTGGCAAAGGAAACTCATATTTGTCTCCAGCCTGAGCTCAGTTTCAGAGTGTTTTGAAGAAATGGACCTTTTGGGACCCAGTTGAAGAGAGCGAGAGAGATCTGTTACCCTTCCGTCAAATAAACCTTTGAAGGACCCAAGAGCACACGCTGTTTATTCTTTGAACAGCCATATCCCTTTCGCAAGCCACTTGTTTTCTAAAATGAGATTTTAGTGTCTGCTTGACAGGAAATCCTTTCTTAATTTCTTCTAATGGGTTCCTTGTCATTTAACAGCTCGAATGAATGTTGTGCCTTTGGTATGCTTTGCAAACATGCTCCTATTAACAGATATCTTCTTTCAACAGCTTTTCATATATATATCTGAGTCTTTCTAACACATGATGAGGTGCAAGGAATAAGTGCATTAATTTTTTAAGAACGTTGTGTAGATTTCTTCTGAACTTTGTGGTTCTTTGATTTTTTTTCAAGGTTCTATGGATCCAGCTCAGTTAACATTGTTATGCAGTATATTAACCTTTGTTTGTTTATTCAATTGCACCCCATATTTTTTGTCCTGATCAGCTCCTGAAGTAGCTTTAGAAAAATATACAATTGCAATCCATGAAAAGGCACAATGGACTGGATTGCCTGGCAGTGTTCTATGGCAATCTATTCTGGTCCCTAACAATTTGATTTCTTTTCCAGGTTCCACACTGAGGTTCTTCCTCCAAGATGGAAAACGTAGAAGGAAGTGCAGATGGACAAAAGGGCTGGCTGGTTATAAAGATATCAGCTCACAGAAAGCTCCTGTCTGGTGATATCAATATGTCCTCCGGATAGTAAATTAGTATTGCTCTCTCTTAAAAAGGATGGCAATTACAGTAGAGATGGCAATTGCAATAAGGAACTGTGGATGGGCACAATCCTGTAATTCCCAAAGTGTATCATGAAAAAAAACCGCTACAGTATTGCAAGAAATAAATGAAATAAGGAATTAAAGGCTCTTGTGAGTTCATAGTATCCATCTACAGAGGGGGCTATCCTCTGCATGAGTTGCAGCTTTGAACTTGCTTAGAACAATGATTCAAGCAATAACACATGGGATGGACACAGAGTGAGAGCTAAGAGTAGTTACTTTTCTACTCTGAAATCTTATCTCATTGGGTATAGCAAAGGTTTTGAAACATTGGTGAACAATGGGATTAGAAGAGCAAAGAGGCAAGCTGGTAGGTCAAGTGGATGGGTTGATCAACCTAGATGATGGTGATGATGATGATGATGATGATGATAATAATAATTTATTATTTATACCCTGCCCATCTGGCTGGGCCTCCCCAGCCACTCTGGGCGGCTTCCAACCGAATATTAAAAACAGTACAGCATCAAACATCAAAAACTTCCCTAAACAGGGCCACCTTCAGTTGTCTTCTAAAAGTAAAATAGTTGCTTATTGCCTTGACATCTGCTGGGAGGGCGTTCCACAGGGCGGGTGCCACTACCGAGAAGACCCTCTGTCTGGTTCCCTGTAACCTCACTTCTCGCAATGAGGGAACCGCCAGAAGGCCCTCAATGCTGGATCTCAGTGTCCAAAACTAGTACACTCTAGATCCAAAACTAGTACACTCTAGATCAGGCATGTCAAACCTGCGGCCCTCCAGATGTTCTGGCCTACAACTCCCATGATCCCTAGCTAGCAGGACCAGTGGTTGGGGAAGATGGGAATTGTAGTCCAAAACATCTGGAGGGCCGCAGGTTTGACATGCCTGCTCTAGATGATTTGGACTAAAACTCCCATCATCCCTGACTGTGGGCCAAGCTGACAGAGGCTGATGGGAGTTGGAGAGTACCAGACTTGGTTACATGGTCAAAGTTCAAACAAGATCTGTCAGAATCTCTGCTGAGTGGCTCAGACCATGAACTAAGCAGGACAAGAAGTTATGCCGATGAATTCTGAATTTATTTGCTGTATATGGGACAACTTCTGTTGGTGCAAACCATGGGGATCAGTAACTGAAATTCCCTAAGATGGGTTGAGAAGAATCTCTCTGTTCTTCACTTGCATAGGAGCCAACTCCTAAGAGTTGAGGTCCCTTTGCCCCCCCCATATAATATTTCATGGGGCTGCCCCCCAAGTGATAGCATTGCCATTCAAATGGGGGGGTGCCGCATCTTGTGATCAATTATGCAGGGTGGGGCTTAACTGCACACCCCCAATATTTTATTCAAGTTGGTACCCCTGTTCACTTGTAATTTCCTCATGTGGACTAGAGGGCAAAGCTCTCTGAATCCACTCTAGGAGTCACAAATTGAGACTTCAGTAGATACCAACCCCATCCCCTCCTTTTTAAAAAAAAAAAAGCAGCCCAAAGATCCCTGAGTGTGGACTGTCTCTTGTGGATGTGAGGGAGATGGGAAAATGTGCATAGAAAGGAATAAATGTACCCTGATGTGATCTCCTTAGGGTGTTAGAGGGGGTTTTCCTCACAGGGAGGGATGTGCTCCAACCTCCTGATCATTCTAACTTCTATTCTTCTTTCAACAATATTTTTCCAGTACCTATGGACTTATGTGAAGGCATTATGATAGTGACTGTTTTGCTTTCAGTCTCCCTCCCAATAACTCCAAACGCTGTATTTGATTTTGAGTTGCTATTTTTGTATTATTGCTGCTCTTTTCTTTGATAGAATTCACCCTGGTTTTCTTTCCTGATTTGCCAGCCATCTTAGATCCTATCTGTGTATAAATGGATTTATCCTTTCCCTCTCCAGTGTGTATTACTTTTAGATTGACCTACATAGAATCTCACCTGCCATTTTGTTACTCATTCACCAAGTCTGGACTCTAGAGATATCCTTTTGGATCTTTACACACACAGCTTCGGTTTTCACAAATCTGAATAATTTGTTATCATCTGGACACTCACCCCTGACTCTAGATAATTTATAAATAAGAAAGACAGCATCACTCCCAATACATGTCCTTGAGAGACCCCAGTGGTTATTTCCCTTCATTGTGAAAACTTCCTATTTTATTCCCACAGCATCCTGTTTTTGATCCAGCTATCAATCTATAAGAGGCCCCGCTCTCTGATTGCTAGGTTTATTTAGGAGTCTTTGGTGGCTCCCCAGCAGTGATTCACCAATAGTCTGTTGCCGCACTCAAAGAATTCTAGAAAGCTTAACAAGACAGGACTCCCCTTCATAGAAACCATTCAGAAGCTCCAGCAAGGCTTATTCTTCTATATGCTTGAATTCTAGCTTTAAAAACACTTTCCATCAATTTATGTATTACGCATATTAGGCTACTGGGCTTGTAATTTCCAGGCACTCCTTGAATTCCTTTTAAAAACAGGTATTACCTTGACCACTCCTTCCAGTCCTCCACTTATGAGGTCAATTTTAGGGATAGCACGCATATTTTTGTTAGATCATCAGCTGCATGTGTCTTGGTGTGCAGCATCAGCTCAGCAGGAGGGAGGGAGGTCAAGTGAGGCGCAGCCCCACCATGCTGGCTATATGCCACGTGAACTCAAATGCACATTTATATTTAATTTGGATATTAGTTCTAGAACTTCATCTCTTTATACCTCAGTCTGTGTTCCTCAGGTACCATCCCCAGAAAAGACTATTCTGGTGTGAGTTACCTTTCCAGAATCCTCTGTGCAGTGACAGTTCAAATAATTAATCTCACTTCTCTGCAAACTCCTAATCCTTGTTCAGTAATGAAGATAGGTCTATGAGATGTCTAATTCCTGCCACTAGAGGGAACAGATGCTGGTTTTTGAATTGATCAGATTGTGGTACATTAAGACTTCAATTTTAACCATGCCTCCTCAGAGGTAAGTCCTGATGAATTCAGTGGTGCATACTCCTAGGTAAATGGTGTTAGGATCGTAAGTTCAAGGATACCCTAAAATATGGAACTGGGGATTTGAAAGTGAATGTCTGAAGTACCGTACTGGCCCGAATATAAGCCGCACCCAAATATAAGCCACACCTTTAAAATTGGAGGGGGAGGGGGAGAGAAAAGAAAAAACATCCAAATATAAGCTGCTCCCTTCCTCGCTGCTCCTGGCTGCATACTGGGTGGGGGTGGGGGCAACCGTGCTGCGTTACCAGTGGCTTTCCCCTTCCTTCCTCGCTCTCTCCCTTCCCGGCCTTGGGTGAGAGGACAGGGGACTACGCGCAGGGCAGGCACCGCTTTGCTGTGCTCCTGGTGCTGTTTGCCCCAAACTCCTGGCTATATACCGTAAGGTCACTAATATAAGCAGCACTTTAACTTTTCATGGTTGGAATTTGGGGGTAAAGTGAGGCTTATATTCAGGCCAATATGGTAATACAGTGTTCAAGGACTGCCCTTCTTGTCTACAACAATTCATTCTATAGTTGTGTTCAAACAATACCTTTAAAGCGCATTCGAAGCACATTATTTCCTTCAATAATTCTGGGCACCCTCACAGATTTAAAATTCCCAGCAACCTTTAACAAATTACAGTAGCCCAGAATTCTTTGAGGGAAATAATAAGTGTTAAAGGTATAGTGTGTACACAGCATAAATTATTCAATTTCAGATTCTCCTGACAAGTCTGTAGTGTATACACATAACCATTACTGCATGCCAAAACTGTCACAGTAAGTTTTATTTTGGAACTGGTTCTATACTTATAGGGTGTTCAGCATGTACTAAGGATTATACCATGCATTTGTTTCAGCTTACAGCCTGCCCTGTCTTGGAAGGCTAACCACACAGAGACATCTATTTTCAGTACTATATAGACAATTACCAATTCTGCCAAAATATGCTAATCGTTTCCTAAACCAGACCACTACTTAAGTATATATTAAAACATTTATGCCACCCTTCAACCTCTTTGGGGTTTCTGTGCAGTATGCAACAAAAATATATATCATCATGCAAAGTAACATTTACGAAACAGCAGCTAAGACCCTTAAAAGGAGACTGAGATTTGCAACATATTAAAAACGCCTGGGTAAATAAAGGTATTTTAAATATTCCATCATACCCATGGCCATGGCTTAAGTAAGCCAGTTGCTGGCATTCTTCCTCCTCACCCACTACCCCAATCTACCAGTGTGAGGGCTACATCTGAACCAAACTTTATCCTTAATGTTTACAAAGGAAAACGGCTACCATATGTGTAGCCTTCATACCTCAGAACTAACCAGAGAGAGTTCTCCATAATTCACTATTGATTTGTGATACAGGTATTGCAGCCAAGATGCCTGAATGAGTTTATAACTGCTTTTTCCTGCCTCCCAGCCACCTCCATCCTCTTTTCCATCAGTTCATTTGCTGGCCATGTCATGCTGTTTCTCTAGGCGCGGGTTGCTGCATGTCAGCGTAGTTTAGGTCAAATGAGAAGCTTTGGCTGCAGATGTGCAGGGCGGGTAATTTCTTTATCCACAAGGCATTAAGGAATCTTATAATCCTGTGCCAATATAAACAGACTAATTTAGCTGCAGACCTCTTCCAACTGGTATACTTTGAATTATCAGGGCTGCCCTGTTTTAATAAAGTGCCTCCAGGGACATTCTCCACCCCCCAGGGAATTTGGAATCACTTTCTGACTTTGATATACGCAGAAAGATCCATGGTGTGGCCCTTCCTAAAAATGTGAAGTGCAAGGCAGGAGTGTTTGTTCCTGACCCTGAAATGGGACTGGGAATGGCTGTGTCTGAAAGCTGGGAAAAAATAAATAGATGGCTACAATGCTAGCAGATGGTTTTCACTAGCCCAAAATTTCTAATTTCTAATGGAGAAATTCATCAGTATGGAGAGCTGATCATTATTCTCTAAATCATTTATACCCCGCCCATCCGGCTGGGTTTCTCAGGTGGTCTTCCAAATGTTGATTTATTCCAACTCCCACCAACCCTAGGTTAGCCAGCTGTGCTCTAAATATTGGTTTTCCAAAATGAGAAAGTTGTCACTGCATGAAATATTTGCTGCACTCCTGGTTTATCTGGAGCTATAAAATATCATAGGTTCTAAACTACCAATGGTTTGGCACATGGCAATCACATAAGGTTTCCAACTGCCGATAATAAGACTGAGACTATTTGCAGCATGGGGCAAAGTAGGTAAGGAGGGTAGTTATGCACAACATATATGTAAATGTAAATGCATGTGTTTATGGAGAAATAGCCTATTAATACTCTAAATCTGAAAGAAAAAAATCACTTCTGGGTAAGATGGATTGGTCCATTCTAGTCTGCCAACAAAAATCAGAGAAGTGTAAAATCCAAAGAGTTATTTTGTTCTACTCCACACAATCAGGCAACAGAATCCACAAGCATCCCTTTTCTAGGTAACATGCCAACATGCCGCTCTCTCTATATATAGCAAGGAGAAAGAAGGGAAGAAAGATACCACTGGGTCTTTATCATCTGACTGGTCTAGGCTATAAATCTCCAAGAATAAACTATGGTTTGCAATCACCCATCACAGCAAGGAAGGGGAGGAGAGTGTGTGTGCCTGAAACAGCTCATTCCAAATCCTACATGAGAACAAGATATCTGAGATCAGCCAAAGAGCAATGAACCACCCTTGTAGCCAGTATGTATTTTTAATAGCTAGGTGGTGTAATTAGCAGTGCTGGACTGGCCATGGTTTCCATTCAGTCCTGAAGTAAATCAGATGACAGCATTAGGTAATTTTTTTACGAACTCTCAGGGCCGTCGTGGGGATGAAAAGACATAAGCCCATTCATGTTTACAGCTCTAAGCATCTTGGAGCAAGGGAAGGATACAAATGAAATAAATAATCTCTTCCCTAGATCCCCAGTATTTCAATTTCTATCCCAACAACCTTCACCACCATGCTTTCTTATGGGCCTCTCTGGCAGCAGCTGTAGTGCTGCTGAGTGAAAATGTACATGGCCTTTAGATGACTAATCTATGTTTTTCTTAACAAACATCACTGTACTGCCAACAACAATCTGCTTTGCTAACCACATGAAGCCATAGTTTTGTCACAAAATACCATGTTTAAGTGCAAATAATATCCCTTTTTGTAGTTTGTAGGGAAATGAGAGGTCTTGGCTCGTTTAGGTGATCCATTGCTGTCAATAACTAGCAGGCCAACATCTCAAACTATTGTAAATATATTAATGCAAGACTTTCTTTGTATTCACTAGACTCAAAAAAGAACATCTGGAAACAGATGTTCTGTGAAGCAGCATAAAAGGCAGTGGAAGAACAGAAATGGCTCACAGCACAGTGGTAAGGCAAGGAGCAACAATAATGGAGTCTGTCAGTGATTAGTCATTGCTGATCACAAGGGAAAAGCACAACAGGAAGTAGTCATAAACCGCTCTTTGCAAACTTAGTGTTCAATAGAGGAAAGACCTGAAGCTGCTGATAGTAGTATATCATCAGCAGTAAGAGTCTCAGGTCATGCAAATCAATCTGGGAGTGAGCAATTATTAGGCTGAGAACCCAGGCCAGAGACGACAGCTCTATAGAACCACCCTCCCTGGGCACAGCATTCCACAAACAGGGAGCCACCACAGAAATTGTACTCTGTCATGTTGCCACCCTCTGGGCCTCTCATGAATGAGGCACATGAAGAAGAGCCTCAGATGATAACTTCAGGGTCCGGGCCAGTTCATATGAGGAGAGGCAGTCCTTGAGGTGTTGCAGTCCTGAGCCATTTGAGACTTTAAAGGTCAAAACCCTCAGGGACGCGGGTGGTGCTGTGGTTTAAACCACTGTGCTGCTTGGACTTGCCAATTGGAAGGTTGGCAGTTTGAGGGCCCATGATGGGGTGAATTCCTGTTGTTCGGTCCCAGCTCCTGCCAACCTAGCAGTTCGAAAGCATGCAGTGCAAGTAGATAAATAGGTACCGCTCTGGCAGGAAGGTAAACGATTTTTCTGTGCACTTCTTTGGCTTCGCCAGAAGCAGCTTAGTCATGCTGGCCACATGACCTGGAAAAACTGTCTGTGGAAGCGGACAAATGCCGGATCCCTCAGCCTGTAAAGCGAAATGAGCACCGCAACCCCAGAATCATTCGCAACTAGACTTAACTGCCAGGGGTACCTTTACCTTTTTAAGGTCAAAACCAGCACTTTGAATTGGGCCCAGAAACTTATTGGCAGCCAGTGCAGTTGAGCCAGGATCAGTGTACTGTAATATGCCCAAACCACATTCCCCCAGTGAGCAACTCCTTCAGAGGAAGTGTGACCCAATCAAGAGCAGGCAACCTCCCATCCATCTAGTCTAGGGAACCACCCATTAACAGTGCCTCAGTCCTATCTGGGTTGAACTTCAGTTAGTTTACCCCCACACCCCACTCTGCAGGCATAAGCAGAACTCCTTTTGATGGTGACCATTTGTCTATTGCCATTCCCCCTAACCACTTAAATGCCTCTCCAAGTGATGCTACATCATGCTGTGCCATTGCTCATAAGGGCACAATGTGGAGAAAATGGCAGTTCTCACGGTGGCCACCATTCTTCCACAAATATAAGTTTCATTTTTTTGCTTTTAAGTCAAAGATGAGGATGCCAACCTTAGATTGTAAAAATATTGTTCTTCACAACTGCTTGGTCAGCTACTGAACCAGGGTTTATCCTGAATGGTAATGAGCAGAGCTGTGCATAAGGTAGAGTTCAATGGCTTTTCATTCATTACAGGTTACCTTCCAGAACACAGAAAAAACAAAATGGATAAAAATAAATGGATGGTTGAGAACTCTAGTCAAAGTGGGACCATTGCTCCGAACAAAGACAAATTCTGGTTCATTATAGGGAAGATGATTCCAAACCCATTTTCTTCACTGTTCTGCATCAAAGGAAAAGTGCAATGTTTCACAGGAACCGAACTTGCTTTTTCCCCCCCTTGGTGGTGTCTGGGTTTGATTTCATCCAGAACGTACCCCTCTGCAATCAGAGGTCACAAAGATGGTCATCTTCTCCAGCTGGAGCAGCACGATGATCTCACTTCCTGATCATCCTGGGTGGTGAGACTTTTTAACAGGCAAACTTGCAAAATTGCAAAAAATATTTCTCCAGTGAGAAAATGCCGAAGAACATCAAAGTACTGACAATCTGTTCAGAAAATGTATCAAAGCACACTTCTAAACACCAGTACTGTAAACGGGATATTTGTGTGTGTGTGTTTGTGTGTATCAATTCATTTTACATGATGGAAAGTAGAAGCCATGTTAAACAACATTTAAATATTAGATAACTTATAATAATAACTCAAGACTTTAATTTATCAGAAATGGGGAGCGGCCATTACTTCTTTATCTCCAAATCTCAGGTGCATAACCTAGATGGAGGTTATCTGCAATCTCCATCTTGGAATTGTCTACAAGCTGACTTCATGACAACATCAGCCTAATTTCTGCACTTTGCCCCACCTATCAACTCCCTCACTGCCTGCTTATTGTAGCATCCTGCCCGATGAAGACTTCTGGAGAGCTCAAAAGCTTGCCACACTTTTGTGACATTTTAGTAGGTTCCCCAAAAAGGCATAGTCCAACTTTAGATTTTGGAGGGTGTGTGTGTATGGATCAACACAGCTACTTTTGCTCTTTATGTGCATAGATGAATACAAAACTAGCCATTTGGGCAGAATCCTACAACCAGAGGAAGATGATTTTCCACCATGTGGACTTTTCATTTTGAGAGTTACATCTCCTCCAACCGCTAGATAATACTGTTTGACTTTAATTGACTCTTTTACCTAGGACAACATCCAAAATTAATCCCTGGCCTTGCTAAATTAAGGACTGCCAGGTTTCACTTTACTCCCGCTGTCTGCCAAGCCCAGAGACCTGTGAGTTACAAGCCAGACTTTAATTTCTCAGAGTTGGGGAGCAGCTATTGCTTCTTTATCCGAGATTCCCAGGTGTGCAACCTGATATCTATAACACCTGGGAGGGACTTCAGACTGCAATCTCCATCTTGGAACTATCTGTAAACTGACTCCATGACAACATCAGCCTAATTTTTGTACTCCCCACCCCCACCCTACTTCTCACCCCCCTCACTCCTATCTTGCCCGATAAAGAGTGCTGGAGAACTCAAAAGCTTGTCACACTTCTGTGACATTTTGGTTGGTCCCAACAAAAGTATTTTGGTTGTTAAACGATGTTGCAGTTAAAGGGTAATGATATTTATACAGTATATACAAAAACTTAAGCAATTAGACGAATCAAGTGCTCCGATGAAGGAAAAGCACAAGGTGGAAGCAATACAAGATGAACAAGTGGGAGTGGGCTGAGAATGACAACACCAAGATTAAGGTGGCGCTGTGGGTTAAACCACAGAGTCTAGGGTTTGCTGATCAGAAGGTCGGCGGTTCAAATCCCTGCAATGGGGTGAGCTCCCGTTGCTCGGTCCCAGCTCCTGCCCACCTAGCAGTTCGAAAGCACATCAAAGTGCAAGTAGATAAATAGGGATCGCTCTGGTGGGAAGGTAAACGGTGTTCCCGTGTGCTGCTCTGGTTCGCCAGAAGCACCATTGTCATGCTGGCCACATGACCCGGAAGCTGTCTGTGGACAAACGCTGGCTCCCTCGGCTTATAGAGCGAGATGAGCGCCGCAACCCCAGAGTCGGACACGACTGGACCTGATGGTCAGGGGCCCCTTTACCTTTACATTTTAAAGGTGAAACAGAAGAATGAAGCACCGATTTTAAAAAAGGCAGTAGAAAGGAAAAGGAACCAGTAATAAATAAAAATGTGCATGTAAAATCTGTGTACTGTTCTTCAGATTCTTTGGGGTAAAACATTTTGCTGAGGAAAAAAGAGTTGTAGAAAACACATTGAGAACCCAGCAGAAATAAGGAAATGCTTTCAAAAGTATTATAAGCAACTATATAAGAAAGATAAAGAACAACAGGATAAAATGGAACAATTTCTGACCAATTATGGATTGCAAAGAATTCCAACTGATAAGAGATCCCTACTCAATTATAAAGTTACAAAGCAAGAAGTGGAAGAAGCAATAAAACAAATATCATTAGGCAAAGCACCAGGACCAGATGGCTTGACAGCAAAGTATTATAAAATTTTAAAAGATTGGTTAATTGAACCATTAACGGACATGTGTAATAAGATTCTTGGAGGGGACAAAGCACCTGAAACCTGGAAAGAAGCATATGTAACTCTGATACCAAAACCAGATACAGACAGAACACAGATGAAGAACTACCGCCCAATCTCACTTTTGAATGTGGATTACAAAATTTTTGCCAGCATTTTGGCATCAAGATTAAAAAGGGTTTTAAAAGACCAGATCCACAAAGATCAAGCAGGGTCTCTACCCAATAGGCAATTGAAAGACAATATTAGAAACATTGTGGATTTTTTAGAAATGCTAGAGGTTAAGAAGAATACAAGTGCAGCTTTAATATTTATAGATGCGGAAAAAGCATTCGACAATATTTCTTGGAGTTTTATGATGAGAAATTTAGAGAAGATGGAGGTAGGGCAGTGGTTCATCAATGGACTGACAGCTATATATACAGAACAAAAAGCTAAAATTATTGTGAATAATGTGGTCTCAGAAGATATTAGAATTGAAAAGGGAACCAGGCAAGGGTGCCCACTCTCCCCTCTGTTATTTATAACGGTCTTGGAAGTTTTGCTGAATAAAATTAGAAAAGATGAGGAGATTGCAGGGATAAGAGTGGGAAAGAAACAATATAAATTAAAAGCCTTTGCGGATGATTTAGTTTTGACAGTTCAAGATCCAGAGAAAAGCATACCAAAAGTATTAGAGGTTATACAAGAATTTGGGCAGCTGGCAGGGTTCAAATTGAATAAATTGAAAACCAAAGTGTTGAGTAAAAATTTAACAATAGAAGACATTGACAGATTACAAGAGACCACTGGCCTCTCGTTTGTCAAAAAGGTGAAATACCTGGGAGTAAATATGACAGGTAAAAATATAGATCTGTTTAAAAACAATTATGAAAAGTTACGGAATGAAATTAAAAGAGATTTAGATACATGGTCAAATTTGAAATTATCATTGTTAGGCCGTATTTCAGTGATAAAAATGAATGTATTGTCAAATTTATTTATTTTTCAAGCGTTACCTATTGTGGAAAAGCAAGGATGTTTTAAAGAATGGCAAAAAGCATTATCAAGGTTTATCTGGCAGGGAAAGAAGCCTAGAATTAGATATAAACTATTAACGGATGTTAAAGAAAGAGGAGGCTTCTCCCTGCCAGACTTAAAGTTATATTTTGAAGCTGCAGCATTTTGCTGAATGAAAGAATGGTTTATGCTTGACAATATTGATGTTTTGGACCTAGAAGGTTTTGACAATGCATTTGGTTGGCATGCCTATTTATGGTATGATAAGGTCAAAGTTCACAGAGGTTTTAAATGCCATATTATAAGGAAATCGTAGTTTAATGTATGGGTTAGATATAAGGATTTTTTAGAAAGGAAAACACCCAGGTGGATATCACCTCTAGAGGCTAAAGTAAACAAAAAGTTGAATATGGAGGCCAAGTGGTTGACATATAAGGATATTTTGGTGAAGGAGAACGAACAGATTAAATTAAAAACATATGATCAATTGGAAAGTCAATTGAGTGATTGGTTACAATATCATCAAATAAATGAAATATATAAATTGGATAAGAAAATTGGTTTCCAAAGTGAAAACTCTAAATTGGAAACAGAATTGCTAGAGCCAAAAATCAAAAATACTTCTAGGATGTATAATCTATTGTTGGAATGGCATACTAAAGATGAGCAAACAAAATCGGTGATGATTGAATGGGCAAAGGATATAGGGCATAATATAATGATGGAAGACTGGGAAAGGTTATGGAAAAGTAATATGAAATTCACTGCATGTAATATGTTAAAAGAGAATATGTTAAAGATGATGTATAGATGGTACCCTGTTTCTCATATTTTAAGACATACCCATAAAATAATCCATAGCAGGATTTTTAAGCATTCAAGGAATATAAACCATACCCCAAAAATAAGACATAGTGATAGGCGCAGCAGCAACACCGGCCGCGGCAGGAGGAGGAAAAAAATAAGACATCCCTTGAAAATAAGCCATAGCGTGTTTTTTTTGAGGAAAAAATAAATATAAGACGTGTCTTATAATATGAGAAACACGGTATCTCACACCAGTGAAACTGGCAAAGATTTAGCATAAAAAGATAACAAATGTTGGAAGTGTAAAGAAGCGGAAGGAACCTTTTACCACATGTGGTGGACTTGCCCCCAAGTAAAGAGCTTCTGGGATAAGATTTATAATGAGTTGAAGAAAGTGTTTAAAAACACATTTGTTAAGAACCCAGAGGCCTTTTTACTTGGGATTACAAGAAAAGAATTGCCGAAGAAAGACATCACTTTTTTTCTGTATGCCACAACAGCAGCTAGAATTGTATTAGCAAGGAACTGGAAATCTGAAGATATGCCTACAGTGGACAACTGGCAGATGAAGTTGATTGAATTTATGGAACTGTCTGAATTGACTGGGAGAATCCAGGACCGGGGAGAAGAAGCAGTGGAAGAAGATTGGAAGAAATTTAAAATTTATTTAGAAAAGAATTATAAGATTAAAAATATTTAATAAAGGAAGTGGAAGTATACGGAGGTTGTAGAAGCCAATTTGATTTATGTAGGATGATCTAAGATAAACGAAAAATAGTTAATGTGTTTTCAAGATCCAATTTATATTTTGAATATTTTGAATTATTGGAAATTGGTTGGGATAAAGGATCGAGAATAATACTTAGAATGAGTAATTTGGAAAAAGAATGTTGGTAAGATTTAGAAGTGCTAAATTAGTTATAAATAGAAACGTAGAAGGGAGGACAGGAGGAAGTCCATAGAAAGAATTGTATTTGATCAAAATAGTATTATATAAAGTTAAATTTTGATGTTATTGATGTTCAAATGTGTTTATGACTTTGTATGCTTCTGTTCTTTTTTGTTTTTATTATTGTTGTATTTTTCTTTTAATTTTGGGGGTTTTTTTCCTCTGCATTGTTATTTTTTTCTGTTAATATAAAATCAATAAAAATATATATATTAAAAAAAAAGTTGTAGAAAACAAATAAACTATCTCACCAGCACTATGAAGCCCCCTGTCACTTGGTACAACATAGCCAGGGGACTTGTGGACTACACTTTCATCATCCATGACAAGGCCACAGGCTCCCCATCCCTGTAGTTTAACATATTCTATACTGGAAGAATTGGCTTCCTAAGGTGGGCGAGTTTTAAGCATTCCACCACAGCCAGGATGGGGTTCTGCAGACAGAAGGTGATGAAAATTTCAGCAGCTGGGATTACTGAGATCACCCGTCAACATGGTGCAGATTAATCCTTACCTTAAACACAACCTTTAACTTTCTCCCGTACAGATGAACGGTTGTCAACCATCCAGTGGGGAACACTAAAGTGTTATATTTGAAAGTAATACCCGGTACAGTGGAAGGTGAAACCTGCTTTGACATTGGCTTCCCAGGTCCCACTTTCAGGGATCCCACACGGCAATCCAATTTCACCCCCAGGTCTCCTTACAAAATACAAATCTTCCTCTGACACATAATACCCTAATCTGTCTAATTTACACACATTTTGCTAGCCCTATATATAAAACATAGGGCTGAATCAAAACATCAGACCTAACTTTCCATCCTCATTAGCAAGCTATGAAGGTGGGCTCTCACTTTCATTGATTCTTCGATGGGAGGAGGGACAAAGAACATGGACTAATTTTGTGATTGTTCCAGCAACAGAGGGACAGAGGGAAAGAAAAAAGCACAGTAGGAAATACTCTCCCACTTCTCAGTGGTTTGCAGTTTTCTTCTACAGAAGTGAATGCCAAACTTTTTCTCCTCTGGGAAAAGAACTGCATTTGGGGACACTGTTGCAGCGGGATCAGACTCCTGGTCCCTCCAAACCAAGGGTCATAGGTCTTCCACTGAGAGGGAACCTGCCTGGGGGCACAGTCTATCTCTCTGTGAACAGAAAACGAGGGAAAAGAAGAGTATCTTTCATTAAAGACAGACTGCCTAGGAACCCAAGAATGAAGTGGGAATGGATAGCTAGCTCAGGAAATTGAAAACAACTTTTAGTAAAAACTTCCTATCCCTCAAAACACTTAGTCTTTTATCAAAGATCCTTCTTTTTCTGACAGCAAAGTGTAAGGTTTTGGCAGAGCACAGCTGCACTCCAGGATAATGCAAAAGACAGGCATGATGGCTACGAGGTTCACAGCTAATGGACCAGAGTCGTTTTCAATTACGCTCCGCATTGTTTGCAAAGAAAAGCCAGGGACAAGGAACGCTGCTAATGTCATCTGGGAGCCACATCGTTTCCAGCATTCCTGGACACAGTCTTAAAATCCATTCACTGTACCTTCAAAGATCATCCTGGGTGTTATAAGCCATGAGGGAGCGCTTGTTCGTCTCTTTCTTCAGTTCTGATCCTGGGCTTGCTTCTGTGCACAATAACACCTGGACCCTCCCTGCAGTGCTAAAGTAAAAGAGAGGCCTAAGCTTTTTAACATTGCACACTTTATTTACATTTTCAGTGGTGACATTATTTTTATGATTACAAAACCAGTGTGGTTATAGCCGGATGGAAATTGGTTTACAACGTTGTGCCTCCATCCTCCCACGCTGTCACTATCACATATGACAGCTCTGAATTTTCAGAGAAAGGCAGCCTAGAGAGCTGAACAAGCACATTATATGCAGCAAGATGAGTGGGAAACCATATATTAGAGCAGGAAGGTACTGCAGGTGGGCAAAGCGTTGTTGGTAGAGGTCGTATCATGTTGGAAAGAAAGATGAAGCATCTAGTAGGCATGAGAGATCACACGAGATCAGAATTAAGGACATAGCAAAGGAAGCAAATGGAAGCGTGGGCAGTCAGGAGTGGTCATACTATATGGGATGTTATTAGCGTAGCATATAAGGTTTCACGAGGTTTTGACAGGTATTTGAGTTTATGTAACCCACCCTGGGACATTAGGGTAAAGGGTAGGTAATATCCTTGGGAAAAGATCCATACAACCCAACATTTCTGAGGTCATTTCTGAGAATACAATAGCCATCTACAGCACCTTTGGACAAATATACTTCTTCCACCCATAACCAGGTTCTGCACCAGCTCCACCCCTGCATTCTGATCTGGTAGATTCTAACCTTGCTCTTATTCAGTCAGTGGGATACTTCCAGACTCTGCTTCTGCTCTGCCTGCCCTGGCTCTGCCTTCCAGCCCTGTCTCGGGGGCTATTGTTTTTGAAAACAAAAGTCTGCAGTCCCAGATAAGTGAACATATCTAACAATTGCTCATAAAATTGGTCTCAAGCCAAATTGTTCTGAAGTTGACATTTAAGACACAAGCTGGCCTAATGGCTGGATTTCCAAAAGATAAAAACACAATTCTGACAGCCCTTTGAATAAGCAGCATTGCCATTTGGGCCAGGACATGGGAATCTGGTATCTGTGGACAATGGTGAGTGGTACCGGGGTGAAGCTTTGCAATTAATCTCGTGCTTGAATGCTACTCAAGGCATTCTAAGATGAATACTACTCTTCCATTTTTCAGTTCCATGCTAACAGGTGATTCTCTCCTGTGGCCATCTTCTTGAAGGAAACGAGTTTGAATTACTTGTATTCCTCTTCTCTTGAGTCTGGAACTGAAGAAGGCAGTGATTGATACTGACGAGTGGACTGATGTGGCTGCATTTTTTGACCCAAGGGGCAAACCTTCACACAACAGGCTGGTCATAGTTTCGTATTAGAAACATGCTAACATGCTAAGAATCAAAAAGATACCAACAAATCTATAGGATATATATCACATTCAAAATGCAAGTTTACATTTCACTTTCAAATGTCAAATTGAAGAAATCATTGGCAACAAAACTAGTAAATTCAGTGAGTTTCAAACATTTGTAGATACTTGTTTCAGCTGCAATTTCAGCCAAACTATTAAACCCTATCCCTTCTTCAGCCCTCTAGGCTCTGGCCACATATCTCCCCTGTAAGTGGTTGGGTCAGTTGCTTCTAGAAATGTCAGGCTGGAGATGGGCAACAGAGCCTTCCAGTAAGAGATTTCTTGCCGTCTGCATGGAGACGTCCACTGAAGTCGTTCCAACTTACAGCTGCTAGCAGGGGATAAGGTAGCAGCTGCTGCTGCTGCTGCTGCTTAGATATCTAATATTAAGCACACAGCTCTTATTGTATCAGCCTTCTCTGCATCTTTGTGTCGGCAATGTGATGTTAAATCTTTCAGTGGCAGGGGTTAACCTGTCTTATCAGTCAACTAGAAAGAAAGAAAAAGGAGACCCACCATATGCGAGATATCCTCCAATTTTTACTTTTTTTGCAGTTGCTGTGATGAATTAGCATTTTAGAGAAAGATCAAGGCAATATGTGGATCCTTTTATTTGACTCTTGAGTAGTTCCCACCCTAGTATGTTATTTTGGAACTTATCCTACTATTTACTACCATTACTGGTTATAATTACCACCACATTTATAGCCTGCCTTTCCTCCAAGCAACTCAAGATAGGGAACTTCAGGGTTATCCAATGTTCTCCTCACAACAATCTTGTAAAGTAGGCTAGCCTTCAAAAGGCTAGTCCAAGGCTCAACAGGGATTACCCAGTTGCCAGTCACTGAGATCATATGCTGGTGGCATTTTGCATGTACACCAAACTGTTTCCAAAATCACTCACCAATTAAACACAATCAAGATCTGAATATTGGTAAAGCTGACTAATCACAAATAGTACATAAAGAGAAAAGAAGCAGAAGGAAGGAAGGAAGGAAGGAAGGAAGGAAGGAAGGAAGGAAGGAAGGAAGGAAGGAAGGAAGGAAGGAAGGAAGGAAGGAAGGAAGGAGGGAGGGAGGGAGGGAGGGAGGGAGGGAGGGAGGGAGGGAGGGAGGCAACAATGAGGAGAAAAAAATTAAGAACTAACAAGAAGCATAGAAAAGTAGAAGAACGAAAAAGTCAGCCAAGCTTGATCAGAAGTGCAAGGGGTTACCAGCAGTGCAAACTGTCCAACCAGAAAATGAAAGAATGAGTTAATGGATGTTGAAGTGCTTTTTTTAAAAAGAGTTTTAAAACATTCAGCAGTTTTTTGTGTTTACTGGTAATTACAGCGTGACTAAAGAAAATGGGCAAAATTAGAAGGGGGAAATGTTAGCATGCCTTTAAAAAGAAGTTGGAAAAATGAAGGCACTAAGAAGGCAAATACACAGAGGAATACAAGAATGGCTCTACTTCTACTTAAGGGATCTAATCCAACTCTAGTCATGCACAAGGAACTTTGTACTACAACTAGTGGTCCTGAATTGGGATGTGCCTTTCCATCGGCACCCTAATACATATCCAGCAAAAGCAGCATGAGATGCATCCCACTTGTGCACACATAAGTTTGCATCTGTATATGCTGGATTTAAAAAAAATGATTTTCATGTAATTTTGTTTTTCAGGCTCCCCTAGAACTGCTGGGAGAATTTTAGTGTACACTCACCCTAAAGAATAGTAGGGAGAACACCTCTCCCACCCCCCACAGCCTCATGAAGAAATTCATGCGCAACTGTGGGTCCAGTTATTACAAGTAATGGACTTGGCCACAGCTCCTTCCAGTCTTCCTCTCTCAGCTCATTGCTTCCTTCAACCACCAGTATGAACTAATAGTATAGTTTCATTCTGTGTCAACTGAGTGAAAATTCTACATGAGAATATTTGGGAACACTCTCTTCCTTCACTCCACCTTCCATTTTGCCACTTATAAATAAGTAGAGAAATTGTAATGTAGCCAAATCTGATTCACTTCATGGTGTTATGATGCTAGCACATTCACAATGTGATCCTAAATTGTTTGGGATCATGCAGTGAAGATACGGCACGACACTCTGTATCAGGAAAAGGGTTTGGATTGTAGAAAATGAATATGTATTTATAAGTCTGTTCTCATTTTTTGTTGCACTGATCCCTCACTCCCATCAGCTACCTCATTTTCATCCTTCTTGAATATATTCCAATCCAGGTCAACCTTTGTTTCACCCCTACCAAATATGCTGAAGGAGATCAGGCCACACTGCATTGATTTCACCAGCAAATGCCTATAGGTGTACAATTTGTTGTGCATTTGCCAGGAGGACAGCGTGATCTTTGATTGCTGACTAAGCTATTGCTTCTTAAAGTTGATCTTCCACAGCATATAAGAGAGAAACCCTTGTTTGTTTTACAGCATAATCCAAAACTTGTCTTCTCAAAAGTAAGCCCCACTAAATTTAGTAGGGTTTACTCCCAGGTAAATGGGGTTAAGGTTGCAGCACTAGATAGCCTTTTCACTTCCATACGTAGATATGACTAAGTATGGGGCTATGTGACTATTGTGTTCTTATTGGGAACAAGACAATAAAATCATTGTTTACCTTCCTGACTGATGTGTCCTCTAAACTTACCATGACATAATGTGGGGGGGGGAATTAAAACCCAGTTTTCTAGGACAAGGAAAATGTGTGGTTCTCCCCACTCCAACTACAATAAAAATCTCATATAAAAATCCATCACTAGTTTGGATGTGGGAAACCCAGGATGTGAACTTCCCCACAGAGCCTCAGCCTAAATGAATTTACAGGGCTACTGTGAGATTAAGTCAAAACAACCTCTGTTATTGAATGAAAGATGGAGTTCAAATATGGCATATATGGAAAAATGGCACCCATTGCTGTGATCAGTTAGTGACACTGTCAAACAATTCTTTTACCATAACTCCACTTGGTCCATTATAATACTGTGATTTAAATGTGCCAAGCAATTGTGAACCTCTTTCTATGTTAAGGATTGCCTGCACACATACAGATTCCTTCCTTCCTTTCTTCCTTTTGCTTTTAACTAAGCATAATTGTGAGTCTGTATGTTAGCACAAGTGTCTTGAAATATTTGGAGTGCATGGGCTGGAGTGGAATGAAATATCATGCCTTTCAGCAGGGCCATATGGAGAGAAAATAGCAAAGGATCTGATAGCAGGTTCCTTTCAAGATGTACAGGAATAGCAGCACACATCTCCATGGGATCATATGGATGAAATTCCTTGGGCCTTGAAACCTGTTGAGAGTCTTCAAATTCTTCTGTATACAGGAAGGATCTTTTTGATATAAAAAAATACTGGATCTCTATATTGTTGGATAGTCTTTGGTGTGCTTTTTCCTGAATAAATCCTCCGGTAAATCTGTAATGTGCAGCCCATGCACTTTTGGTTACAGAACATGTTTAGTTTTCCAAGGGTTGGTAGAGGGGGGGGGATGCAATATGCAGCAGCCAATCAGCATAAAGCAGGGAGGGCACTGAGGCTCAATGGTTAACTTCCCAAGAGTCTCTTCTCCGCCTTATGCTTTTGTGATTCTGCTTTGGATTAAACCTTTCCCCACAATTCAGAAATATCCCTGGTCCTTCATAGATGCCCCCCCAAAAGTTATCAGTCACTACTACCACAAGGCCTTTGGATGCCACTCAGAATGGAAACTTTTAAAATCATGTAGATAATAAATGGAACCATGATTTTGGAGAAATGTTGGAGCCAGATAGTGTGGGAGCCCATATATCAATATACCTTAAAAAATGTAATGTACTTGCAAAAAGTTATTCAGTACCACCCAAACTAATTGTTAATGTACATTTTACGGTGGGACTATGCATTTCCTAAGAGTACTGCCAAGAAGTAAATGCATTTGGGGGTTTTTAGATTACAAATTACCGAATACCTGTGAATCCCAAAAGAGAATTGCTAGCTATGATATCAGTTAAGGCTCAATTAAGATTAATGACACGTTTCATTACTCGATAGGTGTAATCTGGTTAAATACTTTTGAGTCTTACCAATTTTGTTGGCAAGGAGAGGTCTGCATGCTCATCCACACTACAGTGGAAGTCAAATAATTCAAACATCAGTGTAGTAGTAACCTCTTTTCTCAGCAATCAAAGGAGGAATCTGGGCTATTGCAAAATCATTGTTTAAAAATGCTGGATTTGACTAGAGGACCATCTGCTACAGAAAAGCTACCTGTGGAGTGTTAATGGTATCCCGGCCTTCAGCTTTACCAATACTACTGTCTTATTAGTTTTATTATTTGGTTGTTGACATTTTAAGCCCTATAAATAATTTTGGATTAAGATTACCTACCATCTTGCCTCTTCTGCTGATGTTTAAAACCTTTCAAGTAAACCCTGCTGGTCGTTCTATGACCAGCAGATGATAATGGAGAAGTAGGCTTTCTCAGTGACAGTACTGACCCTCTGGAAGGACCATCCTCCCTTAAGAATGACCTTTAAATTCCTGTCAAAAACCTGACTCACGCCTGACTCTTTAATTTTTAATTTTGTATATTTCTGAGTTTTATTCTGTGGTACACTGATATGTTTGGTTTTTATCTTATTTTTATCTAGTTTCATTATGGAACGTTGCTGGATTTCAGTTGCATTTTATGTAAACCGCCTAAATATTTTTTATAATATTAAGCAGTATGCTTTTTTAAAAAACAACAACAAATAAGTAGGTAAATAATATGCTGCTGTGAGAAAGAGGAGCATTTGAGTTGTGACCATTTTTCTGCTAGTGGCTCCTGCACTGCTGGAGGAATATTTTAAAAGACCCAACTACTAGGGGAGGATAGATCCCAACCACAGAATCAACCCTCCACTGGGAGGAGTGGTGGCAGTTCTGTGGGGCAAACCCACATGTTTAGCCTCCCCCCCCCCAAAAAAATATGGATCTAAACCTCACTCCACACTTGTAGGAACTATTCAGGGGGAGGAACCTCAGGCCCAGGGCCCAAATATGTCCCTCTAGGACCTTCTGTTTGGAACTCAACACTCTTCCCAGAACCACTTCTCTCCCCACAGACCACATCCTGCCCTCCTTTAATGCTTTTACACAGGACCGTCTTAAGCATATCTGGCACCCTGGCGCCATGGTGCGAAGATCCCTCCGGCGTGCCGCCCCCGCCCCGTTTCCCAGCGTGGCGCCCCCCTGGCGCCCTGTGCCACCCAGCCTTGCCGTAGGGCCGGCCCTGCTCCTACATGCATTTTACAGACATAATTTTATTTGCCTGTTACTGAACAACTGAGGCTGGGAGTCCATAAGTCACAACAAGGTACATATATTGTTTTATTCCTAGCCATGAACCGGGACAGCACACATATAGGAAGTGTCCAAATGAATCCTAGGTGTTTGACAATTATTTTTGCTGAATGTGTCAACATTGCTGGTGTTTCAGTTTTTTTTAATTAATTTATTGTTGTTAGAACTGTTATTAAATAAATGGCTGTATTTTGGGTGAATGTATCAATATTGCTGTTTGTTTTTAAAATAATATCTTATTGCCGATGTGATTGTTATTAAAGAAATGGCTGACTAAGAGATGTGCCCATGGTGAATGACAGAAATTTTACATTTTCACTTTTTGATCTTGCGTAGGTAAAACATGACCCAAAACCTGAACCTGCTGGAGTAGGAATCCAAAAGTAACCATCAAATACAGATTCTTACCAGACTCTTGCAGATGGATTTATGCTCTTTGATATATTTACGGAGCTGGTCAATGAACAAAGGCAACCTTTTTTAAGCAACCCCAGACTTTGCAGAGCTGATTTTGGGATTGCTTGGGAACAAAACTCCTGTCTGGCCTATAGAATCTATCTTTCACAGGCAGATGGAATGCCTACAGCTTCTTTTAGCTGTTATTAATGTTCAAGGAAACGTGGTTGGAAGAGTTCCATTATCTGAACCAAAAGAAAGGCTTGGAAAACCTCATGAGAAGCAGCAGACAAGCCTTGGGTCTATAGCTTCCTCATCACAGCTGTGGTTCAGAACACGTTTGAGATTCTCAAACTTTTCAGCCACTGCCTGCCAAACATAAAGACCTCAAAATCATTCCCAGTTGCATGCATAAAAATAAATAGTGCTTTTCATTCAGGCAGTGCCAATGCAATATGAGTTACTGAATGAGAGCCATCATGCGCAAATACTGCATTCAATCTGGTTGTTGAATGTTGTTCATGCTACATTGTCTGTGAAACTCACACTGTAACATTCACCGTCACACTGCTTTATTTATGGCTAGTTGTTTTGTGGTGTGCCGTGGTTTACAGAATTACAATTAACTGCACATGGCTAAAGCTAAAAGTGTTTTAGGAAACTGTTTTGTGAAAGCCCAGTAGAGATGTTGAGAAACACAATCTCAGCATTTCTACTTCTTCACCTGTAATTTTGAGCAAATTGAGTTTCTAGGCCTATGAGGTTGACAGCCTCTTGGGAATGACATTCCAGACACTGATGCGAAATGTTCCCTCATGGTTAACATTACAGCTCAACATCCTATATCAAACACTTTCAATGCCGTTTTACATGTGTTTCCACATATTTCAGGATAAGTGAGCTTGTGTGTGTTTTTTTGTTTAATAACATATGCTGGAGCAAAATTATCTGTGGGAATAAATGTTTAGTAAAACCTCTGTTTGGATCCATGCCACCGGTGTGTGCCGTGAAACCAGGCCTTAAGCAATACAGTAGGAAACGTCCGTAGGTTTGGAGCATTGTCAGAGATGTCGTTCTATACTTTATTAACGTCTTAGAAACAAACTTCCTGGCTGACGGACTGTCTTCCTCCATTTAGGAGGCACGCAATCCCATCTCCTATCTGTTTCCAATGGAACAGAATACAGTAGACGATAACCCCTTTTGGTTTAAAGACATTTGTGTAACCTAGAAAGAAAAGAGTTTATAGTCCCAGTTGGGGAACACAATGTAAAAGAGATGAACCTTGTTGTAACTGAAACGTCTTAAAAGCCCCTTTGAGCTAACTGGGTGGTGACTAAACTGTGAAGGGTCATTGTGCTGGGAAGACTAGAAAAGAAGAAGTAAAAAGGAAACAGGAATGTGTGGGTGAGTGCATTATGGGCTCGTCCACACTTTTGTGTGTGAATTGTCATTGTTAATAAAGTAAATATCAGTGACTGTACTTTTCTGCATTTCAGTCCCTTCTGACCTCTGTATACAGTCCTCCCCAACCCATCTCATGACCATGTATATACTGTATGTACTTGCAATTCAAAATAACATTTCATGCATCTGTTGAAGTGCACTGTAGCCCATAAAAGCTTATGCCATACTAAATTTGTTAGTGTTTAAAGGTTTTGCTGCAAGAGATTAACATGGTTACCCCTCTGGATACTTTTTTTGTCTTTCTTTTTAAACCAAACCAAAACTTTCCCCCTGCCCACCCAATTGCTCCAATCTTTTCCCAAACCAAAAATTTGTGCTACAGTAAATAGCAGCTGTCTGCAAGGTTGCACAGTAGCTATCTTCTGCACCTGACACCTGAATATATACAGAAGCTAATGTGCACAAGTGTGTGGGCTGACCAGGCACAAAGGCCAGCCACAGTTTTGTGAAACAAATGTGCAATGGAAAAGACTCTTCTAAAGATTCTGAACTCCTGAGGATACTCTCTGATTTATTATCTCCAGAAAGTTCATAGATGAGAGAAAAGGTTGTGATGGAGAACTCCATACCTCTTTGTACAAATCCTTCCCCTATATTCCTCAGGCACACAGCATACTCTCCCTATACTGCTATGAGTTTGAAGGGGAGGAAGTAGGCTATATGTGAGACCCTTCTAACCCCTGGATCCAGCAAGTGTTAAAATATAAGCCTGGCTAGGTTCCTGTGTTGAGGTGATTGCCTGGGTGATTTACTTTTGTAGGGTGGTAGTGGTAGCATACCAAGCTCAGAACAGAAGTTCCTGACAAATGTTCCCTGATGAGGGGGACCCCAATCAATGTAACACTAAATGCCAATGTCTTCTGTTTGTGTATCCTGATGTATCAGCATCAGCATAATAATTTATTAAATGTGCAAACTGGAAGGCTTGCTCCACAGAACAAAGTTTAGATCAGTGGGTTAATCAGTGTTAAGCTTCTCTCCACCATCATCACCCACCAAGCCAGGGTTATGAGTTTGAAGCCCTTTTTCTGTCATCTTCATGGGGCTTTATCTGCAAAGTTTTTAAAAAATATTCCCTCTGCCAGACTAAGCTGCAACTTTTGAGATGAACATAAGACAAGTTTGGGTAGACCAGTACAGTAAATTGCCTCAAAGCCACCTATTCTGGCTTATTATTACATTCTAACAGGAGAGTTTGCTGCCATAACTACTAGCTGACTGGCTGAATGTGGTATATTCCAGGTGTACATATGAATGCATGTGCCTGCATGAGCACACACTCGCACATGTATGTGTGACTGTTCTTTATGCAGGAGTCACCCCAGCAGCCTCCAGATTTCCAGAGCTGACAAGAATTAACTAGCAAATGTGCCCCCCCTCCACACACACACTCCAGCAGCATATGTTTTCACTTCAGAAATATTTCTTGACATCTGTATCCAATAAAAGAAGTGAGCAATACAGAATTGAATAAAGGGAAGTGGACATGGGGCATATATCCCTGACTTTCCTCTGCCTATCCACTCTCAGTCTACTCAATGACCCCTTGCACAAAAAGGGTGGGGGAAGACACACTCAAAAGTCAGGGCTTCATTTCAGTCATTCCAAGCTGCATGCTAGGAGAAAACTGCCAGTTGTTGGCATTTGTCTGACTCAAAAGACAATGGAGTGTGTCTCCAAGGACGAAGTGAAACTGCTGTGTTATCAGTGCCAAAGTTCCCCCCTCGGGGCACAAGCCAAGGCAGTATGTGTTGAGGTCCCGGGTTCCCCAGTCAAAAAATACCGTATTTTTCGCTCCATAAGACACACCTGACCATAAGACACACTTAGTTTTTAGAGGAGGAAAACAAGAAAAAAAATCTGAATCAATGCTACTGTTGGCGGCGGCGGAAGGAGGAGCAACCCGCTTTCGGGCTGCTCCTCCCTCCCCCACCCCTCAGCCGCTGGCGGCGGGGGGGAGTAGCCCGATTTCGGGCTACTCATCCCTCCGCTGCTGCTGGGAGCCATGGCTCCAGCGGCAGAGGCACCCCTCCACTTGAGGGATCCTGCTGCCGTCCAGTGCCTTCACTCCATAAGACGCACAGACATTTCCCCTTCGTTTTTAGGAGGGGGAAAGTGTGTCTTATGGAGCAAAAAAATACGGTATTTTTTCTCTCGGCCTCACTGTGGTGCTCCAAAGGAAAGCAGACAAATACGTTTGGCTGCAGCAGCTGCTGGAAGGCAGAGTACAAGGCACCATCTAACCATCATAGGGACTCCACTCTGGATTTGTGTAGGGCTTACTCTTTAGCCTTTTCTTCTCCGGAAGATACCATGCAAGACAGCAGAGGTTTAGGATCAGCGTTTTCCTTGTCCTAGATGGGCTACTTTCTCAGGCTGATGATGAGCCTTATCTGCCCCTCACTTCCCTCTACATCACATGAAACAAACTAATTAAAGGCTTCTTTGACCTCACTGGGGTCATTGAAAGAGGTCTTACCACTGCATCGTTGTATGATTTGCTACATTGGCCTTGCCATCAGTTGACCTCTGCTGGGGGTGAGACATTTTCCTGCATCTGTGCTTTGAGTGTGATTTGATCATTCAGTCATTCGTGTTGCAGCAGAATCACCTGCCCTCCAAGGAAGCATGCCAATCCAATGACAATCCAAGCTCAAGGGGCCAGGCTCCCCTGAGGTTGGGCGGCTCTAATTCTTAGACACTCTAAAAGTAATTCTTTTTAGTTATGAGCATGGTGTGCCACAAGTAGAGGTGGTGGAGAAATTTGACTCAGTTAACATTTTAAAATGAGACTATCTAATTCACACAATGGCAAACTGAAACACAGCCATGCTTTGAAATCTGCACTTCTCCAAATTTTGCAATGTAATTCTACAGGCAAGTAAATGTGTACCCGAAAGTATATACTAGGGGAAAGTGTGTAAATAAATGAAAACATTAGCAAAAATAATTGTATATCTTATTATGGTATACAATAAGATGTGTATTAGGGGAAATGGTTTGCAAAAATGTATGTACTGTCCAAAATTCCACAGAAAACTGTGTATATTAGAAATGATTTGCACTGAAATGCTGATTAATTTTCATGAAGACTTTTTTAAAAAATCACAAACTGATGTGGAAATGTGGAGAACTGAATTTAAGACTGGGAAACAGAGAGAAACCAAAATCCCCCCCCCAACCTTGCTAGCCACATGCTATTCCTTGTGTCTCATAATTGCAGAGTAAATCTGGCACAGATTTATTCAAGGAAACTATAATACTTTGACTACTTTTTACAATTTTAGACTATACTTACATTACATTTGCTTTTCTTTATGGCAGCAACTTTGCCCACAGATAATTGATTCTAAGATCTCATTTTAGCTAAGAACAAGTTCACATATTCATATTCATCATTAAGTAAGTGCCACCACATATCACACACTACAGGCAGAGCTTTCTTAACAGTGAAGACTACTTTAAACATGGAGCATGGATCTCAATGGGCTTACAAATTTTGAGCAGATGTGCATAGGAATGAGCTGTAGACATCCATAAGACTGAGTTGTAAGTGGTGAGATTTCAAAAGATATGCATGCATTTGTGAATTAGTCCAAATCAGGGAACCCTAGCGAGAAAATTCAGGAAACAACTAAGAATTTAGTTGAGGAAAGACTGAGAATATTAAGCATGAGAAACATGCACAATGAAGCAATGGAAAGTGCTAAAAATGAAAAATCACACTCTAGCAAGGTTCCTTCTACCTTGCTTATGTTTCACAGAGTATCGAGTGCCAGAAACAACTTCATGCGGAACATGAAAGTATACAGGTGTTGTCAGAAAAGTAAAGGTCAAACTAAACAAGACATTTAAGTACACAACACGCAAAAATACTTAAAATGACCTCATCTCCTTGTTTACAGAAATTAGTAATACGGGCCTCCAATCCAGCTCAGGACTGCAAAATTTCAGGAAACCTAACTTTAACATTAAGTCAGAGCTCCCATGCTGTTCAGGCTGTCGCTGCAAACAGAACTGTGTGCATGTGCAGAATTCTGAGCCAGAAAATGATTCCAAATGGAAGTCAATTTCTAACACTGCTGAGCGTGACCAGCTGGACAAATTTCCATACTATATTTGAGGAATTACAAACTTCAGCAACTTCATTTGGCACAATCAGCATTAGTGATTTAAGGATTCGATCATTACTTGCTGGTGTCCCTTATATTAATAAAGATGCTGTATTTTAAGGCAACGCCTTAAAAAGAGAAAAGAGAAAGAGAAATTAAAACAAGTTATAAGAAGGGCCATAGCTCAGCAGTATAGCATCTGTCTTGCAAGCGGAAGTCCCAGATTCCTGGGTTCAATCCCTAGCATCTCCCTCCAGTATGAAATCCCGGACAGCGACTGCCAGTCAGTGTAGACAATACTGAGCTAGATAGACCAGAAGGTCTAACTCAGTGCAAGACAGCTCCCTGTGTTCTTGCCGAAAAGATTATGCTTTATTAGGAAGTCTAATCGCTTGTGGGGTCAGCTTAAGCGCCAAAAATCCACACAGATACAGGAACGCCATTTTGAATTTCTGATGAGTTCTCTCTTTTGCAGCAGGCTGGGCCTGGCTGAAAAAATTGATATACAACAGGAACCCACTGCCTGTACTTCCTGGAAACAATTGAATGTGTTTTTGTTCCCACTGAACGAATAGGTCTCTGCCCCGAGTGTCTGCTTTGTATATATATATTTTTATTTTAAAAAATCATTCATTTTCTGTGTTTTAACTTTCATTATATTTTGTACATCTCCTTGAGACAGAAGAAGAAGAAGAAGAAGAAGAAGAAGAAGAAGAAGAAGAAGAAGAAGAAGAAGAAGAAGAAGAAGAACAACAACAACAACAACAACAACAAACTGGCCATAGGCATCACCCTCAAACATTTCTGCTCCTACTGCTACTTGTTTCTCCAAATGAGCAAAGTCGCTGATAGCCAGCCATCTTAAATGTATACAATACCTAAGGAATACCCCCTGCACAGGCAGGAATATGGCACAAAAGAACTGTAGTCTGTGACTCACCCTCTGCCATGCAGAGCAAACCTTGTCAGACGGAGTCTCTTGGGACGAGTGAATTCTGGGCCTTGTTGAAGTCATTTTGGGGCACGGACTTCTGCACACCTAGGATTTTAAGCAAAACATACATCTCGTAAGAATATCAAGCCCATTTTTAATGTGACATTTCCCACAATTCTTCTATTTATAAACTCCTGTTCCCTGTCATACATTTCCTCATTACAAGGCCTTTGATGTTTCAAAATCGAAGAGCGAGTTTTTATTGTTTCGTTACAGTTTCCTGTCTCTGTCTTCTGGTATATTTGGATTTTGTTGACCTGGCAATTCAGTTTATTTCACATTTCTATGGTGGAGGGAGAAAAAAAAATCACCTTGACTTTCTTCACCTCCAGATGCCTTTAACACGCCTAAGAAGGAAACCTCTCCGGAATTAACAGACAAAACATCAACTGAATACCAAACAAACATCCAAACTGGGAGCAATTTCCATGTAATTGGCTCCATAAGTGACCTCAGCAAGATATCTACACAAAGCCTGCTGTCAAAATCACATGTAATGGAAAATGAGATTTTAAAACCCACAAGAGTGCAAGACAAAGTGAAGGATGAAAGAAACAGTGCCCGATACAAGTTAAAAGGGAGATGCTTGTTTTTGTGCTATAGTGGTCTTGCACGATAAAACCAGCCCAACATATTTTGGAGAGGGTGTTTTTTTAATAAAACAACAACAACAACACACTTCTATATTTATGACATTTAATTCAAAGTCCACATGTGAACATTTCTGGCCAACTCACTGGTTCTATGCCAGCAAGTGTAACAGGAGATTATGCACCCTCAAGAGTAAAGTTGTTTGCTCTGAAGCAGCTTTCTGTTTCTGCTGCTCTTCTTCCTGCTGTTCCTGCAGTTTCCTCTCTTTCTCCCACAGGCCTTTTTCTTTTTTTAGCGCCTCCTTCTCTTTGGCTGCTGCACTGTGTTCAATTGCTGCTGTTGTTCTAGACTGTTCTTTTACAATAAGGCAGTTCCTCAGGTAAGCAGCCATTTTGGCCCCCTCAATTGAACACAGCGCCACCTGTAGTTGAATTAGCAGCATAACAGCTAGCTCTAGATTACGCCCTGTCAGGTTTAAAGCTGCTTATTAACGTAAATATCTTTATCCTGGTGGATTCACAACGTAATGGAAAGTCCAAATGTGAAGGAATCATGAGGTAGCAAACCTTTTGCCTGCCTTTCAGAACCACAAATAAACTATGAAACAAAAACTGTTGCCCCCCAGGCCAAAGATACCGTGAGGCTGTGATCAGAAGTGGAGCATCATGGAATTGCCACACCACATACGGAATGTACTACTCTTCCGTCTGCTATATTTGTTTTAAATTACCAATGAGGTTCTTGGCCACTGCAGGAGAAGCCGGTGGCATTTCACCTCATACATCTGTTCCTCATACAACCAGTACACAATTATCACATAACTTCTCACCTCACCGTTCACTACAGGGAAATCTGGGCAGGTTTTTGAAGGCTTGGGGCGTGAGGCAAAATGTCCCCAGGGATCCCCTTAATGTAGCAGGTTGTGTGAGAGAACTGGGGTGATGCCTGCATCTACTTCTCCCACAGCACCGACTAAGAGGAGGCTGTTGCTCCTCCTTGCAAGTGTCTTTCCATTTTGCACTGCATCACAATACTGTAAAAAAATACTGTTGTGTATTGAGTCAAAGGATTTTATATCTGTATTATTATTGTCTGTATTTGCATTAGGATAAAGTAACTGCCTTTTGGTCCCAGAGGGTACAGCTACTATTGGTTCATTTAAGCTGCTGTATTTGGATCCTCTGTCTTATTGGTTTCCTCCAAAAGGCAGCACTGTGATTGCGTGATATTGTTCCCTCCAAAATGTATCCCTTCCTAGCTAGTCCCCTGTCCCTATAAATGTAGCTTTCCTCTCCTCAGTCTTCAGTCTTGTTCACTTTAATAAAGAGCTGTTACTAGAGAACTGCCTCCAGCATGTTTTGTCAAGAGAGCTGAAATCACAAACCCCACGTCACAACAACTGGCGACGAAGGTGGGATCCGGAATGCTGAGGAGCGGTTAAACACAACCCTGCCTCAGAGTCCGGATTGCAGCTGAGAACAAGACTCACTGGCCAGCTGAGAAGACGACCCTGCCCGCTAGGACAATGGAGAGTCCAAGGGTATTGGAGCCCTTCCAGCCATCAGAGCCCCACACCTGGGAAGACTACGTCGAACGCTTCGAGTTCTTCGCAGTGGCTCAAGGGATCACCGATGCCAGCAAAAGAAGGGCCACATTCCTGAGCTACTGTGGGCCCGAGACCTTCAAGCTAGCCAAGGCATTACTTGCTCCAGCTAAGCTGAGTGAGACATCTCTCCAAGATATTCTTGCCTGCCTAACAAGCCACTTGGCGCCTACTGAGACCCAGATGGCCCGACGGATGGAGTTCCATAAGAGGCAGCAGCATGCTGGGGAGTCTGTATCCGCATTTCTGGCTGAACTCCGGAAGCTCGCTCAGCACTGTGGCTTCCAAAATCTGGAAGAGACTCTCCTGGATCGGTTTATTGGTGGTCTGAGCAGCAAGAAAGCCAGAAGACGCATCGTGGCTAAAGAAGAGGTTACCCTTGCTTCAGCCTTGAAGGAGGCCACCGCCACGGAGAATTATGAAAGAGAGGAGCTTGATGCCAGTCGCAAGGCCACTAAGCCACAGATAGAAGTTGCGCATGCCATGGACGAGCTAGAGGCTACTCCAAGCCAGAGCCCAGTCCGTGGGGTTGAGTCGGTGCGTCAGGCCTGCATAGTGCACAGAGATCGCCGAGGCAGTTGCCCAGGTTGTGGCGGAAACCATGAAAGGAAGAGTTGTCGTTTCAGGGATGCTATCTGCCGGACGTGCGGAAAGACGGGTCACATCGCCAGGGTCTGTAGATCGGCGGCGTCGGGAGCGACAGGAGCACCTAGACTGGAGCATCGCAGACCGCCCACAGCAACTCGTTTTCTAAAGGACTGCCACTACGTAACGGAGATCAATGGGAGGGCCGTGCAGTTTCCAGCGCAAGGCAAGGCACACGTCAAGGTGAAGATTGAGGGTCAGCAGTGCGACATGGAGGTGGACTCCGGATCTGCATTCACCATCGTGTCAGACCAGACCGCGAAGACATTCTTCCCCAGGGGTAAGTTGCCCCCTCTGGAGCCCTTTCCGGCAACCTTGCAGTCGTACTCAGCAGGCCGCATCCATGTTATGGGAATGTGTGCCGTGAGAGTACAGTTCCGGGACAAACAGGCTGTACTCAAACTGGTGATTGCGAAGGGCAGTCGCCCCAGTCTCCTGGGCACTGACTGGTTCCCTGCCCTGGGACTGAGTATCTCAGGGCTTAATTCAATCCAAACCTGCCCTGAGATGAGCGAGGTATTATGCAAGGAATTTGCTGGTCTCTTTAATGGAAAACTGGGTTGTTATAAAGGGCCCCCAGTTGACTTCGAGTTGGACCCCGGGGTGGCTCCAATCCGACTCAAACCAAGGCGAGTGCCATTTGCACTGCAACCCAAGATCGAGGCAGAGCTGGATAAATTGGTCAAGCAGGGAGTTCTCTCACCCGTGGACTCTGCTAAGTGGGAGACTCCAATCGTCACGCCCCTTAAAGCAAATGGGGAAGTCAGGATATGTGCAGATTACAAATGTACTATCAATAAGGCACTCAGGGGAAACTCATACCCCATTCCAGTTGTATCACATCTGTTGGCTAAACTGGCTGGGGGCAAGGTGTTCGCAAAAATTGACCTGGCACAAGCTTACCAACAGCTGCCAGTAACCCCACAATCAGCGGAAGCACAGACTATTGTCACACATAAAGGGGCGTTCAGAGTTAACAGATTACAGTTCGGAGTTTGTGTGGCCCCAGGGATTTTTCAAGGGCTCATGGAACGCCTGTTAAGAGGTCTGCCGGGGGTCTTGCCATTTTTTGATGACGTTTTGATTGCTGGAAAAGACCCACAGGAACTGGTTGCGCGTGTCCGTGCAGTGTTGCTCAAGTTCAAGGAGGTGGGGTTGCAACTGAAAAAGGAAAAATGCAGTTTTGGGGTGCCAACGGTGGATTTCTTGGGGTTTAAAATTGATGCATCAGGCATCCACCCCACAGATGCTAAGATTAAGGCCATCATCGAGGCACCACGACCACAGAACAAGACGGAGTTGCAGTCATTCCTGGGACTTATTAACTTTTATCATTCGTTCTTACCCCAGAAAGCTTCGGTAGCTGAACCATTACATAGACTATTGCAGAAAAAGAATGTGTGGCGATGGGGGCGGGAGCAGCAGAAGGCTTTTGACTCCTTGCGAGGAATGCTGAGTAGCAGGAGCGTCCTTGCTCATTATGATGAGTCAAAGCCGCTGGTCCTGGCATGTGATGCCTCTCAATACGGTCTGGGGGCTGTGCTGAGTCATAGGGAACCGGATGGGTCGGAAAAGCCCATCTCTTTCTATTCCCGTACGTTGTCGCCCACGGAGCGCAACTATGCTCAAATTGATAAAGAGGCACTGGCTATTGTGTCCGGAATCAAAAGGTTCTATGATTATTTGTACGGTCGCCAATTCTCCATTGAAACGGACCACAAACCACTGTTAGGGTTGTTCAACCCAAACAAACAAACGCCACAAATTCTCTCCCCCAGAATGTTGCGTTGGTCAATATTCCTGAATGGGTTCCAGTACACCTTGACCCATGTGCCGGGGAAACAATTGTGCCATGCTGATGCGCTGAGTCGCTTGCCCCTTCCTGGCGGGAGCAATGAGGATCCTGCTCCGGCGGAGCACATTATGATGCTAGAAACACTTCCGGGGGCTCCTGTAACAGCTACGGATATAGCTGAGAAAACGAGGAAAGATGCTGTTCTCTCCCGTGTGCTCACTTGGGTGGGGAGGGGGTGGCCAGGTGGTCCGCATGAAGAAAAATTCAGGCCTTATGCGACAAGGCAGCACGAATTGTCCATGCATAAGGGTTGTCTCCTATGGGGAGATAGGGTGATCATCCCAGCACCACTGAGAAACAGGGTTTTTGAGACGCTTCACATGGGACACCCGGGAATGGTCAGGATGAAGTCACTAGCCCGATGTTATGTGTGGTGGCCTGGAATGGACCAGAACATAGAACAATGGGTACGAACATGCAAGGCATGCCAAGAGGTGCGGCCAGAAGTGGCCAGAGCACCAGTCCACTGGTGGGAGCAGTCCAGGACTCCCTGGAGCCGGCTGCACATAGATTTTGCTGGGCCATTCCAAGGGAAGGTCTTTTTGGTTATCGTTGATGCATATTCCAAATGGTTAGAAGTGGCGATGGTCCCTAGCATGGCATCAGCTGCCGTAATCAAGGTGTTGAGGCAGCTGTTTGCAACCCATGGGTTACCTGAGACCATTGTATCAGATAATGGGGCGGCTTTTGTATCCCAAGAATTCAGGGCATTCTTGGCTGATAACTTCATAAGAGGGGTCACATCCGCGCCCTTTCACCCATCCTCCAATGGGCAGGCTGAGCGCATGGTAAGAACAGCCAAAGAATCCATTGCACGCTTAATGGAGGGTAACTGGTCGGCTCGCATTGCGCGAATGTTATTTTTGCAGCATGCGACGCCGTGTACTGCGACAGGCAAGTCGCCAGCCGAGCTGCTCTTAGGTAGAAGACTGGTAACGGTGCTGGATTATGTCCACCCAGATAAAATGCCAAACCGTAATTCAAGAGCAACCCCCCAGGCTGAGACTGACACAACAAGGTATCTCGCCCCTGAAGATCTGGTCTGGGTGAGGAACTATTCACGAGGTCCGCGGTGGGTGGCCGGTGTGATCACCCGGGCTAGTGGACCTGTGTCCTATTATGTGACCTTGGAAAATGGGCAAGTTTGGAAGAGACATATAGATCAGCTGAGGCGCCGGGCGCTCAGCAGGGAGGAGTCAGATAATTCATCCCTGGCTAATGACGCACAGCTGCGAGACCAGAGTGAAGATGGCCCAGAGGTGCAGTCACCAGGGGCTTCAGCAAATGAACCAGGGTCTGCTAGTCCTCATGATGACGAGGTACAGGTCGGGGACCCTGAGATGTCTGGGACTCCATCTGTTCCTGATGAAACCCCTATAGCAGCCCCTCCACCACAGGTAACACCCAATCCAGAACCTACAACACCTGTTGTCAGGAGATCAGGTAGAAGTTGTAGGACCCCACAGTACCTGAGGGATTACGTCTGCTGTGCTCACTAGGGGGGGAGGGGTGTTGTGTATTGAGTCAAAGGATTTTATATCTGTATTATTATTGTCTGTATTTGCATTAGGATAAAGTAACTGCCTTTTGGTCCCAGAGGGTACAGCTACTATTGGTTCATTTAAGCTGCTGTATTTGGATCCTCTGTCTTATTGGTTTCCTCCAAAAGGCAGCACTGTGATTGCGTGATATTGTTCCCTCCAAAATGTATCCCTTCCTAGCTAGTCCCCTGTCCCTATAAATGTAGCTTTCCTCTCCTCAGTCTTCAGTCTTGTTCACTTTAATAAAGAGCTGTTACTAGAGAACTGCCTCCAGCATGTTTTGTCAAGAGAGCTGAAATCACAAACCCCACGTCACAACAAATACCATAATAAATAGCTAACAGTTTGTGGGCTTTTTGTGTCAATGAAAATATTTTGCCTGAGGCAGCTGCCTTACTTTGGCTATTGGTAGGGACAATCTTGCACCCTGCAAATACCAGCAGCACCCTCCCCTCCCAGGCTCTCATCTCTTCAAAAAGAGCTGTAACCTGCTGGCCTGGTCACCCAGAATCACCTAACCTCCCTCAAGAGTCTTTGACTTGCTTTTTAGAAGGGAGACGGGTGGTGGGTGAGCAAGCAGGTGGTGAAGAAAAGTGGAGGGAGTCGCAGAAAGAGGTTCCATGTATATTAGTACTGGTCCCCCTATTAAGGCACAGGGAAATCTAGAAGATCTCTGACTATTGTAGTGATTGAAGCAGGGTCTGGGTTTGGAACCCCCTGTTCCTTAACCTTGACTTAAAGAAACCCATTTTTCATAAAAGCTAAAGTTGCGGGGCCATGTGTCATTGTCACTTCTGCTCTCAATTTTCCTGGCATATGACTCAAATCCTTTACAGAGAATTATTGTGTTGACAACCTGTTGAAGGAGTAGATCTCTGAAATTTTGAAGAGGTGAAGCCTTACACAGATGTTTTTATTGTTGCAGTTCCTTCCTTTGGACAAGGCTACAATCAAGGCTTGTACTGTACGTGTAAAAACTGAGAGTCCTCAGCATTTGTGAATTATCTAACATGGTGAACTTAAAAAAGATAATGTACTCCTCTGGGGGAAGAAGGTTATATGAAAAGGGCACAACAAGGACACAACATATACCAACAGCTTTCTTGTAAAGAGATTCCACTTTAGTATGTACATGTGGAAGATAGATAAGGTTGATGAGAAGAACAATGCTGTGACAAACAGGGGTCTGGAGGATATGCCCCGGAAAACTGCTTTGCTGTATTTAAAATATACATCCCAGCTACAATATGAAAAAGTGGATCTATTGCAGGGGTTACTGGATTGAAGAGAAAACCTGATGGACTGCAAAAAGCACAAAAGCATGTTGAAGAATTAAGAGGGAAGTATAGTGTGTTTATATTTGATTTCCAAAAATCTTATAACTGGAGCTGCACCGAATATTTGCCAGTATCGATTTTAAAGGCAAAAATAGCTGTTCCAGCGGAGTGTAAATATCACCTGATAAATTTATTAATTTTTAATTTGAAACAGCAATACTATGGTGTCATTCTCGATTCTGAAGTAGTCACATGAGAATAACTATCAGGAATCACAGCATGACATCACAACACTATGCAGCCAATCGTGTCTGGCTATTATTTTATCACTGAGGGCAAGTGAGGTAAATTTAAATGGATAAGGGAACATTTTAGTAGATAATAAAAAAAAATTATGGCTGGAAAAGAATCCATTTTTTGTTATGCAAAATGGTCCTGGATAATTTGGGGCAACCCGACCTGGGGCAGTACAGGGCTCTCTTGACCCAACTTGGTCAAAGCTGAGATCGGCTTGAATTTGCCAAATTTGGTTTGGAATTGGGACTTTGGCCAAATCTAGTGCATAGTCTTATTATTTTCCTGCCAAATGATGGTTAAATCAGTGCTGTTATGGAGGGTTCAGCCTGCCATATTGATTCAAAATGGCATCTGATGGTATTCGAACGTAGGCTCAAACTCACTCTATGATCTCAGGAACCATGATGCCACATTGGGGTAAAATATCATATTCAAAGGTGTTCAAATCATTGCAGGTGGCTCAGTTCACCATCTTGGGTCAAAATAAAGTCTGGTGGTGTCCCAGCCTAGACCAAAACCTACTACTTGGGAACTGCCATGCCAATTTGAGCAATACCTTAAGTGGTGCAGTTTGGAATAATTTGGCCCACCACCTTGATTCAAAAAGGTGTCTGATGGTGGACTTACAGGGGAGGAACATGGCAGACTGAACATCTTCTGTTGGCAGCTCGCCAATGGCAATAATTGTATGATGCTTAATGATAGCCAAACCATAAAAAGGTAAGGTAAAGGGACCCCTGACCATTAGGTCCAGTTGTGACCGACTCTGGGGTTGCGCGCTCATCTCGCATTATTGGCTGAGGGAGCCGGCGTATAGCTTCCAGGTCATGTGGCCAGCATGACAAAGCCGCTTCTGGCAAACCAGAGCAGCACATGGAAACGCCATTTACCTTCCCGCTGTAGCGGTTCCTATTTATCTACTTGCATTTTGACGTGCTTTCGAATAAATCTTGGCTATTAAATTCACTCTGGTAAAATAAAGTGCACAAGGGATTAACCCACTCCTCCCACCCAGGAGCCATCATGCCAAGCTGGGTGACAATATATTCAGAGTTAGGTAAATCAGTTTAGAACATTTCACTCTGACATCTTGAATCAAAATGGCACCTGGTGTCCAAACATAGATGAAAACTGGCCCCTTGTCAGGTTATTTCAGAGAAGAGGTCAGGCCAAAATGGTTGCTTAACAGAGGAGCAGCTTTATTCTTGCTGCTTCTCTGAAGTAACCTAGCAAGGGGCCAGTTTTCATCTATCACTCAGTGATGCCATCTGATTGACGGATGATGCTTTAGGGGAAATGGCCTCACAGGCCAAATTGGACCCCCTATTGGGTGAAGATTGGCCATGACCAAACCCCTGATTTAAATGAGCAGAGCTTCACTCATGCAGAAGCTCCAAGGATGTAAAGAAGCATGCATGTGGCTCTGGATTAAGTTATTTTATTTCATATAATTAAATTACTAAAACACAAATATTAAATAATCCAAAAGATTTGGAGCTTTATATTAATATCTCCAAGGCTATTTATATGTTACCAAATGAGGCAAGTAAAAACAAAGTTGATGAAAACTTGTAGTTGGAAGACTTTAAAGATTCTATCATTTTTTCAGTGTTGTTTTTGAATAAGAGGTGAGAATAAGATAACTAGTTTCTGAAAATACAAGAAATCTTCACATTATCGAAGCATCCGTCTACTCAATAAGACTCTGCTCAGAAGATGGGACAATCTGTTTAAGTAATACACATCTGTAGTTTGCTATAAAAAAGACTGCTAGAGAATGAATAAATTCACCAGGGATATATATGATGGAGAACACAAAATATATATTTTACAACCAACTAAATTCTACTTGGGTCTCAGTTTACCCAGGAGAATTAAACAGCGGTATGATTATAGAATTTTAAAAGAGGCAAGCATAAAAAGTTCAAACCTATCTCCCGTACATCCTATAAAAGTTAGGAAATTCATGGCCCCTTTAGTAGCTACAGAGCCAAAACCACGGTAATCCTCAGTTTGAGTCCGAATTGTTTTCAATTTGTAATCTGAATGAAAGAAGAGGTTCTTAATTCCAGGTGCCACATTTTTGGCTATACGTAAGATGAAGTTTCTTAGAGCAAGGGTTATATCATGATAAGTATTTTTGATTCTTTGCAAGAGTCCCTGGGAACTTACTGAAGTGCTGGATATAAATCCATTAAATAAATACATGAATATGTACATACATGCATACATACATACAGGGACAGAGCTTTGTTCTTTCATTTTCCCAGCAGTCATCTGCCCCTTCTCTAACATTATTTATTTCATTTGTGTCCCAAGACAATTCAGAGTAAACCCATAAATTCACAAGCAGATTCTAGTTATTTCCATAATTTGGTAGATCTCGTGAAAGAACTTTCAAGAGCAACACCAACTTGGAAACTGTTAACTAGAACCAGGAGAGGTTATATGCAGCGAGGCAGGGGACAGCCCATCAGATATTTGAAGATGGTCTCTTCTTCAGGCTAAACATACCCAATGCCCTCAACCGTTCCACATAAGGCCTGGTTTCTAGACCCCTGGTCATCTTAGCCACCCTCCTGTACACATGTTCCAGCTTGTCAAAACTCTTCTTAAATTGTGGCACCCAGAACTGGACACAGTACTCTAGGTGTGGTCTGACCAATGCAGAACAGAGCACTACTATTACCTCCCCTGATTGGGATACTATACTTATGTTGATGCAGCATAGAATAAAGGTAATGGGACCCCTGACCATTAGGTCCAGTCATGACCGACTCTGGGGTTGCGGCACTCATCTCGCGTTATTGGCCGAGGGAGCCAGCGTACAGCTTTTGGGTCATGTGGCCAGCATGACTAAGCTGCTTCTGGCGAACCAGAGCAGCGCATGGAAACGCCGTTTACCTTCCCGCTGGAGCAGTACCTATTTATCTACTTGCACTTGATGTGCTTTCGAACTGCTAGGTTGGAGCTGGGACTGAGCAATGGGAGCTCACCCCGTCACAGGCATTCGAACCTCCAACCTTCTGATCAGCAAGCCCTAGGCTCTGTGGTTTAACCCACAGCGCCACCAGCATTCTAATGCATAGAATAGCATTAGCCTTTTTTGCTTCTTGCATACCCTGAGTGGTGCAGGTTCTCTTAATGGGTAGCCTCAAATAAACTTATCTTTCCTCTTCACCCAGGGTCTTAATTCCTATCACACGTTTCATGTGCTCATGGCCAGCACCAGCAAGCACCGTTCTTGGGCATATGCTGAGGTCCCCACAAGCTCCACTCCCACTGCTAACACTAGCCTAGTCTGGGCATACTTTTCCTTCCTGGTGCTGACAGGAGCATAATTACAGCATTGCATTGTGGGGGATTTAACGGCAGTCCCAGCAGGTTTAGCCACATAAGCCCAGTGCTCCGGTGCTGCAGCTGGCCTCTTGCTGCAACTTACCACCTGACAAGTCTGCTGTGGGGTGGGGAGTGACCTACTGAGGGCACTTTACCTCAGATCTGGAATATGTTTTGATCTCGTTCTGCACATATGTCTCAAGTACTGAACAAAGTGGTATCTGCAGTGCATGCCAGGATGAACGTCTTTAACCTCAGGAAACTAAGTACTCATTATGCCAGTGAAGCAATACCGTATATAAGGCACGTCCAACAGGTAGATCACTGGTAGATCACTGGCTCCCCCCCAAAAGAAGCTCAAGAACTTTGGCTCCCCTAAAAAATGCTCAACATTTTAGCCCTTCACCTCCCAAAAAGAGGGCTTTCCTCCCACCTCAGAAAAGCTCAACAACTTTGACCTGAACCCCTAAAAAATGGGGCTTTCCTCCTCCCTAAAAAAGCTTAACAACTTTGACCTGAACCCCCCCCCCAAAAGGGGGTAGATCACTGCCAGTTTTTAACTCTGTGAGTAGATCACAGTCTCTTCGGTGTTGGCCACCCCTGCAATATATGAACAGATATCCCTAGCTATGTTTCCTACTGAGTTAATATTTCTGTGCTATTGACCTTGCCCCAACAAAAGACTAAGAGAACAGTTCACGAAACCGAGCTTTCTAAATGGCCTGCAGTTGGCTCCTTCTCCCAAATATTTGGGAGAAAAGACTATAAACTCCTGCTATTTGCACTGCATCCTAAATCTGAGCATCAGCCAACAAAAACTGGCACAAGTTCATGGATGTCACACAGGAGGCACTGGGAACATGAACTGGTGTGAAAGCCTGAAGGAGCAAAAGGGAATGCAAATGTAGTAGCCAGAGAGACAGATTTACAAGAGGGATACAGGAGATCTTGGTAAATGTGCTCAAGAGTCTAAGTTAGGCTAGTGTTTGACATGACTTAGACAGAAGGGAGGGAACTAAGTGAGAGAAGAAGGAAAGATTGAGAAAAGAACCAAACAGAGACAGAAACAGTGTGTTGAATGCACACACAGCTCCATAGATTATTGGATGAAACGGATAATCTAGCCCCATTTTAATCTGGCTTCAAGCCTGGGCAGATGGGTGGCAGGGAAAGGTAGAGAGAGGAGCAGGGGAAGCATGCTACTGCTGCTGATTTTCAGTTATAACTTATTCTTCTTTTTAAGAAAGGATATTCACTTCAATAACATACATACAGGAATAAAGGAAGAAATAAAGACAATACAACTGAACTAAAATTAAACATACACATAAACACAAAGTGCAAATTAAGGTTGTTTCATCCACAATCCTTTAAAGGAATTATTGTTGTTGTTATTGGGAGTGAAGGTAGTAACATTCCTCCCTAAATTTTAAATATGTTATTTTATTACATATAGCAATACAAATGTTTGAGATACAGAAGACAAACAATTATTGATTCCAGTTTCTTACCCGCCCTTCCCCTTAAAGCCCCAGGGTGGGTTATAACAATTGAAGCAAACCTGAATGTTAAAATGCAATACTGTAACGTGCAATGTTAAAAAACCCTTTTTAAGCATCCCTGCTGCACACCCTACACTGTCACCTCTGAATGAACCCAGAGACTCTTTGCTGTTGTCCGGGGCCCAAGTCCAGACCATAGAAGAGAAAGGCAAACAGAAGTGTATGAGGTCAGATGCAAAGGAACTAAGTGGAAACTTGGACAAATACTGGAAATGGTTGTAGTGACCGAAGTAAAATAAAGTGAGGACATGGGAAGGAAGAAAGCCAGCAGGAAACCAGGTCTAGGTGCGGTGAGGTACAATAAACAGAAAACACCAGTCCATAGAGTAGTCTATGGGGGGGTTGTTTCAGGCATACAGCTTGCAACTTTCATAAAATATTGCTTTTCTTACTGTAACACCTCAACCTTCCTTTCCCCCCAGCTATAGTGAAGAGAATGGTTGAAGGGGAGAAAGCCTCCTTCATCTGTCACTGCTTCTTGGGGACCCCATGAAGTTAGTTCAATTTACACCTTTTACCACTGCAGCAGAGTGTTTCATTGACTTGCAGAAGCTCTGTCCCTGAGGCAATAAAAACCTAAATTGCTGCAGAAACCAGGCTGTGAAATAGCCCTGCTGGAACTCCAAGGAGCTTCATTAGTGTGATGGCTGCTATGGGAAGTCTGTGCATGCTGACAAGCAAAGCGTCCCAAAGGCCTGATATTTAGCTATTGCCTTTGGCTAGGGAACAACACCATTTATGGTGGTGATCTGTGATTTCCCCAAGATAGATGGCAAAAATCCCAAGGCTTCCTAACTGTCAAAATATATTCCTGAGATTTAGGAGTATGCTTGTCCAAAAAATTATCCAATGAAAATAGGGATGTCCTATTCCATAATGGTGATGATGATAATTTTACTATTTATATCCCACCCATATGACTGGGTTGCCCCAGCCACTTTGGGCTGCTTCCAACAAATATAAAAACATTAGAAAACATTAAACATTAGAAAAACATCCCCATACAGGACTGCCTTCAGATGGCTTGGGGGTTGGATAACTCCATACCCTCTAACATTTCTCAGATGAAAATAGAAACATCCTAAGGAGACATTCTGGGATCAAATCAAAAACCAGGATGGCTTCTGTAAATCCAGGACTCAAACTTATAATATCTGCAACAAAAATAATTATCCTCTTCTAGGTAAGAATATGGAGGAATCTAAATCTGAATGCGATATATTCTGAAAGAACTGGGGAAGGGAAGGGAAATGGATTGCTTTTCAACATAATAATCCCAGAGCTAGGCATTAAATGCACACAAATATCCTCTTTGGTTTCATCCCAAATCCCTTCGACCTCCTGCACTGAACCTGAAGCCCAGACCCAGAAGAAGAACAGCGTACTTGGGTCAAGTAGTACAAAAAGCCCAAAGCTTTTGGAGCCTCTTGGCGCAAGTAGTCATTCTGGCAGCTCAGGGTTTCTTGGCACAAAATGCACTTCTTTCTTTCTTTTTTTCTTCTCTTTCTTGGCCTAGTGCTTCTGTCCAGCTTTCCTAATTTTCTGACATCTTGAAAATGTCAGTCAGTTGCTTTCAGTTTATAACATATTTCAAAGCCTAGTTATTCAGCCGTGCAACAACAGAGATGCTCAGCTTTCAAAGCTGAAGATAGGGATTTGTACATGTGCTGAATGGTCTTTATTTCCTAGGGACGTCTGCACTTTCTCTTGCCTCAGACTTGCCTCTTGCTTAAAACTCCATTACTTTGCCTTTCTTTGCCTGCCAGAGGGGACTTTCGCTAGGTAATTCCTAGCAAAGTGTGCTACTAATCAATGGACAGATTCCAAAGACACATTCAAGCACAACTCAGTACATGCATGAGACACAGTTCTCCCTTTCTCCAAACATATTCAGTGAACATACATATTAATGAGTACTATATGCATATTTAAAAGCCATCTCCAATTTCCCATCACACTCTGTGATGGACAACACTGCACATGTACACACCCACACACCCTTCAGTTTACATGTCACCAAAGTTCTTCGTTACTTTCAGAAAACAGGAATGCAAATTGAATTGCATTCCAGCTTAGAATGTAAAGCAAGATGCTGAGTGTTGGTTACTTGTTCAGCTGACAAGCTGGTGAAAGATTTGAGGTTGTATTATTATATTCACCATTATTTTATTTATATACAATATTTTCTACAAATTTGTACTCAGAGTGGTTTACAGCAGAATAGCAGGCCAAAGAAATACTATAATAACCATGATACATGATTAAAATCATAAAACTATTTGCAATGCTAAATAAAAAATCTAATAATTAATCACTTTTGTTGGTCAATCATTAACAAGTCATTTAAAATGCATCTAGAATATTAAACATAAAACACACAAACAGGTCAAGTGATATCCCCAAACAGCCAAAAAGTTAATGACAGTAATCACTACAACTAGCAGCTTTAGGTGTGTAAACTTCTAAATATTAATTTTTTACTCCCAGTGATAGTCATAGCGATGTCCTGGGTGTTCAGATACTCTGCTAGAATACTTGTGAGCAAAATTCAGGTAAGCAAATCTTATGAACAACTGCCCCAAGGTGCTGAAATTTACTTTGACCCATAGGAAGGAGGAGGCAGTTTGAGATGTTCTGCAGGGCTGGTTTTTTGTTTTTAAAAAAACTGAGGATATGAGTGGGATTACCAGTCCCAGAATCAATAATGGGAAACTGGCACTCCTCCATGCATTATTTCTCCCAGGAGAAGATCATTTAGTTTTTTAATCTTGAGGATTGGCTTCATAATCTGAGCATGTCTAGCATTGCTAACTGTGTGTATTTAACTAAAATCTAAACTCTAGATCAAGGAAGGAGAGCCTATAGCATTCCAAATGTGGAACTACAACTTCCATCATTTCTAACCATTGACCATGCTGGCTGGGGATGATGGGAACTGTAGTCCAAAAATATTGATGGCACCAATCTTGGTGAAAGCTGCATTATTCTATCTCGGCTGCACAGAAGACACGCTGTTGCTGTTCCGAATACATGCGTCGAAAGAGGAAGCTCCGGGTCACATGCATGGGCATATATACTGTAGGTCCCTTGATCCGTTTAGGCTGCGCCCTATTGGCCAGATTGAACCCAACATCGAGGGACCTACCAATCAGGTGTTGTTGCAGATCAATCTTACCCACCCACAACACAGGGAATTGGTCTCCAGGTCTCACCGCAACATGTGCCCTCTTTAAGGGAGCACACAATTTTCCAAGTGTCTTTCACCCCTTCTCTGACACCCAGACCAACTCACTTTCAAATTATGCCTTCTGGCAAAGCTGGGCTGAATTTCATGGAAGGCTGGGCTGAGTTTCAATGAAGCTGAGCCAATTTATAATTTATATTTCAGTTTATTGTTTGGAGGGTTGAAATCACGAGCAGCTTCAAGCCTTCGCTCAGAGCAGCTTCAACCTGAAACCAGCCAAAACCCAGACATTTTGGCTGAGTTTCCTGATCAGGATTTGTTTGAAATTCAAAATGCATTGAAACGTTGGTAGGGGGTGGGGGGAGTCCTTCGGATGTGAAAGCTATAAAAGGTTTTGCAAGGCTTTCTCAGTTAATCCATACCTCTGCATTTCATGTTGCTAGTTATATTATAAATTATATATCTCATATAAAACTGTGGTTCAGATCCATATGGGAAGTAGTTGGGGCAAGAAATTCATTTGTTTGCATTATCAAGCATAAATCCAGGTCTCCTTGATCCCCTTTCTTACAAGTGGAATAGCCACAAATGAGGATGGGATTTCAGCGAAGGAGAACATCATTGCTCAGTTTCATAATTGTATTAGGAAGGTGGAAAATTGTTTCCTACAGGTCTAATTGGTTGGAAATTCTTTCTCCTGCAGGAAATGAAAAAGTTCATTGTTCTTGAGATTGGTGTATATATCCTATTAGACATGCTCTTTTTACCTCAGCTACCTCTGGCATCGAGGAAACTGAAACCCATACCATAAGAACATAAGAAGAATCTGCTGGATCAGGCCAGTAACCCATATTGTCTAGCAACCTTCTTCTCACAGTGGCCAACCAGATGTCTTTGGCAAACCCACAAACAGGACCAAAGCACAATAGACCACTTCCCTACTGTGGCTTCCAGCAACTAATATTCAGAAGCATTACCTCCTCCAACTGTGGAGGGAGAGCCCCGCCATCATGGCTAGTAGTCATTGATAGCCCAATCCTCCACGAAATTGTCCAATCCCCTTTTAAAGCTATCCAGGTTTGTGGCCATCACTGCCTCTATCCACTATCTGCTTGTGCCACATTATGACTTGAATGACCACAGGCAGCATTCTTTTGTTATAAGCAGAAATATATGTTTAGGTGTGCAAGGTCCTGTCTCAATGCATGGAAATAAGCAAATTCTCTTTCAGATAGTATTACTTAATTTGATATCCTTTAATGCTATAAAACCTATACTGCCTGTTTTGCCCCCTAATCGGCCATGTCAAATGAGGAGACTACTAGATGGCAATAGCCATGTTAAAACCAGTTTAATAATATTATACTGTACTAGCCTTCAGAACAGCAAAGCTGCCTTACTAATGATTTCATGTTCCTTTTGCCAGTGTGCTGTAGTGGTTAAGAGCAGTGGACTCGTAATCTGGCGAACCGGGTTCACGTCTCCGCTCTTCCACATGCAGCTGCTGGGTGACCTTGGGCTAGTCACACTTCTCTGAAGTCTCTCAGCCCCACTCACCTCACAGAGTGTTGTGGGGGAGGAAGGGAAAGATTGTTAGCTGCTTTGAGACTCCTTAAGGGGAGTGAAAGGCAGGATATCAAGTCCAAACTCCTCCTCCTCCTCCTCCTCCTCTTCTTCTTGCCAATAGGTAAATATCAGCTGGTTATGTATAAATAGTAATCCAGATAAGAAGTCCTCTTAAGGATGAGTAACTGGTAAAAATCAGGTGTCAGGAGTATGGGCAGGAGTCAGGCTCTGGGGCCTGTAGTGCTTTGCAGGACTGGGGCCTGCCTCAGCTTGTGCTGGAGCAGCAAGGCGTGGCCACACAGGTGAAGACCTCAGCTTGTGCTGGAGAGGCAAGGAGTAGTCACCCACGTGAGGCCACTTGAGATCTCACTGCATCTGGTGGCAGGAGCTGGGAGGGATAAAGCCCAGCATTTCCCTTCAGCTCTTTGCCCCAGCAATGCTATACCTGCTTGGTTGCATCTGGCCTCCTGCTCCTCGGACCCTTGCCTTGCCGACGTCTTGATCCTTGCTCCGTGGACCCTTGCCTTGCCGACGCCTTGATCCTCGACCCTTGTACCTTCGCCTTGCTTCCTGTTCCTTGATCCTTCGCCTTGCTCCTTGCTCCTTGGACCTTCGCCTTGTCGTCGCCTTGCTCCTCGACCCTTGGACCTTCGCCTTGCTTCTTGTTCCTTGAACCTTCGCCTTGCTTCTTGTTCCTTGAACCTTCGCCTTGCTTCCTGTTCCCTGGACCTTCGCCTTGCTTCCTGTTCCTTGGACCTTCGCCTTGCTTCTTGTTCCTTGGACCTTCGCCTTGCTCCTTGCTCCTTGGACCCTCGCCTTGTCTTCGACCCTTGGACCTTCGCCTTGCTTCTTGTTCCTTGAGCCTTCGCCTTGCTTCTTGTTCCTTGAGCCTTCGCCTTGCTTCTTGCCCCGTGGACCTTCGTCTCTGCCTTGCTCCTTGACCCTGCAACTGCCTGCTGCTGGACCCTCAGCCCTGCACCTGTTCCTGCTTCTTCACCACCATCTTGCCTCTGGTCCTGACGCCCGCCGACCGGACCGTGACATCAGGAAACAGAAGGTGGGGGTAACTAGACAGTTTTCTTAATGGAAGGAAGGAATTGAGTGAACCAATAGCCATGTTATTTACTTTGCAGAAATCTCAAGCGGACTGTAAAGAGCTGCAAATAGGTCTCTACAAACTGGGCGTGAGAGTAGATGTAATGCAGTAAAAGAGTAATGCATTTGGAATTAAAATAAAAAAATAAAAATACACACACACACACTAATTGAGTCAAAAATTTGTCTACCCAAGAAAAATATATTGGGTTCTGGAGAATAACTCAATGAAAACAACATCTCACCACTCAGTGGTCATCACCTCCATGTCCCGACTGTGCGTGATGATGCATATGGTTTGACAGTGTTGGAATGGAAACAGAATGCTGAATTAGGTGGATCCTAGTGAGATTCATCAAGACAACTACTATGGTCTTATGTCCTTAGAGGTGAAGGAAAATATATTTAACTTTTAACCTTGTCCGCAGGTGGTAATGGGTAAATTTTGAGAGAGGTGCATGGGGTAAAATACAGATTAATATGAATAGTATTCCCAAACTATTAGTCATGCTGCTGTGAGACATGAATTCTGATGTGAAATGGGGCATAGATGCTCTTTAGACTCTACTCTGCAATTTCTTCTGTCCAGTCACCATGCATCTACTCCTGTTTTTAGGGTTCTTTTTTTGCAGTCTGGCTCTGACCTCAATATTGCTGATTTTCAGGAGAATATTAGAACTTGGAGGTGGTAGGACCACTTTAAGGTTCCTTATGATATAACAGGAGAGTGTCTTAATCCTGGTTCTGAGGTAATTATACTGCATATATATCATAAACATGGCTGACTAGAGGTTTCTGCAGTCTTGGAAAAGCAGCTACTCACCCACCTTCCTCTTCACAAGCCTGTTGTTGACCTTGCCCCCTTTTCTACAATCAAGCTGGAATTCACAAGTTCACACCTTGTAGTTGCTCAGTCCAGAGACTTTTAATAATGGCCAGGTGTTGCCAGATTTGGGGCCCATTTGGAAATAGTATTAATGTGAATGATCCTGGTGTCAGCACAGTTGTAGTACTCAAGACCTTTACAATGAGTTGGATCTGCTGGTCCAGAGGTGAATGGCCAATATAGATTTTCATATAGAAGCTGAGCTGACTGACACCTTTTCAGCCATTGCCTGAAATGCTGTTAAAACAGAGAGCACCACAGGAGGGGGAACTCTGTGTATAAACCATTTGCCACTTTGTCAACTATAGAAGCAGCCAAGAGAGATGGAACAAGGAGAGGCCATTTCCCCCCTTGGATTTGGCTGCACAGAAGGTTAGTACAATAGCAATTCTCCTCTGGAGGTCTATATACAGAACCTGTTTAATTTGTAAATGAAGGGTTTTGGCACACTTTCAACACTTACATTGTGGCTCCTTTAATTAATTGCACCATCAGTATACAAAATGTCAGAATAGGGGTGTGCATGTAACGCCCCCTGAGAAATTTCTGCAGTTTTATCTAAACTCCTTTTGTTTTGCAAAAGATAAATAAACCATTGGATGTTTCTCCTGAGCAGGAACTGCAAAATTTATCTCAAATTTTCACTTCAGATGAAACGCTGTGGCAAGTGTTATGATACCCCATGAGAAATGTCATTAGTCATTACTGAAAACGTTTTGCTTTCCTGCAAATTCCTTAGACATTTAGTTTGAGGAGGAACCTCCACATTTGCCCCAGCATTTAATTTAAGTGACATTTTGTGGCAATTTTTATTCAGAGTGAGCAGGGTTAATGTGTAGAGCTGTGAACTATCATTATGAATCTCTCAATTTCCGATCTGTGTTGTTTCCACATTTTTTTACTCATAATTCTCTTCCATTTCTGTGACGATAACTCCCCTTCAAAGTATGAATTGAGGATATTTTAATGTGTATTTTAATACATAAGCTGGCAGTGCAATCCAATACATATTGACTCAGAAGTAAGTCCCTCTCCGTTCACTGGGACTTACTCCCAGGTAATTTGTTATAGGACCTAGTTTAGAGAGACAATTTCACTGAGTGTGGCTTCTCATCCTCACATAACAAGCTCCACTTGCAAGCAACCCAACAAATCATTGTTATGCACAATTCTTAAAGAAACTGGCACCCTGTCCTCTTTTCAGTCTAATCATACTAGACAAGAGTAGTAGCAGATGTTGCAGATTAGAATCATATTGCATTGGAAGCAGGGCTGGCCCAAGACATTTGGGCACCTGAGGCGGACCCCAAAATGGAGTCCCTCCACACTAGGGAAGAAGGGGTAAACGAAGATCTACATCAGGAACAAGGGGGGGGAGAAAGAATGACATCACCTGCCCCTGAGGACCCTGCCACCTGAGGCAGTTGCCTCATGGGTGGGCCAGCCCTGAGTGGAAGGAATGGCTTAGAAGACCTGCTCGGTAATATAAAAGGGTTTCTTCTCTGTATTGCCTGATGGTTTCTGAAGCAATCTGCTACTGGTACATACTTTCTAGAGTGATCTTCCAGAGGTTGATTCCATAACGAGCACGTTTCTGTGTGTGTGTGTGTGTGTGTGTGTGTGTGAGTGAGTGAGTGAGAAGCGAGCGGGGCTTCTCTGGGACGAGCTGCCTGCGCGAGCTAAGGGGAAAAGAAGCAGCCGTGAGAGAGGAAAGTTGCGGCTGCGCTTCCCTCCAGTCGAGCGGGGAGTGGCGGCCAGAGCTTGAAGGGCGGGAGGGCGAGGGAGGGAAGGAGGCAGGCAGGCAGGAGGTCTGACATGGGGCAACTTCCCCCCCCTCCCCAAACCGTCGCCAATTTCCCTCACAATTTTGTCTCCTTTCCTCTTCGGACACTACCCCCCCCCTTCTCAAAACTCCACCTTTCTTTATTTCTTCTTGAGGGGGGAATCCCCAATGGTGCCTTCCATTATGTCCTCTCAACACCGTTCAGGGGGGTGGGGTGGGGAGAGTGTGTGTGTGTGTGTGCGTCCAGTCTCTGCGTCCAATCCCTGTGTCCGTGGGGCACATGCGCAGTAGCGCAAACCCAGGGACACAGGGACTGGATGCAGAGACACTTGCACTTTATTATATAGGATAAGATAATCCTGCTGCTGTTGAGCTGTTTTATATATTTCAACAGATTGGTGCCCCCACCCCCGTTAATTGTTATACTGTATTATAAAACACTTTGTTAATGAATATTAAAAAGTAATATACAAAAGCTATAAAACCAGTGGTAGCCAATGTAGTGCCCTCCTGAGGTTGTTAGACTCCATCTCCCATCAGCTTCATCCAGCATGGCCAGTGTTTAGGAAGGATGGGAGTCCAACAACCTCTGGAGGGTAGCAGTTGGCTACTCGTGCTATAAATAAAGAAATATGGAAGTGTGAGGGTTGACATAATGAAACCGAGTCCAGTGAGGATATATCCAACAGCCAAGGCACACCCACTAAGCTCAAAACCTATGAGGAGCGGAGACAAAAAGACCTAAGTGCAGATTATCCTACAGGGAAGAGTTGGGCTGAAGGGTTATTGTGGGGCGCCATCCCATGCTAGAAAAGCGATATTTTTTTTAACTTGTAAGTTCATGCCATTGAGTATGTTTCACAAAAAGGTGGGAGATCTTATCTACGTAAAAAAAAAATTCCCATTTCCTTTTCTTGGCTTAAATGCTCATTCTTTCCTTCACGTCTTTCCAGGTTGCTGCGATTGGAGGTTGCTTTACAGCTACAGTACGAGTTGCACCAGAGAAGGGGCATGGGAATTGAAATCTGCTGTTTCTCCATCACGGAGTCCAGAGGTAAGCCCTGTGAAATGAACCCCCAGACATTATTTCTCAATAAGGTAATGTATTCCTCTGAGGGGCTCAGACAAAGAGCTCAATTTATGAACACTCTGGAATTCCTAAAAATAAATATCCTGAAACCTTTGAAGGGAGGATTGCTTCTTATTTAGATTATATATGTTCATGAAAAGTCTGAAACGGAGATTTTTTGCCTGCTATATATCCTCATTTTTAACACTTTAATGGACACTGGCAGCCTTCTGGAGATATTTTGCTATGCCTGCTCCCAGTGGCATGCTGGGGCAGGACGTCATGGACATTTTATTTTTATTTTTTTGTGAATTGCATGTTGTAATGCAGGGAATGCACAGATTCTTAAGTGGCCTTCACTTCGGCCACCTTTCTGAGCCCAGGGACACATTTCTGGTCCCCTACGTAAACATAAAGCATTGAGTGAAAATGCTAAACTGTTGTCCCGGAATAACACAAAGCATATACTGGAATGTTGTATATTGACAGAAGTTACTTGACTCACACTGCCTTGGACTTTTGCCAGACTAGACCAGCCCTGAAGGGGAAACTGCACTCTCCCTGCTGTCTATCACAGACAACCCTGGTAAGGCCAGCTTCTGCATACCGAGACACCAACTGCACATGGCATCAGTAGACATCCATGATTGATCTGCTGGCATTTCCTTCATTGTAAATTGCCGCTTTGGAGAGTTGCAAATGTGACTGCAGTAGTGGTGCTGTGGCAAGGGATCATTAACCCTTTCCTCAGTAGACATCCATGATTGATCTGCTGCCGTTTCCTTCATTGTAAATTGCCGCTTTGGAGAGTTGCAAATGTGATTGCAGTAGTGGTGCTGTGGCAAGGGATCATTAACCCTTTCCTCAAGGCTTCCCACTTTCCCGCGCATCGTTCGCACCTCAGTTCTAGTAACAGAAGCAGACAATTGGCAGCACCTATCCTTGCAAGAGTTTGAAATGCTGACCTCCTTATCCTGTTACAATCCTTTGAGCTATGAGCTATGGCTGTGGCTAAGGAACAAATTTGTATACTGCCCTTCATCCGCAGATTTCAGGGCAGCTCACAACAAACCAATAATCCCCCACTTCCTCCAACATATTTATCAATCAGCCAAAGGCCTGATTAAAGAGGAACATTTCTGCCTCCCTTTCTTTCTCTATCTGTCTGTATCCCTGAACCCGGAGATTAAAAAGAAAACTTTAGGCTGAGTCTTTTTTCTGAATGGTTGGCAACCCTCAATGCATGAAGAGGCCTGGAGCCCTTCTGAATTAGTGTGGGTGAAGGAGACTTAAGAGCAGCAGAGCCTTAGCTTTGCTGCTCGTCCAAATGTCAGCCTTCACCCTCCATTTTTTTAAAAAATCAGCCCGCAGCTGCTTTGAAGCCCACAAAATCAAGACTTCAACAAGCAAGTCTTTTATAAGTTTATCTGTCTCCTACACAAATTCAGGTCTGACCTGCATTACTTAATCTAACAAAATATTCCACAGTCCCCTGCTTTCCTGTATGCGACTATGCAGTAATGTAAAACATCTGTGGAAAGGGAGGAAAAGCAGAGATGCCTACAAGGCACATGAAGCGGGGGAAGAAGGAGTGGGGGGAAGGAGCAGCTTTTTGCTACTTGGAGCAATTTGGCAGGAAGTCCAGTTGGGATTTTGGTAACTGATTCTTCAGGACTGCAGTAAAATAAAAAAAATTCCTTCAGTAGCACCTTAAAGACCAACTAAGTTTTTATTTTGGTATGAGCTTTCGTGTGCATGCACACTTCTTCAGATACAGTGAAATGGAAGTTTCCAGGCACTTATGTAGAGAAGGGGTGGGGAGGGGTGGGGATGGGGAGGGGGGATCACTCAGAAGGGTGGTGGAAATGGGTGCTTGACTGACTGATAGCTGTTGATGACCGCAAACGACTGCAAATGGTTTTGCATGAAAAAGCAAGGGTTTTGAGATGGCTGAAGATCGCTTATCATGTATAATGAGATAAGAACCCGATATCTCTGTTCAAACCAGGTCCCTCCATGGTTTTGAGCTTGGTGATAAGTTGCAATTCAGCAACTTCTCTTTCCAGTCTATTTCTGAAATTCTTTTGTAGTAAGACAGCTACTTTGAGATCTTGTATAGAATGTCCTGGGAGATTGAAGTGTTCTCCTACTGGTTTTTCTGTCTTCTGGTTCCTGATGTCAGATTTATGTCCATTTATCCTTTGGCGTAGGGTTTGGCCTGTTTGTCCAATATAGAGAGCTGAAGGGCACTGTTGGCATTTGATGGCATACACAATGTTAGAGGATGAGCAATTAAATAGTCCTGAGATGGTATGTTGGATGTTGTTGGGGCCAGTAATGGTGTTGTCTGGGTGTATGTGGCAGCAAAGTTGGCATCTGGGTTTATTGCAGGCTCTGGTACCAGTGTCCATGTTAAGTCTGGTGGTTGTATTATTGTGGGTGAGGAGTTGTTTAAGATTGGGTGGCTTAAACAACTCCTCACCCACAATAATACAACCACCAGACTTAACATGGACACTGGTACCAGAGCCTGCAATAAACCCAGATGCCAACTTTGCTGCCACATACACCCAGACAACACCATTACTGGCCCCAACAACATCCAACATACCATCTCAGGACTATTTAATTGCTCATCCTCTAACATTGTGTATGCCATCAAATGCCAACAGTGCCCTTCAGCTCTCTATATTGGACAAACAGGCCAAACCCTACGCCAAAGGATAAATGGACATAAATCTGACATCAGGAACCAGAAGACAGAAAAACCAGTAGGAGAACACTTCAATCTCCCAGGACATTCTATACAAGATCTCAAAGTAGCTGTCTTACTACAAAAGAATTTCAGAAATAGACTGGAAAGAGAAGTTGCTGAATTGCAACTTATCACCAAGCTCAAAACCATGGAGGGACCTGGTTTGAACAGAGATATCGGGTTCTTATCTCATTATACATGATAAGCGATCTTCAGCCATCTCAAAACCCTTGCTTTTTCATGCAAAACCATTTGCAGTCGTTTGCGGTCATCAACAGCTATCAGTCAGTCAAGCACCCATTTCCACCACCCTTCTGAGTGATCCCCCCTCCCCATCCCCACCCCTCCCCACCCCTTCTCTACATAAGTGCCTGGAAACTTCCATTTCACTGTATCTGAAGAAGTGTGCATGCACACGAAAGCTCATACCAAAATAAAAACTTAGTTGGTCTTTAAGGTGCTACTGAAGGAATTTTTTTTATTTTACTTCGATCCAGACCAACACGGCTACCTACCTGTATTCAGGACTGCAGGAAGGACATAGCCAGAGAAAGCATTTCAGGGACCTGCTTGTAAAATAAGAGAAATGAATAAAAACACAGCAGAAGTAATAAAACAGGAGAAGTGACAAGATGGAAATCAGACAAAGCAAAGCTGGGGGTCATAAGTTTTGGCTTGAGATTGAAAAGCATGCAGCAGCCACTGCTGAGATCTTCCCCCCAGGCATTAGAAACATAGGGTGAAGCTGGCTCAGCAAAATCCGCCTTTCTTCTCACTAATAATTGCCTTCTTATAGGAGTAGCCCCAGTAGAATCACCAAGTAAAAAAGCATGGAGTGAGTGGAACCCTCTTTCTGAAGATTGGTGGGCAGATCCTATCGCATATGTTCCGGAGAAGAAAACAGGAGGGCACCTCCCAGTGCTCTTGTGAAATAGTGGCCAAGCCAGCTTGCACATTGCATCTGATTTGGCTGCTTATTTTTCTCTTGTCTTCAGCGCACATGCGGAGTATCCTTACAAGAACTATGTGACATGTGGACTGGAATTCGCCGCCAGGCCCTCCTCATGTTCGACAAGCTTCAGTTGAACCATGTCTACAAAATAACAACAAGCCACACAACACTTTCTTTGTCTTGCTGCACTAGCATGGCACCCAGGGTAGCAGCAATGCCGTCTCAGATCTTAATGGCTATCAGCTCTGAACTCTATGGGATGAAGTAAGATGGTTGCATTTAGGGATACGTTCTGAGCAGGGCAGTCTCGAGTTCGCTCCGGCACCCCCACCCTCGCAGCGTGCAGCATGGCTTCCGTGTGGCTTCGCTGCGCAGCGCCCCACCTGCCGGCCCAACGCCCTGCCACCCCGCGCCACCGGGACTATACCTAGAGCCGGCCCTGGTTCTGAGGTACACAAAATCTGTCTCCATCTTAGAAAGGACACTCAGGCTAGGCTGCTGGAACTGTCTTGACAGTACAGCAATATTCAGTCTTCTTTTGTTAGTAATAACCTTCTGCCACCTGAAATGTTGGCAGCACTAACTCCACTCTAGAGTAAACATACCAAATGTTTCTTCTACCAGAGATGCTAACTTCTCTCTTTTGCTTTCTTATAAAGCACATTTTAAATGTTACTTATTTCAGAACTTTTATAGAATGCTATGAAACGCCTCTAACATAACAACGTGCAAAATCTTTTCTTGAAAAATACAGACCCCATTCAGTCAAAGGTTTATTGGCAATACAGTATTGCAATACTGTCTCCCTCTCTCTCTATTTCTAATCTTACTTGAAGCCAGAAATATAGAATCACTGAATTGCAGAGTTGGAAGGGAGTCCTGAGGATCATCTAGTCCAACCCTCTGCAATGCTGGAATATGCAGCTGTCCCATACAAGGATTGAACCTGCAGCCTGGGCATTATCAGCACCACACTCTAACCAACTAAGCTATCCATGTTCTGATACACACATTGATATAATCAATGTAAGCACAATGCTTGGATAGGCTTGCCAAAACAAAGAAGTTTTAGTGGGCATCTATCCACTGTGGTTCTTTGCAGACAAATAAGTCTTATGACTTTGATTTGGTTGCCTGGGGCATGTGAAAGAGAGTATAACACCTCCTGCAGCAGTCATGACTACAAATGCTTTCTCAAAGTGGTCCTTGAATGGCCCCAAAGGGGTTTCTTTGAACCCTCAGTACACCTGCTGTGCTTTCCCCCCTTGTATTGTACTTGGACTGCAAAAAAGGAACAGAGGTTCTAACATCCTGTCATAGGGAGCTCTGCAGATAAGCACCAGAAGAGCTCAAAGAGCAGGCGAGAGAAGGGAATCTCCCTTTGCAAGCTCTTTTATGTACTGTCAATAGAAGGGAAAACTCAAAAGAGAAAGCATAATTATTTGCTCCTCTCCGCTAATGGTCTGAAATGAGCACACCACCTATCGATTTGCCATTTTCTTTCCCCAGAAGAGAAAGCTTGAAGCTCAGTGAACATAAAGAAACAAGCTGGAAGAGAAAAGAAGGAACTTCAAAATGAAATTCTATAATAAAGCGAAACAGTAACAGAGCCCATTGTGTCCAAGGGATGTCATTCATTTATATGGCATCTCCATCTCCCCTCCCAACCCCCAACCCCGGAAATGATAATATCAATTCTGAGGTCTCAAATATAGAATAAATATTCATAAATGCACACACATCTAAATATATAAACCATGTGTCTGAAATAGTACAGGAAAGCAATCCTGAAGCCATTTTGACTCTTTCAATGACTTCCTCTGCAGTAAGGGAGGCAAATGGCAAAAGCCTCCTTTTCACTTACAAATCCTGACTTAAGAGCACATTTGTGTATGAATAGGGTGAGCCTGTGACCTGGATTCAGGAACTAAAGCATTAACCATCAAAAAAGAATGGCCAGGATACCCAGGTAATGCAATCAGAATCTTAGTGGACTCATAGAATCATAGAGCTGGAAGAGACCACAAGGGCCATCCAGTCCAACCCCCTGCCAAGCAGGAAACAAGAGTCCATGGGGAGTTGGGCAGCAAAAGCCAAACTCAAAAGACCAGAAACAGCTCCATGTTCAGAAGTGAGCCATAGCTCCACTTTCCCCAAACCAAAAACCTAATAAAAGGTGACTTTGCCACCATTACTCCTGGTTAACAAAAATATTAGTAGAGTCCTTAGGCGCCATTGGTACCAGTGGAATCTCAGCAGCTTTACAGACTTTTAGACAGCAGACGACATGTATTAGCTGAAGTCCTTGATCTTTCATGTTTCCATCCAGCAAAGGATATTTCCAGAAGTAACGTATATTAGCATACAGTTTCCTAACAATGTCCCTTTTAAGATCTGCCTTGTTTTATAAATAATTTAAAACTCACTTGCCACTCAGAATTGCATCACAGGTTTTAATTAGGAGGAAGAACGCCTTGTTTTACATAGAGAGCTTCCCATCCAGGGACTAAAAAGAGGGCAGGGGAATCCAAATGCCAAAGACAACCTGATGACAAGCAATTCAAAGGCACATCAGTGTATATTAAGTGCCTGGAAATGAAGGTAAACACCATGTGCTGAGATTCTGCATCTCTTGGGAGTTGCCTCCCATATCTTTCTGGCGCCTAACCATCTTAGCTATGCAGGACCAATAACCAACTAAGGAGCCTTGGTGCTTTTGTTTAAACCTTATAAATGTAGTGCTGGTGAAAGATGTTTGATTAAATGCAGCCACATGCGAGAGATGGAAGTCTTCACTGCTCAGTGCTCAAGGGGCAACATTTCACTCTTCTGTACGTTCCCTGCAAGAGTGTCACGGCATCAATCTACCAGGGATTGTCCGTACAGGGTAGGCCAAGTACCGTATCCTGTTAGTGAGTCAGTTTCATGACTTCTCTCTTTGAAATTGCTAACCAGTTGTGGTTTGGGAGATGTGGTCACCTGTTTGCTCTCAGGATGTGGGATAATGCAACCAATGAGTTTGACATTAGATCACCAAACAACTGTTAGAGGCTAACTCTTGCCACCTGTTGGGCTTTGGGTCATGTGCCGTCTTTAATACTCTCTAGATTAAACTAGCTGGTTCTGAGTCTGCAAGAGTTAATGCTTATATTGTATAATACACCCTTTTGAGGCTGGGAAAGCTTATTTTCTGTGAGCTTCCTTAAATTACATTAAGATCCAGACCACAATCTCCAGGTATATGGTAGCCCCTTGAAATAACTACATACATACATACATACATACATACATACATACATACATCATATAATCACAAAATCATGCACAGAAGCAGACTTTGATGACAGTAACCTCTGCAGCATGCAGGAGTTCACATGGGCAGATCTGGTAACAGCAGAACTCACAAAACCAGAAGCAGCTTACGGCATACCTGCCAAGTCTCCCGCAGAAAAATACGGGCTCAGCAGCAGCAGCGGCACCGGAAGTTGCACCGGAACTTGTCCGGCGGCCATCTTGGGGGTGGCCATGCGGCCACCTCCAAGATGGCTGCCGCTATGTGGCCGCCCCTAAGATGGCTGCCAGGCATGCGTAGAAGCTATTTCTGGTGCCAGCGGCGGCCATTTTCTGGTGCCCATAGATGGGCAAACCAGCACCAGAAAAATGGCTGCCGGCAGGAGCGGATTTAAGGGAGATTTACGGGAGAGGAGCTCAAACAGGAGACCGCCGGGAAATGGTAAGGAAAAACGGGGGGTTTCCCGGGGAATACGGGGTACTTGGCAGCTATGGCTTACGATATCTGGTGGGGTGGAACTGCAATGTTAGCATCCTGGCAGCGGTGTTGCTGCCACTTACTAGGACGTAGAGGGGAAAGCCCAAAGTTACAGAGAGGTCAGGACTGTGTTGGTGCACTGCCGGAGCCAATCCTGCTAGGAAGTATCCGCATACCTGCCAAGTCTCCCGCAGAAAAATACGGGCTCAGCAGCAGCAGCGGCACCAAAAGTTGCATGCGACCAGCATGACAAAGCCGCTTCTGGCGAACCAGAGCAGCACACGAAAATGCTGTTTACCTTCCTGCTGTAGCGGTACCTATTTATCTACTTGCACTTTGACGCGCTTTCGAACTGCTAGGTTGGCAGGAGCAGGGACCGAGCAACGGGAGCTCACCCCGTCGCGGGGATTCGAACCGCCGACATTCTGATCGGCAAGCCCTAGGCTCTGTGGTTTAACCCACAGCGCCACCCGCGTGGTGGCACAATAATCGTGCATAAAAAACCAGTAAGCAAAAACTCTCTGGACTCTAGGCAAATTAAATAGCATTAAAAATGCATCTGACCCTATAGTATAGGGTTAGAAATCTACCCACAAGAAATTTATTCTTGTAAAGCAATATGCTGATGGGAATATTTTAAGTAAACGGAGGAACTTCCTGCTGCTCCTGCCCATGTCACTAATTTGGTGGTTTGGCAATTTCACTGGAACCTCAGGTATCTGGATCCCATTTGGTTTATGTATCAAGAAGTACTGAGCATTTGTCTATTGGTACGTTTTAGTAATGAAATTAAAGTTGGACACATTTTCGTTTTTCCTAATTCCTGGTGGTAAAATCAGTTTTGCAGCTGGGAAAGACTAGCTTACAATCCTTTGTTTTACAGCACTCTCTCTTTGATCACCATCAACGTGGCGTCAGCTTCCACTGGGCTGCCACTTTTCACGGTAAGCAGTTAGTGTGACACTTCCCCACCTTAGAGAGCCCTATATATATCAGGAGCTCAAATGCAATTCATGCTAATCTCTCAGGGGCCATTCCATTTTTTTTCCTTTAGTCAGTTTAGTTAACAAATTTAAGCGCACGGCTGTCACTCATTTGTTGCAGAGGATCACACTACCAGGGAGGGATTTTGGTAATATGGAGCCCTGAGCAAGGGCAAAATTTGGCACACACACACCTAAATATTTCCTATTTTCACAATGATCCCCTTTGGTACAGTTGTTGTTTTTAATGGATCTTCTCAGTAGGTACCTGTATAAGTTTTATCAGTGGTCTTTATCTAGAAAAAGAGGTGTCGGAACTCACCGTGAACACCTCCTTTGTTCTCTTAGAATGGCAATAGCACCCACCTAAGAGGTGCCAGAACTGAGTTCCGGCATGTTCCGGCTGGGGAAAAAACACCCTGGGTTTTATTAGTAGCAGTATTTGTATTTTGCGACCCTCCTCAGCAGGAGGAACTGCTCACATTGCCCTAAATCCAGCGCTGGTTATTACATTTCCCCAGAACCTAAAAGGCAATATTCTGTAACAAAAATGTCTTTTATGATCCCCCTGCAGTTAGAGCATCAATTGCAAATGTGAATGCTGCATCTTTTGTAGTTGCCCAAGCGGGGCAGACCGTGCTGGAGAGTGCCCTATGATCAACGAATCATTATAAACACTTAGCTTTTTTGAATATTTATGTAGTGTGTTCGTATTCATATCACTTCACATACATTATCAATGTAAGTAACTGTAATTAGTCCTTATAGTACTATTATCACCCTTTTTTAGATGTGAGGGTGTACTATAGGGCAGGATGGGAAAATCTTTTCAGCCTAAGGGTCACATTTCCTTCTGGGCAACCTCAGGGTGGCTGCATCAAATGCTGTAATCGAAAGCTGATATACATAGAATCATGGAACTGTAGAGTTGAAAAGGACCACAAGGGTCATCTAGTCCAACCTCTGCAACCTTGGCATAATCAGCACCACACTCTGACCAACTGACCTATCCAGGCTAGTTCATTTAATGTAATGTGTAGTTTCACACTCGTTGTACTAGAATTCTTCTTGCTTTGGCTCATCATTGAGAAGCTGGATGCATTGAGAATTCATGGCAGGATAGTTGTCTGTTACTTCCTATGCAGTAAACCCAAAGCCTTGTGTGTTGCCTCTACTGAAAGGACTAGGCGTTGGCCAGGGAACAGCTGGTGGATCTCATTGCAAACTGTGCACACTACCGTAATGGATTGTGTAAGCAATGTCAGGGTATTATTTATATCCCTTTATTATGCCTTAAACTCCCATGGTGCCACTGGAGAGGAACAGGTGCAATGTTGACTGTGATCCAGTGGCCAAGAATGTTCCCTCTGCTCTGGGAGCCCAGGAGAGAGCTGATCAGAGAGGTACAAACCCAGCTATCTGAAATTACTCTGTAATACTAATGGGCTACAACAATAAAGACAAAAGCTTCACAGAGCTGTGGAGATGGAATAACTTGACTGTGACTCTCGGCAGCCTATGTGGCTAGGAAATCAGAGATATTCAACAGCAGGAATTCCCCAACAAGTGCATAATCTGAGTTCGTTTATACAAGGGTCCACTCGTTATAGTACCAGAGGAGGACAACTGGAGTGGAACCCTTTAAATCAACCTTTAATGCCTAGCTCAAAAGCAGGACAACAGGAGGGGGGGTGGTTCTCCTGGGGCTTTGCTCTGTGCAGGCACCTGTGCTGAATAGGCAGGAACACATGGTAGAATCAATCCACCTGACACAACAGCCCTATCGCTCTCTCCCTCAAGCATTAGAAGGATAATGTTGTGCTTAAAATGCCCAAACTACCTAACCCAGTATATATATTTTGAAACTGCATTGGCAATATGCAAATATATTAAAAAGGAGATTTATCTGTTCCATTCCTTGAGCTAATAATAACCAAGAATAGAGCTGCTTGGGGGTTTTGTTTCGTCCATATTTTTTAACCAAACTGAACTGATCTGCATTTCCTAGACTAATACACAAATCATAATGCAATTATCCTTTCATTTTCATATTTCTCTGAATATCGCAATAGTTCAGGGCCCGGAAAAATGCACCAAATGCTTACAAAGGTAAAAATGGATAGGAAAAGGAGTATCTTATAATAAATGCATAGAAAAAGGCCTATATTGGGGTAAAATGCATAAAAAAGTGTACAGTACATTTTGTGTGTGTGCTTTAAAAAATTGATTTGTAGAGTGATGTGGAACTGCAGTAGAACAGTCTTAGAATCGTAGAGCTGGAAGGGAGCACTCATGTGTAGGGTTTAATAACTTGCCTGGATCTCATATTAAATACAGCTTGCAGCTGTATCTCCGTGTAAATTCGACCCTAGATTTTGAATATCCAAATCACTGCAGTGATGTCTGAGGTAAACCTATAATTTCTTCTACCTCTTTTTGCAGTTCCCAGGCAAAACCCTTCTACTAAGCAAGAAGGTAACAAGATAGCAGATGCCCTAGGAAGGCACCACACTTACATAAGGCTGAGCCCTTGCATTTTACCTCTTAGTACGGTAGCTGGGTATATATCTGTATGCTTAAATTCAGGAACAGGAAGAAGAAGAAGAAGTTTGTAGTGATGTGGTACTGTAAAGCACAAGCAAAAGTTACTACATAATGTATCCAGCAAGGATATGAAATGATACTCCATTTATAGGCAATGAACTTCAAAACAATGCATTCTCAGAAGGAAAATTCAGAGTCTCTCCTTTTCCTTACTAAGAAATCCTTGGAGCAGAAGCAATTAACATTTGCCAACAACCCCTGGAGTGGAACACCTCATAAATCTTCCTTTTCCAAAGCCAAGGCAGCACATGCCTCTGCTTTCACGAAGTTCACTGGGAAAGAAAGTGAGCATTGTTCAGTGGCCAGACTCAGGTGTGATTGGAGCATCCCATCTGGAGCATCTGTTCTTGAGTCTGAGCATGTCTATCTTCGGAGAGGCTTTAGGAGGAAAGAATTACAATAAGGAAAAGAAGGATTTTTTTCCTCTTCCTCAGACCAGCACTTCTGGGTGCTATGTTCCTACAACATATTGTTTGATAGAAATTTGTAAAAAAACAAAAACAAAAAAAACAATGCCAAGGCTACAATTTTATGCACATTTACCTGGGACTAAGAGCCCAACTAGACAGGGTGTGAGAGACACGTGACCAAATTTCATGACTAAACATAGAAGAATCAAACTAATTCACCCCATTTTTGCCTTAATTGGCATCCCCCCCCCAAAAAAATGACCCCTGAATTTTTGAATTTTATTGATATTGAGGCTGCATTTTATGTTGTGTTTTATGCTATTTTATGCTGTTTTTAATTCGCATTTTAATCAATGTTTTGTATTTGCTGTTAGCTGCCCTGAGCCTGGTTTTTAAACCTGGAAGGGCGGGGTATAAATAATATTATTATTATTATTATTATTATTATTATTATTATTATTATTATAAAATTCACATGAACATTCACATTTAAATTTAGATAGGAAGGCATTTAAAATACACTTTCTCTCAAAATACGCATTTTAAAATGCATTTTTTGTGTGCTGAGAAATGCACCAGAACCTTTGGAGATGTGCAAAACTGGATGGGAACATCCAGTCCAATCTGCACATGAGTCTCTAGGAGGTGTGGATCTGGTCTATTCATATCAAGATTTCAACACCTCACACACCCACAATTTACTTACCACAATATAATATGCACCAGCAAAAGAAGAAATGGAAAGTGGTCAGCTAGGACATTGCTTTGGACTCCCCCTGCCTCTGGACTCCCCCTTGCCCCACACCATCCCCATTACAATGAGTGCAGTGCACTGCCAGGACATCACTGCATCCCCCACTCAAGAGCCCCGCCCCCTCCCGTCTACTCCTCTGTTTGCTAATTTAGATTTCTGTTGTACACATTTCCTATAGTATTGTGAAATCTGATTCCAGTTGTGGGTGCCCAAAGAGCACAGGCCTTCACAGTTGCCACTACTGAGCGTGCCCCTTAGCACTTGAGCATGCTCAGTAGAATTCCATGGACAAAACCGGCAGGAATATGAGAAATGATTCACTGTGAAGCCAAGAAGAAATGTAGGGGATTCCAGAATGACTTCATTGAATCTGATCATGAATCTGACATGGGAGTCTATTCAGTTCTTAAAGGGTCCGTGAGGCTGACCAGTAGGGATGCCATCTCCCCCTCCCTCCCCAAAAGATATTGAATATCCTAAGCTTAACAGATTCTTGCAAGTACTGGCAGGCTTCGGGGAAATGATGAACTCTCATGCTGTAATTGGCCATTTGGCAGGGTGAGAAGTGTGGGAAGCAAGCAGTTCCTAGACAGCTAGGACTGAGCATAGTATGCTTAGTAACGGTAGTGGCGAGCTCCACCCACCCACTTTTGGGGTGTAGGATTTAGACTGCTGATCTTGTGAAGGGCCGAAGGAATACAGGTTTGCTACAAAATCAGGGCACAATGGAAGTCTTGCATGCTAATCCTGTGCGGCGGGGATACTCAGAAGTCCAGCTGGCTGAGTTCGTCGACCCACTTCCAAGTAAATATGCCTATGGCTGTACCCTTCCTGTGTTTTCAGACCAGCATGCCTTGAGTCGGGAGAGAAATTTGGTTCAGCTGGCATCTAAAAGCTAACCTACAAAATATGTGTTTTCCAAAATAAAATAAAAAATGAATCACACCCATCCTTCAAAAACCACACTTCTCCAACTTTTGCAGCACAGTTCTCCAGCCAAATCAGGTGTACATATTTGCAGGATGGCTTCTGTACCTCTGGGATGCCCACTCAAATTGGGATGGTTGAAGGGTACGGTAATGTGCAAATTCATTCTTCATTATATGGGTGGGTGATACAGGGCAAAATATCAAAGCAAGATACATTGCAGAGGTCTGCCATCTTTTCTACGGTCCTCAGTTGACCTGTTATAGTTTGAAACAGGGGCCCTTCACTGTAACCCAAGAGGCCTCTTTATTTTAAAGAACAACAAATGCTGCAGAAAATCCCAAGCCTTTATGTTGTTACCATCTGCTATGTCTGCTTCAGTCATTGTTTTGTAGTCCGATCTACAACAGTGCAAATTCTGACTGTGCATACATCAAATCTGTCTTTAACAAACTCAAGGACAGTTTTCTGGATCTTGTATTGTTTTTCTTGCACACTGTTTCTGTGTTTCATGGGGTTTGCACCTTCCAGTCCAGAAGTTGTATTTACAGTTTGTTGAGATACTAGGACAAACTAGTATTCACCTAAAACATTGTGTTGGCTTATCTCAAACACACAGCAGGGCGCTGAGGGAAAATCCAGTGTCCATGTTTGTTCAGCGGTTAAAAGCAGGTATTACCCTAAAGATGCAAGAGCTCTGCAAATAGCAAATGGGCATTTTCCTCTTTTCTAGCATCAAACAGAAGTTATTTCATGACACAATGAACAGAGGATTCTGTGTCTTCCTGCCCCTACTTCATATAACAAGGCAAAGGAGAGAAGGTAAGCAGGGCTGTCCCATTGCCTCTGCTGAGAGACTAGCTTCCTGTGGCCCTCCTTCAACTACCACCTAGTGCAGGGATGAGGAACCTTTCACCCTCCAGATGTTACTGGACTACAACACCCAGCGCACCTGGCCATGCTTGTTGAGGCTGATGGGATCTGTAGTTCAGCAACATATGGAGAGCCAAAGGTTCCCCACCCCTTATCTAGTGGCAGCCATTCCATCGGCCTTCCTGAATGCTCTCCATTCCAGCTGATCTTCAGAAGAACTGTACCTTTAAGAACAGGTTTCTAAATTTGCTTTTTTTTCCTTCCTCCTCCTCATCCCCTTTTCCTTGTGTGTCATGTCTTTTAGACAGCATAGCTGCCAAGTTTTCCCTTTTCTCGCGAGGAAGCCTATTCAGCATAATGGAAAATCCCTGAAAAAAAGGGATAACTTGGCAGCTATGTTAGACAGTAAGGCTTATGGTAAATACAGCCTTACTACATTCTTTTTAAAAATAAAACTGCTTCAGGAGCCTTTTTAAGATAAAGAACAGGGTAAAGGTAAAGGTAAAGGGACCCCTGACCATTAGGTCCAGTCGTGACCGACTCTGGGGTTGCGCGCTCATCTCGCATTATTGGCCGAGGGAGCTGGCGTATAGCTTCCAGGTCATGTGGCCAGCATGACAAAGCCGCTGCTGGCAAACCAGAGCAGCACATGGAAACGCCGTTTACCTTCCCGCTGTAGCGGTTCCTATTTATCTACTTGCATTTTGACGTGCTTTCGAACTGCTAGGTTGGCAGGAGCTGGGACCAAGCAACGGGAGCTCACCCCGTCACAGGGATTCGAACCGCCGACCTTCTGATCAGCAAGCCCTAGGCTCAGTGGTTTAACCACAGCGCCACCTGGGTCCCTTTTCTTTTCTTTTCTTTCTTTTTTTTAAAAAGAACAGGGTAAGACGGTTTAAATGAACAGAAGTAAATACAGTAAATAGCTACAGCTGGCAGATGATGGGGAACTGAGGTTTGTTGTGATGTATCACGACACGTTCTGCTAAATATTACATGTGGAGGGGAACAGAAGCTAAACGTGTTGCCCCTATTTTTAGAATCAGCCCTGCATTTATGGTAAAGCCAAGTAGTTTTATCCCATAACTGCTTGTGAACACACAGGAGAGATTATCTGTTTTCCGCTCAGTTGCCAATTTCCCTTTCGGATGTCCGTTTACTAAACAGCGAGGGGGAAAGAGATTCCTCAGAACACTTCGCTGAAGCCAGTCCTCAGAAGTGCAACCAAAAATCATTTACTTTATGAATAAGTGAGCATTCATTCACTCCACCCTAAATATTCCCCTCCTTGCCTTTCTCGTCCTCTCAGCCACACAGTTCCTTCTCTACTTCGCTCAGCTCCTGTCCCTTCACTATGTCTCCCAGGCCCTGTATTCTTCCACTGTGCCACTCCCGCCATCACCCCCTCCTCTCCACCGCCACCTTCTCTCTCCTCCAACCACTGCCAGGCCCAGGCATGCCTTTCTCCTTGAGATTCAACTGGGGGGGAAGGTGGTGCTCTCTAACCTATGTCCTCATGGACCACCTGGGAGAAGCAAAAAAAGCTGGACCAGGGGACAGGTTATGGTAGGAGGAGAGGAGGAGCATGGGGGCAGAAGGTTCTCCCTCCTTCCAAGGGCCTAACGTGCAGGGCCAGCCCAAGATGTTTCGGCACCTGAGGTGAACCACAAAATGATGTCCACCCTGCTAGCGCCAAGAAGCTGCTGTAGAGGCAGCATGGGGGAGCAGCTGAGAAGGCGCCAGATCCAGTCTCAAAGGAGCCATCACAGCAGTGGGCAATTTATTCCTTGGAGGCCAGATCTGCTGCTCCTGTTGCCTGAGGCGGTTGCCTCACCTTGCCTCATGGGTGGACCAGCCCTAATAACATGTCTTTATATCCAGAGCCCAGAGAGATGAATCCTGCCTACTTGCCCCCACAAAAGTCCTAGCAATTGACAGCCTCTTTCTATTGCCCCATTGCCCTGGTTCTGAGGTAATTGTGTGTCCTCGAGTCCTCAAGATAATGTGTGTGCAGCACTCTTTTACTCCCTCCCATCCACTTCAGTGGGAGGTGAGGTGGTGAGGAGAGGGAAAAGAACTTAATTACAGCATTGGAGTTGGGTGGGGCCTCTGCTTCCCTGGCAACCCATTTACTTTTGCTCCCCCAGGAGAATGGAGTTACGTTTTGTTACGCTGACAGGCATTAGCTACTAATATTCCATATCACCATTAAGTCATTATTAAAATGAGGCCTGTACCCACTGGAAAATGTTTAGGAGACACTGGAAAAGGTTTAGGAGAAGCCCTTGCCTAGAGGGAATATAAACTTCTCCCCGGCAAGAGAGCCTTACAAAAATGAGGTAAGTTTTGGCTTTAAAAACCAAAAATCTTTTTCCATTCCGTTTTTCAGCAGTCATTTGATGAAGTAAAGGCCTGCAGCAATTAAACATGGAGGTTTAATTTAGAGAGGTCTAAACCTCAGGTGGCGGCTGTTCTTATCACTTCTCAGCAGCCTGAGCTTATATCTCCAAGACGTTCTGCAGGCTTTCCCCACTGAATTTAGAATTGCTGTACATTGCTTGGGTGTTAAGAGGGAAAACGTGCTTTCAGTCACAAGCGTTCCAAAGGACTACTAAAGTGGAGAGAGGTTGAAATTGAAGAGCACCTGTAACCAGGAAATAGACTAATAGGGGTGTTCCTTCTCTGGAGAGAGAGAGGCTACAGTTATGTGGGCAGCAGGTTGGTTGGCTGACAGTGGGTGATAGTGACACCTGCTGGAAATACGCCCTCATTAGACAGTGGTAGCATCTTTCTTTTGCTATTCAGAAAGAGTTCCACAGAAATGTTTAGCTGGATTCCAATATGAAGTTCCCACCATGGTAGTCTTTCATCCTGGTTTGTTTGCACAGAGCTATTCATCAAGCACTGGGATCTGTTTGTGGGGAGGTAATAAGGCATTTCGGCACATCTTCCTGTTCCTTTCCTTATAATAAAAAGTCCATTTGGGGAGAGATGTGGGTTTGTTGCACAAGAGCTCCAAATTCCGCTTTAATTGTGCACCCTGAATTGTATGGGATGACACTGAACCTCAAAATGGCGGCAGTCTGTAGTGGCACACTATGTCTCCAAACTCTTCTGTTATAGTGCCAAGGGGGGGATCATTTAGATAACTTTTTTAAAAGAATGCTTGACCTATGCAAATGGCAGGGATTGTGTATGTCAGAGATAAAAGGGGATTAAAGAGAGAGAGAGAGGCTGAATCTGTTCCTTTAAGAGCAAGAAGGGACGCATTCTAGGCAAATCTTCTCTAAGTGCAGAAGCGAAGGCCAGGCCCCCTCCACTTCCACAAAGTATGAACCAAAATGCACGCCGGTGAGAGGGGGACGTTCTGGTGGCAGCAGAAGAGGTGGGGCATGCTGAGCCCCATCGCTTGCACTTCCACCTCTTGAGTTGGGCACTTCATCCTGCCCCACAGGGTGCTGGCCTGCCACCTAAAATGCTTCCACCATCCGAATAATCTTCTCCTGCCCTGTCCTGAAGGTCTTGCACCCAGACTCATAATCCTACCTACTTGTGAAACTTGAAACCTTCAAATTCAGTGCCCTGAGTCACCACCCAAGGCTTTTTCTTTCCAAACCTCAAAACCTTGCTTTGCCCCCAACTTATCAGCAAAACTCAAACTAGAATATCACCTTCTCTGGTGGAAGGATTCAGGCAACATTTACAGCTGAGAGCCTGGCCCAGCACTATGTATATAACATCTGCTTTGAGGGGGGAGACCTTCGTCCTGTGTGTCACCACAGCAGGGAAAATGCTTCTTTCCCCACTCTATGGCTCTCTGGGGGCCAGGAGGTCAGAAGGCTGGATGGAGATTTATGAGCTTCTCCCAGTAAAAGACTTCCCCAGATGAACTTTTTGCACTATTCTCTCCCCCTTATCCCTTCAGGTGAATGGGAAGATTTGTAACAAAGGTAGGCGGGTATGGCCGATACTGAAGAGCCCATTTTTTGACCTCTTGTTAACATGTTAAATTGACGCATGGGCAGGTGGCTTCTTGGCAAGTGAACAGGTCATTGTCTAGCCTTGGCCAATTGCACAGTAAGAGCTTTCCCCCTTCTTCATTTGTTTGAGCCAGAGGAAATCTTTCTGTGTAGGAAGCCAGTAGTCACATTTATTTAAACTTGTCTCTGCCCTTACAGTAGTGCTTCACACTTCTTCTTATTTTTTAAATACCAGGACACGAAGAAAGCTGAGACCAAATTTACCTCGGATACTATGGGCAAGGCAATGTGTATGGAAAATTCTGCACCACCTTAATACAAATCCTGTACTAGCAAAAGAGGCATCCTGCATCTAGTGTAAGTATTTTTTGTTTTGCGTTTCCGTAAAGGTAAAGGGACCCCTGACCGTTAGGTCCAGTCACAGACTACTCTGGGGTTGCAGCGCTCATCTCGCTTTACAGGCCGAGGGAGCCGGTGTACAGCTTCCGGGTCATGTGGCCAGCATGACTAAGCTGCTTTCTGGCAAACCAGAGCAGCACACGGAAATGCCGTTTACCTTTCCACCGGAGCGGTACCTATTTATCTACTTGCACTTTGACATGCTTTCGAACTGCTAGGTAGGTTGGCAGGAGCAGGGACCGAGCAATGGGAGCTCACCCCATCGTGGGGATTTGAACCGCTGACCTTCTGATCAGCAAGCCCTAGGCTCTGTGGTTTAACCCACAGCGCCACCTGCATAATTTTAGCCTATTTCTGCTAGTTCAAGGGAGTGTTCTGCAGGTCAGGTACTGGATTTTATTCCACAATTGCAATGTTTCACCAGGCAGTGCCCTACTCGGACTACCATGAGGACTACTACCATGATTTTCATGATATCAATATTCTGAGGAGCTAGATGGTCCATTGGCCTGTTGCTATAGGTTTATCTTCTGTTCTTAATGCTAGATGTCAGGGAGGAAGATTCTAGCCTACCCTTCTCCCTGACATGCTGGTTTTCTATGTGCAGTGATTTATTTGTTTTTCTGTATAGAGGAGCATTCAGTTCTGAGCACCTCCCTTGCACTCTGAAATGACACAGTGCAGAAACATGTCTGGTTTACCAGAGAGAGATCAATTAAACGAATGAGTCTGTACCTGTGCCATGTGCCGCTACCTGATGCACCAAATAAGTGTCCACCCAGTTGGGATCTTGTATATATGCACACAGTGTATCATCTGGCAGGAAGTGGAAATCCCATACATTTCTTGGCCATTTGCACCTGAGCCAAGTCTAAATGCCAGTCCTAAAAATATAGCCTGGAAGCTGCAGCATGCTAACAACCTTCCTTGCTCCTGCCTCCCTTCCATACACACTGCCTGCACCACCGGATTATTTTTGAATGAGGACACTTTCTTGAAAGTAACTTGAGGCTACACAGAAGCCATTCCCTTTTCTTTCATGTTCTTTGGTTGTTGTTGCTGTTGTTGCTTCATTCAAGCTGCATCCCGACGTTAAGTATGCAGAAGGAGGAAAAGGGAGAAGCAGTCTCTGTCTAGGATTACACTGCTGTGTTGCTTCTTCTTCCTTTTGCATTGCCCAGTTTGGTTTTGTATATAAGCCACATTTGTCCTTGGTTAAGTTCTGCTTCCTGCAGGCTCGTCACTGAAACATGGAATTACTAATGTGTGAGGAGAAAAGGGCTTGGCAGTCTATTGGATTATTAACTCTGGTGAAGAGCAGAAAGAATATAGGAAGGCTCAGGGGCTTGAGATCCAAACCCAGAGGCTACTAGACCTATTTGAGTTCTATCTGCTCTGCCTCATATGGTTGGAGGCAGTAATTCTTCTGAATACCAGTTGCTAGAAACCTCTGAAGGGCAGAGGGCTTTTGGGCTCAGGCCCTGACTGCAGGCTTTCCACAGGCCTCTGGTTGGCCACTGTGAGAACAAGGTGCTTGGCTAGATGGGCCATTGGCCTGGTCCACCATGGTCTTCTTATGAACAGTGCTGTTTTTGTGTGGAACAGAAGGCAGACATATACAATGCAATGAGCTGATCTGGAAGTGCCTTGTGCTCAGACCACATGTATTTTGTTCCCTCCACAATTCTGAAAAAAGTAAAATAAGTGCATAAATGTCTCCTTATACCCTAGGTATCAACAAGAACCAGAGCCTATCTGCAACCTTACAAGTTGTAACGATTTGCTACGTGGCAGGCGAAACCCAAATGGCACCAGCCAATCAGCCAAGTGGGCAAAATTCCTGCCGTGTCCCTGTCCCAACGACAGGTGACACACGATGACATATCAAGGTCAAGCACAAGCCCTAAATATAGGGAGAGGTGGGCTGGTGTTCCGATGCAAAGAGCCTGAAAGAGGAAGCTCAGGGCATGTACATCGGGTTATATTCTGGTCCCTCGAAGTGCTTTGACTGGCATCCCGCTAGCCCAAATGCTCCCAGGTTCAAGGGACCACCAATAGGGTGTTGTGGCTGCTCCAATTATCCCATCCACAACACAAGGCCTGATTGTCGGGTCCCACCACAACACGTGTCCTCTTTTTAGGGAGGACCCGGTTTACCACTTGCACTGGGTATAACAGTGAAAATACTCAAAAATTCAAGCATTCAAATGGAGGAAGGACATTTTCTGTTGGAAATCTGGCAGGATTCCTGCATTACAGGGGATTGGACTAGATGAGCCTTGATGTCCCAACTCTACAATTGTATATTTTACTCCTGCCCCTCACTGCAAAAAGAACCCATCCAATGGAATCTTAGCCTTATACTACCATTGCTGCTTTTAAATCCCTCTCACAGCTGAAATAGATGTCGCCGCTAGAGGGCACCCAGTATCACCTAGCATAGGCATCTAGCCAGATATCACAAGATTTTGGATTATATAGTGAAGGTGGAAAACCTCTTGGTATACTCAGAAGACAAGTTGAAAGGAAAGGCATTTGATGCATACAAACCCTCATGCCCTTACATATTTAAAAGGCATGTGGAAACCTGCCCCAAATCTGATTACATCTGAGGATTAAGGGGATGAGGCATATGAGCCAGAAAACTCCTGCTTCCAATCTCCCTTTCAGCTGTGGCCTTACTGGGTCCCTCTCACCCACTGTCTGCTTCCTCCAGTCTGTAGTATGGGGATAATATATTATTGGCCTTCCTTCTACGGGTTTTTAGAACTGTGGAAAACGGGGCCCTTAAGGAAAGCGCCACATAAGTAGCTTTGTTGGTTTTGATGGGATTTAAGGAAATATGCTCGTGGTCTTCCTCTCAGACACAATAGCAGCAGGTGGATCTGAGTCTAGGCAGCTGCCCTTCACAGCAGCTGAGCGAGATTCCTGAGAATGGGAGAGTTAGGGAGCTCACTGTGGCTTCCAGGCCTCTTGACTCCATTCATCTGGGACAGCTTCCCTCCCGGACAGCTCAGATAACTACTTTGGGGATTTGCCTTAAGGATCTTTCTAATCCTGCACTGCCCTGTCCTATACAAACTTCTCAAATTCCCAGCAAATGGAGGGTGTACTTTATGGCTGGGCAAGTGGCTTGGAGCAGAAAGCCACTTGTCCGTTTTTTCTGGGGTGGGGCCGATTTCACGTGAGTCTATTGTCAGCAAGTAGACATCCCAGACTCCCTTAAGAATAAATGGGCTCTTTAATCAGGACTGTCCTTAAGTATTTGATCATACTAAGGAAATGCCCCCATAAGCTGTAATTCAGCCATGCTGTGTGGCAAGCTCTGCATGGATCCACCTCTCCATTACTGCCTTGCATAGAACCCTCTTGCTTAGCATTCCCCACTCATGACTAAACCTCCAGCAATGGGGCCATTGGTATCTTTGATTCATTACAACAGAGTCCTCATTGCTGAAATTTTGGTGGTATGTTTCGAAAGGGGAGACAGAAAAATCTCTTTCTGGATTTCCAAATATCTGCACTTGCCCAAGTGGTACAGAGCATATGGGTTGGCTTGCTTAATATAGGCGACTCTCAGCTTAAGCTGTGGCTACGTTCTGGGGATAGCACCTAAAGCCAAAATTGGGTAGAGTCAAGACACTTTGGGTTCAATGGCAGGTGGAACTTCCAAAATCTATTTTCCTGGACGTCCACCCCCCTTTTGTTTTGTTTTTTGCCAAGCACCTAAAGCTGAATGCACACTAGTTAAATGTGCATAAATTAAGAGTTACCTGTAATTCAGTTTAAGGCACAACTTTATATCTTTCTTCACTTCTTCTCTGTGCTGTTTGGAGACCCATTCAAGTGTGAACATCTTCTATAAGTGGTATAAGTTGTTCTCCTCCTCCGCTCCTCCACTCTGTCTTCTTCCAGCTGTATTTTTTTCCTGATGGATAGTTTAAGTATTTTAAGCACTTCCAGTCATGTTAGTCAGTTGCAGAGAGGCAGGGAAGAAGTCTTGTGTCACCTTGAAGATCAGCAGATGTATTGTGGCATATTTCGTTGACTCAGTGGTGCACTGACACAATTTTAGATTGTGGATTTAACGGTCTTACAGAGCAGCCTGTGGCTCTTTCAATGGCCATGTGTATTCCTCCGCTTACATCCAAATGTGGTAAACCGTGTCCTCCCTAAAAGACGGTACATGTTGCGGTGAGACCTAGAGACTGACCTCCTGTGTTGTGGGTGGGTAAGATTGGTCAGCCACAACACCCGATTGGTAGGTCCCTCGATGTTGGGTTCAATCTGGCCAATGGGGCGCAGTCCAAATGGATTGAGGGACCTATATATACCCATGCACATAACCCTGAGCTTCCTCTTTTGGCTCGTGCATTCGGAACACCCACCCACCTCTCACTACTTTTAGGGCATTTTGTGCTTGACCTTGGTATAGCGTCATGTGTTGTCTGTCGTTGGGACTGGGGCACGGCAGGAATTTTCCCCACTTGGCTGATTGGCTGTTGCCATTCTAGTTTCGCCTGCCACATAGCAAATCATCACAACTTGTAAGGTATTCCATTAAAGGAATCCAGGGACTCAAATGGTTTGGTCAACCCCTGAGAGGGGGTTGTGCCTGTGTCGGAGTCCAGGGGGACATCAGGGTGGTGGACATAGTCTGTTCCCGGCTTTTCGCCTATCCAGATGTTCACCCTTGGCTGACCTATGCTGGTGCCCTGGGTCAGCGCTGCCTGCAAGGGTGCTGGGAGGTAGTCGAACCACAGCCTATGCGACCACTCACTTTCTGTAATCAATAAAGTTGTGGCCTAAATTCTGCCAAAAACCAAAACTAAAATTTGAGTCAAGTGTGAATTTATTTAGGGGGGAGGTCTCTGGGTCTCAACATGCAAACCAGTCCTGTTGCCTTTGAGGTCCCTTGTGCTCATTCTGTGGAGTGGGGTCTTGATGTCTGCCTCCTTCCCCTACTCTGAAAGCACAGCTGTGTGGACTAAATGCATGGGATATTGTCCTCATTTCCCAAATGCACACGTTCACATTCATTCAGCATATAGAGAAAAAAGTGGAATCAAAGAACCACAAAATAGGTGAGCAGTCTAATTTTATGCATGCATACACACCATGGCCTATTAACACACACACACACACACACACACACACACACACACACACCACCCTAGCACAAAGAGAGCACCTCGTGGAAATAACAAACTGACTCTATTCCACAAAAGCCTTATGACACATACAGGCAGGGGGAGAAATTTGGTTTCCATTTCATTTCATACCTACCTAATTTGCACTTCTTGAAACAATGTGCAAACTGAAATACAGCCAGTGCTTTCTATCCTTTAAAAAATATTTTGCGGTACTCTCATTTTCCTACTCATATTGAAATACTGCCCCTTAATGAGGCCAAACTTAGATTCACAAAATGTTTAGGGGTATGCGTATCCCTGCATCCCCTCAGAAAAAAAGCACTGAATACAGCTATCCTTCAAAATTCACACTTCTCCCAATTTTTGTGATGCAGTTTTTCGAACAAAAAATGTGTACATAATGCATGTATTAGGGGAAAGAGTCACTAGAAAGGCATAGATTAGTAAAATGCAAAAATGCATTACATTGCTTGCAAAAATGTGTGTATTAAGGGAAATGGCATACAGAAATGTGTGTATTTAGATGAACGTGCACTAAAATGCTGACAAATTATCACGAGGACTACAAAAAATAGTAAACTGATGCAGAATTTAAGAATGGAAAAATGAGAAACTAAGAGAAACCAAAACTGACAGATTTTATGCATCCATAATGCCACATGAGTGTTTGTTGTTTATATTTTAGGGGATGGTAAGAGTATTGAGACCAGCAGGGTAAACACACAAAAACTAATTACATAATTTATTCTGGCAATAGGTGCCTGCCTAGTTTATTTAGCATAAAACAACTTGTTTTAAAGAGCAGGTTTTTAGGGTGTCCATTTAAAGCCTTGGCCAAGTGTTATTAGTATGTCTGGCAGGCTGGGCTGGAGGAACTTCTGACAGCCGCCAGAACGAAACAATAGGGCTCTGTAATTGGGAGCTTCGACGTATGGTTCTTGGGGCTGCCGAGGCTGCTGGCAGGACACGTACAGCTGCTGCAGATCCAGAAGAAGGGCCAGGAGCTGAAGGGAAATTAATGATGATGAGGGAAGTCCATCATTCCACACACTGGTCCAAGAGATTAATGCCTCCTAGATGAGAAGCAGTATAATGCAAAAGTTCAGGACGAGACAGTAAGGAGCTGAAAGGGAAGAGCCATAAATAAGGCAAGGAAAATAAAACAGAAAGGAAGCTGGCAAAAAATAAATACCTGCGCTTTGACAGTGAAATATACAGGCAGGCCTGTGGAAGCAGAATAGGGGTGGGGGTAGGGCTAGGGGTGATGGGCTGCTTCCTGAAAATGGAATGGGAAGATCAGGAGTCCTGCCAGCCTTATGGCGCATGCAACAGAACAGACGGGCCATTAAGACATAGGACTTGTTCTCTCTCCTAAGGCCTCACCGTTGTCGAGCCATGTGAGACTTTCACACAAATGCCAAGGCTATTGAAGACAAGGAGCAGAACAAGCAGCACTTTGTCCTGGCTTCCCTCCCACTCCCCACCCTACATGCAACTGCCTCAGGAGTGTGGAAGGAGTTTGGTGAGGCAGTTTGTACATGGAGGTTTGCATCACTCAAGAGACTTGCAGCTAAAGGTGTGAACAGTCTCCCTGGAGCAGCAGTGGGTGCCTTCGGCCAACCCATTTATTGAGCATTTATTCTGATTTGATTGCACATGGAGGTTAGGCAATATGCCGTCTTTACTGAGCATTTGTTCCTGCATTACCACCATCCCCTAAAATATGTGGCCACAGAGGAATGTTGGATGTGTTGCTTTCTAAGTTTGCGCACCTGCCTAGCCAGTGTTCTGTGTAACCTGTCCATGTGCACACTCCAGAATCCTTTGCAAAATGCAAGAGTTCTGCAAGTGGATGCCTTGGAGTTCCCTAATGTGTAGAAAATGTTCTCTTCAAAGTATACACTCTGAAAGCAACTGCCTTAGAGAGCCAGAGATCACCTTGGGATCTGCAAATCTGAGCAATAATTTGTATGGCCCAAGAGAAGGCCACACGGCAAGAAGCAGGAGCCAGTTCCATCTTTTTTATTATTCATCGTATTATTTAAACACATCATTTCCTTTCGGCTTGCTTTCAATCTGCCAAGGCACATCTTCGTCACCAGAAGAACTGACATTGCAAATGAATGGACGGATCGCTGCAGGTTCGGAGATGCAGTTTGCATAAGCACCCCCCAAAGTTTTTCTGAACCTCATCCAAACTCTCTGAAACTGCAGAAATAAGCAAATAATGTTGCCAGATTTCCCCCTAGCGTTTTGGTGCTTCCTGCTTCTTCTTGGAAATATTACAAAAACAGAGCGATTTCCTCTAAGGGACGAAATCTATAGTTACTTCTGATCTCCCCTTAGTTTCCTAACTAGTGTTTCTTCTCTACTTGGACCATTTCTTCCCGATAATGTAAAAGCAAAAATGACAAAATCCAGGGCATTTTTAAAGGGGAGAGGCCCTTCTGCAGCTCTCTTATCAGCCATGTCCACACCATATATTTAAGGCATACAGTTTTCCCCAAAGGATCCTTGGAACTGGAACTGATTACAGGTACTAGGAACTGTAGCTCTTGGGGGAAGCCACATGCTTTAAATAGAATTTTTAAAATAATAACAATAACAACAACAAACGTGGGGTGTGGACATGAAGTTATAGAATGCGGTTCCATAAGCGATTACCATGACAAATTAAAACACTTGTTGCTAAAGTTTCAAAGGGATGACAAGTCATACTTCAGAGTCATCAGGACTTGCTACCATTCTGCCATCCCCATAGCTACCAATAAGAGCACCAACACTATTAGCCTTTAAAATTGGGCTGCCATATGTCCGGAATTTCCTGGACATAGCTGGGATTCTTCCGACAAAAATAGTATTCAGGCAGAATTTGCAAAAACTGGCCAAAATGTCCAGGAAAACCCTGTGTATGCCAACGTTTGTCAGAAGTGTAGATTTGTTAGCGAATTTTCGTAAATATAATTTCGTTTAAAAATGTTCATTAAAAAATTGCAACCCTACTGTAAAAGGCTTTAAGAAGAAGAAGAAAGGACTTTTCTAATTCACTGATGGGAAGAGAATTAAATGCTACCAGGCTACTGTCACCAGCAACTGTGTTAAGCTGTCAGAGAGTTTTGAGGGGTGAGAGAAGTGGCGTAGTTTGCGAGCATATAAATGCACTTCTTAGCATAGTCTGAGGGTGGAGAGGCAAAATACTGGCAAAACTCAAGGAGCCTTGGGTTATGGGCCCAACTCCAATATGTGTGGGTGGGTGGTATTCAATAACACCACAGGTTGTGTGTTCTCCCCCTCCCCACTCCCAGCTTTTTTATTTTCCCTGCTGAAATCTGGTATGAAACTGCTGCTACTGTTAGTCCAACAGATTAAATGGTCCAAATCACTTCTTTTCCCTCTGATGCCTGGGAGAAGTGGGGGATTGTAAACCAAGAGTTCAGATTACAGAATTCCAGCAACTTTACCACAATTCGAGAGGTTTTTCTCCTAGCCCTTTCCATTGGACGAAGTCAACCTAAGAAAATGTTGAGGTTTTTCTGATCTCTATATACTATCATTTGCCACCAAACACTAGTGACAAGTCATCATTTTGCAGTATTTTCATTCCTCAGTCTCTCCCATCTGCTGGCTCTTCTTTCATGTTATTCCCCTCCACCCCCCCACATCCTTGGATTTAGGATTTATTTTGTTTTTTAAAAGAAAAGGAGAGCCGTTTGTACTTCTGTTGTGTGCCTCTAGCAAGCTACCCGCTTCTATGTTTTTGTGAAAACGTGGAGCAGTTGCTGTGATTTACAGCAGTGTTAACAAAAATGTCAGAGCTTGGGAGTGTCATAGGAACGGATGTGCTGGCAGCCTGCCTGGACAAACACACTAAAAGTCAATCCCGGATTGGATACTTGAGGAATTAGTGTCTGTACAAAGATGCTTTAAATACGGAGAGAAAGATGTGGATTTTTACAAGGGAGGCTTGAAAAGTTCCTCGGAGCAATTTAACATATGCCACTGAGCCAAAGACTGCACCTGCCTTTCCTGCTTATTGGAAGCCTGGCTCCTGTTCCTTGTTGGAGCAAGCCTCCCCTTCTCTGCCTTCCCTAGTTCTCATTTTGAGAGATAACACAAACCCCCTGATCCTGTTTGTTCCTCCCCTCCCACAATGAATCTGCTTTAAACCTAAGGAATGGTCTGCCCTATGCATTGACTGCACTTGAGAGCCAATTACAGGTGGCTGTGACAGGCGTCCAAACTGCCATGGGGAGACAAAGTGTTCCATGTCTTGAATGTTTCTCACCCTTGGGTCCCCAGATGTTGTTGGACTACAACTCCCATTGTCCCTAGCTAGCAGGACCAAAGGTCAGGGATGATGGTAGTTGTAGTCCAACAACAACCGGGGACCCAAGGGTGAGAAACACTGCTAGGCTGATGTTTCTTTTGGCCTAGGGACATTTCGGTATACAAGGAATACACTTTTTGTGATCCATTGCGTAAAATGTGATAAATTACTTATAGAACAGGCAGGGAAACCTTTTCAGGATCATGTTCCCTTTGGGACAACCTTTGGGAGAGGGGGTAGCATGTCAGTGGTTGGTGGGGCCAGAGGCAAAAGTGGGTGGAACAATTAATGTAAATTTTGCCTTGGTGTACTGGGCTAGGCTCTACACATGCTCACATACCCCTCACTAGCCTGCATACAGGAATGCAAGAAGCATGATCAGAGTTCAGGGATGCATTCCAGCCAGGCAAAACTACTTAAGGAGGTTTCCAGAGAAGCCAGTAGGGGATGTGACTAGGTAGGGTGGGGCTTTCAGAGAGTACTTGGGGCCAGATAGAAAGGTTTAGAGGGCCACATTCACCTCCCCAGCCTGAGCTTCCCCACCTATATATGGGAAACAATTAGGATACTATCCTATAATCCCTGGTGTGTGTGTGTGTGTGCGCAAGGAGCCATTGAATGTTGCATATTAGTCTTTTGCACATACAGAATCCTTGTGCATACTTCAACAATGTGGATGGAAAGGCCGCAATGTGCACCCTGTGCCCTCCCCAAATCTGCTCTGGAGAGAACAGATTTAGGGGTGTGCAGCGGGGAGGGAGAAGGGAAATTCCAGTACTCAAGCGTTTCTCAGCACTACTTTGGATACAGCACAGGATGTCCCCCTGAGATAGGTTCATTAACGTGTAATCTTTGGCATCAGTTTGGAGGGCATTCAAAATTTCGGGATTACATGTTAATGAAGCTCCCTGAGCTTGATGGGGCTTCCTCCCTAGCAGGTGTGTTTAGGATTGCAGCTTCAGTCATACAAAGATAACATTTTTTATATGTAAGAAGGCAGTGTTGTTTTTAATTGAGCAAATGGAAGTTATTGCTGTAACTGATTAAGCATTAGAACAGTTGCTATGAAAAATGCTTGCTCCAAGTAAAATTGTGGTTCATTCGCCCTCACAATTTCAAGTGAAGACAGATCCCAATGACGAGTTGTAAAAGGGACAAAGAACTGGGTGGCAGTTCACAGGGTAAGACGGGTGTCAGTGGAACAGTCTGTCAGTAGAGCAGAAAGCTACAATTAGTGTTTCCCCAGGGGGTGTGCCGACTGACGAAAGCAAGGAGTGTTGTCAGTCAAAATTGAGTTGTGTTGGCAGAGTTATGTCTTGGGAGCTTTCGAGTAGAAAAAGGGATGTGAACCTGCACAACACTTGTCTGTGGAGAGGGAGAGGGAGAGGGAGAGGGAGAAGGAGAGAGAGAATTCATTAAATATTAGCCTGCCTAATAAATTAGAAAAATGCATAGTATTTCCTCCTCTGCAGTGGTCGTGTCCCAGTCCTTTTATTATTTGGAACATTTCTTCCACGCACAATTAAATGTTTGTCCATCCCACACAACTTGCTACTCTCTGAACATTCTGGAATTGCCATTTGCTGACATCTCCAATGCTCAGCCCTGGAACTCCTATTTGGTATGAGTTGCTGTATCTGTATTTGCGGGTTTTCTAAAGGTTAATCTCCCCTCTGACTTTTCTGCTGTACAGATTTCTTCAAAGTTGTCCATTTGCAGGCCTGCACTGAAGGGGGTGGTGGGGTGACCTGTGCCAAGCTGGGCGTTCTCTGGCAGTGTCCAGGCAATGTTCCTTTTTCACTGCCAAAGAAAATGGAGGGAGGAGGAGGAGGGAGGAAATGCTGAAGCCATAAAGAATACTGGAGAACTAGTCGCATTCAATCTTCCTTTTCGAGTAGAAGGGTTCCCATGAATGAAATCACTGAACATAACAAAGTTTGAAAAGTGAGCAACAGCAGACGATTTTGGTTGCGTTCACAGTTCTTGTGGAAACATTGCAAATCAATGGCGGCTTTAAGGAGAGCCATTCAATTTAATATATTTCCCCCTCAAAGCAGAAATATATGAGAAGAGACTTTGTGCATGCATGCACCTAAGCACCCACCCCAAAACACCACCCACACATTCACCTTCTTTATGGTCTGCACTCTAGGCCAGGGATGGGGAACCAGTCGACCCTCTGGATGTTGTTGGACTACACCTCTCATCAAACCTGATTATTGGCATGCTGGCTAGGACTGGTGGGACTTGGCCTCCAAGAACGTCTTGAGGGCCACCAGCAGCCCAGCCCAGCTTTAAATGATTACACACAACATATGGTGTTCATAACAAGGGGCAAGAGACCAGTATGGCTTTCCATCTTGGTATGCAGAATTTCTACATACATAATGCAGTAATGGGCAGCACGCTGGGGAAAGCAATGCACACCTGACCTCCTGACACCTGAGTTGCTGCTGCTTACCAGGAAGGGGAGGGACAAGGGAGCAGGGAGGTTGGGATGTTGCAAATGCACTGGTGGAGTCAAGCTGGCACTCCTGCAGATGCATTTGCATCACACACACTTCCTCACTGCCTCTCCCCTTCCATTCCCGGAAAGCAACAGAGACTCAGATGTTGGGAAGTCAAGTGAGCGCTACCAGCTCACTGTGGTGTCTGCTACTGATGCAATGTAAAAGTGAGCAGCTGAAATAGAGGTAGCAAGCTCCTCCCCCTTTTTGTCAAGCATAATATTAGGAAAATGTGGCTTTCCCTGCTGCCAAACCTGCATGGGTGCTGAAGTAAGCTAGTCCTGGGGTGCTGGATTATGCACCAATTCCCCTCAATCCCTTTTTTGTCAAAACACCCTCACCTTCCTCTTCCAGCAGCTTTTGTGGAATGATGCTCTTTCAATTAATCCTCATTTCCCTAATCTTGAGATATATTTTCCACTGAAATCCAAGTCATGCACTAGTTACTTACCTTGACATCCTCCTCAACAGCTAGCTAGATAGATAGACTGATAGATATTTACATTGAAGGTAGCTTATATTTGAAAGCACTAGAGACAAACTGACATTATACGCTGAGGGAAGCTTGATATTTATTTGCCTTGGTTTGGAGTTACAAGGAGCAGCATATGAGGTTTATTTTTTCATAACAGGCCTTTCGGCAATGTTTTCTCAGATGGTGGTTTATAGTCAAGGGGAGCTGATCGTCCTTTGGATGGGTGAAAGGTGCTTCTTCAGCTCCAACACTCCTATAACAGTAATTGACAGCAAGGATATCTGCCCCCCCACTTCCCCCCCTTGGTTATCCTGTTTTTTGACTTTTTTTGGCAGTAGCTGCTTTGGATTCCGGCTCCTCTGGACCTCCTAGGGGTTTTCAGTTGTGTGGGAGTACTCATTCTCAGGTGTTAGCAGAAAATGAAAACATGGGCTGTGTTTACATTTGGCTAGACAGTCTATCCACCTGCCTAGACGTAACCAGAGAACCGTTTCTCGTGACCGCAGGGTTTTCTTCTGCCCAGCAGGAATCATCTGTCTCTTTAATGGCTTATCCACACAGACAAGGAGGGAAACCGTTCCAAACCTGGGGAAGTACTGAATTTGGGTATGTAAAAAAGGAGGCACACAGTCATCATGTCTGAGAATCAGAGTGTGTTTTTCACCCCTAACAATATAACTGATGATGGTTCCCAGGTAAGTAAATACTCAAAATAAAGAAAGATAACTAGCATCAGAGCACAAATCTACTGTTTCTGGTAGATCTGGTGACTGAGTGGTGGTGAGACTTGGGTAGGCCTGGACTCTGAAAAACTTATTTTTCAGGTCTGTCCCTCTGCTGATTCATGTTTATCTACAGGTGACCCCAGCATCAAGACCTCTTTCTGCTCACTGCTATATCTGTGTGACGGACAGATGAAAACAGTCTCATACCCTGTTTCTCCGAAAATAAGACATAGCTATAAAATAAGCTGTAGCAGGATTTTTAAGCATTCAAGGAATATAAGCCATACCCCGAAAATAAGGCATAGTGATAGGCATAGCAGCAATGCCGGCCGTGGCAGGAGGAGGAGGAAAATTAAGACATCCCCTGAAAATAAGCCATAGTGTTGTTGTTTTTTTAAGGAAAAATAAATATAAGACGGTGCCTTATTTTCGGAGAAACACGGTAAATGTATTGATTCCACAACCCATTATCTTGTCTTGATTTTGGACACACACAAACACACAACCAGGTGACCTCTATGATTTAGAGACAGAGAAGAATCTGATCCTGTCACCTTCCAGATGCGAAGAAAACCTCAGCAGCATGATGCTGTATGCGTGTTTATGGTTTTTCCAACCCGCCATTCATCGCAAGATCCCTTGAGTACAACACTGTTAAAACACAACAATAAAAGGCAATAAAACCAAAATCACGTATAAAATAAACATTAAAATCAACATAAATGATAAGCAGCAATACACTACCGCCATAGTCTCCTTTGGGAGGAAAGGCTGAATACAGCCTGTTGAATTCTGCCTGTTACAGTTTTCAGACCACTTATTATAAGAACACACTTCTGACCTCAGACTTGCAGTTAACTCCATTGGGAAAGGAAGACTGCACTCCTTAATGGGAATAACAAATTGCCAAAGGCAGGGTGGACAGATGGAATTTCGGAATGAGTCACAGAACAGTAGTCGCCCTTCCATGCCTGTCTGTGGCTTTGCTCGGAAGCTGATCTGTTATTTAGAAGCCCCTTGGTATTGCTACTGGGGCTTCAATAGCAGGGAGGGGCAATTTATAATTATATCCTGTGTCATCTTCAGGGTAGATGCTGAAACCATGTTTACTCCCGCCGCAAATTTAAAGGACACAAATTTGATCATACTTCAAAAGATCATAGAATCAATTCCAAGGAATTGTTTTTATTATTTGTTCTTTGTGAATCAAGCTGCCTCTCATTCCATTTCAGCCATAACCTCTTGGCTGTCAAAAGAAACCCAACTTTGTGTAACAGCTAATCATTGCTATCTGTGGAGCACACTTGGCCAGCTTTATTCAATTAGTTGCTAGGCAAGTGAAAAGTCCCAGGGCTGTTAATCGCTATCACGCATTGCAGGGGTGGGGAATCTCTTTCAGCCCAAAGGGCCATATTCTCTTTCGGCCAACCTCCTGAGGGCCACATGGCAATTGTGGGCAGATCCAGAGGGAAAAGTTGGGGGAGTGTGCCATGGGCCAGATGGGGAGGTCTGGAGGGCTACATTTTGTTCCTAGGCCTGAGTTTCCCTGCACTGGGCATGTTAAGATGGGTTCTATCAATGTTATTTGAGTTCCGATACGATTTTAACATCTTGCTTTTATCTTTGGTGGCAATAAAAAGAAGTTATTGAAAAACTTACAAAACAAAAAACCTAGCATTACTTTCAGATCAAGATTTTTAAGCTATGTTCTGAATGCAAATACCTTTCAGGCATTCATGCTTTTTGCCTGTTATTCAACATTTTGCTTGGTCTCTAGCTCCAAATAAATCCTGAAGATAAGCAAAAGATTGAAGAGGCATCACTTGTGGTGTGATCCTGCTCTCATAACACATTATAGGCATATGTTCTAGCAAACATATACTAAATCAGTTGCAGCTCTGCCATGTCCCTCATGCTCACCTTTGTGTGGGAGGTGGGGGTCTTTTTTCTTTTCTTTTCACCCTTTGTGTCAAAATCTGAACAATTATTTTTAAAAACAATTGAAAAAACTGCTATTGAGGGTGACGTGTCAGTGACATCATTGATACTAGCCAATGGGTAACCTTCCAAACTAGCTTTACCTCTCCAAACTGACTGTGCTGGAAATGTAGAGGGACTTTTTTTGAGATTGCACTGGGACAAAAAGTATATTTATATTTAATGTGGTAAGAGGGCACTTTTTAAACCAACTCCCACAGCCTACGAATATTGCATAAGTCTTCATCTTAAGACAATTCTCAAGAGGACTAGTGTGATATTGTTTTACCATCTCTAAATGGCTTGGGGCTTCCGAACCAAGTGCGGGGATCCCAACAGTCTATTTAGTAACTTCACAGTCAGCTAGATACTGCCAGTCATTTCATGCTGCCTTCCTCATTTCTGCCAGGAAATGAATTCTGTGGCTACACATTCCCCCTCCTCCGCTCCTGATGATTATTCCACACATGGTTACTAAGTGCTGAAAGACAGCTCCTCCTACAGGCACTTAAGAACCATCCTATATGGTGTTTAAATCTTCAAAACAGTCAGAAGGATAGCAAGAGGGATCATTACATGATAAACTTTAGGGCCACCAGGTTGCAACCCAAATAAACATCCATGTAAATGGGGGTAGGGAAGAGAGAGAGAAATACTGCATATTTTCCTAACACTTACTCATGAATGAAATATTTTAAATTGTAAACCCACTCCACAACAATTGAGATGAAGAATGAATGTGTTTCCCAAAGGTATTATTATTATTATTATTATTATTATTATTATTATTATTATTGCTGAATGAGGCCCTTAAAGAAGATGCGCCTTCCTTCAGGCAGAGACAAGGGTAAATCATTAAGTGGAAGTTGTATTCCACTGAAACCAATAGTACTTCCTTCTGTGTAAATCTGTCAGGGGTATAGCCATACCTCAGTGGTAGAGCACATAGTTCATATACAAAGGGTTCCAAATTCAGTTCCCAATATCTCCAGGTGGAGGTGAGGAACCACTCCTGTTTGAAACCCTGAAGAGCTGTTACCAGTCACTGTATATGGAACTGAACTAGGTGGCCCAGTGGTAGCAGTTCCTGCCCACAGTGACAGACAGACATAAAATTGCACTAGATAGGCCTATAATAAAAATTTGTAGGAAGTGACTGATGAAGGATCTGGGGAGTGATAATGAAAAATGTCCATTAGAGGCCCACTTCCCTCTGATGACAGCAGCTGATAAGTGGAACTAAAGTGTTCAATGTATGGTTGTAGTGAGGGAAGCCATTCTGGGAACACCAAACAAGAAACAGGAACTTAGAGAAGCAGCCATTTTATAGCAGCATGATTAGAGTCAAGTTCCTTTGCCCATACTTGACTCCAGTCTGTATAATTTATAATGTTTACAGCAGCACATTCATTACATTTATACACTGTGTCTACTTCTGAGATGTGTTTGCAAAGGCCCGGTGCTCTCGAACAAGTAAACTGGCTCTATGCAAGGTCAAACAGTATTAAGTATCCATGGCCCAATTGACCCCTGCAGCAGTCCCTGTCTGGCTGGTTGTTCTGAAGCTATCAGAAGCCACTGTATGAGAAGAATGTCAGCCATGTAATAAAGAGAAGTCAAACCTATTTATTATTAAGTTGGGGTTGTAGCCCCTGACGTCAGCTGCAGGGCTTGTTTTTGGGCCCTCCGCTTAAGTTCTAAATTGCTACACAAAAGCTTTTGCATTATCCCCCTCCCCTTGTTGCTGCCCCTCCTTCCTACCATTCCCACCAAATCTCTTATTCCCTGAACTGAAATGGGTTAGCATTCCTCTTTGCTGAGGCAAGTGGATAGCTCTCAGCAATGCCAATTCCATTTTAAGTCTTTCCTGCTTCCATGGCGCCCTGTAAGGGCAGGCAGTTTGGGTGCTGCGAAAATGTCAAGTATTTGCCAGCATTCTTTCAAGCTTAGCCCATTCCTGGTACTTTCAGAATAATGTTGGAATTTAGTCCATTAGCTTAAGCTCTCAAATGGTTTGTCTCAATTACTCTCCTGGCTTTGGGATCTCCCTGTGAGCTGTTCACAAAAGCACACACTTTCTCGCAGTGTTCCCCTATTACAACATGCTCTCAGTATTCAGTGCCAGGTGCTGGTATTTTTAGTGTATGTGTACAGAGTACGAATGGGAAAACTCAGGCCTGGAGTCCAAATGTGGCCCTCCAAGCCTCTCTCTCTTTGGCCCTCAGATTTCTCCCTAGGTGACTCACCTCACTGGTCCTGTTTCACAGCCCAAATGTTTTTGTCTGACCAGAATATGTCCTTGAACTCTGATAATGTCCCTTGCTTATCTAGATGGAAGATAGAGGTTTGTGTTTAGGTAAACTAGCCTAATAATAATAATAATAATAATAATAATAATAATAATAATAATACTTTTTATTTGTATCCTACCGATCTGACCGGGTTGACCCAGCCTTCCACTCTGGGTGGCTTCCAACAAATTATAAAAACACAGTAAGACATCAAGCATTAAAGGGCTGCCTTCAGATGTCTTCTAAAAGTCATATAGGCCTCTGCCTGGTTCTCTGTAACTTCACTTCTTGCAGTGAAGGAACAACCAGAAGGCCCTCAGAGCTGGACCTCATTGTCTGGGCTGTACAAACATAATGTTTACTGTCATTGCTCAGGCCCCATGTGGCCCTCATAAGGTTTCACAGAAGAGAGTGCAGCCCTCTGGCTGAAATTGCTCCCTACCCCTAGTAAAGAAGACTCACAGGGGCAAAGTGGCTTGTCCATCAACACATGGCAGGCCAATGGCAGGGAGGGAGGGAGGGAGGGAGGGAGGGAGGGAGGGAGGGAGGGAGGGAGGAGCTGGTGGGGCTGAAAGGCTAAGCGATCAGCCAAGAAGTTCCCATTCAAAGCCACTACTGCCTTCAAGTTCATTGGTGGCTTTAGGCAGGCCACTAGTCTCACAATCTCAGCTGCCCATCTGCAATATAAGGATGACAAGAACATAGGCCAACTACACAGGATTGTTGACTGGAAGGATTGCTGAGGGCTAATTTTGACTGAGGGCCAACAATGGGATCTCTTGTCTCTTTCTGTTCTAGCAAATAGGAGCTATGGGAAGGAGAGGCAGCAATACAGTGTGACAGGGAAGGGAAGGGGCAAAGTGCCAGCACTTATTTCACAGCAGGGACAATGATGTCATCACCTGAGCCTGCTATTTGCCAGTCTTCTGCCTGCCAAATATATAAGCTTTTCTCAGAGAGAAGCCCGCCAAATAAGCTAAGCAGAGGAAGAGGTGGGTTGAATTAGCATGTAGAGCTGAAGGCTAAATTGTCACTTTTTTATTTTGAAAAAAACAAAAAACCCAACATCATTTCACTATGAATCCAGCAGAACTCTTTATCAGGCTGTATGCTTAGCAAATGGGGGGCATGCAAGAGAGAGAGAGAGAGATGCTGGCCTGGTATAGAAGCCATAATATCTGCATTGGTCAAAAGTTCGTTTTTGTTTCATAGTCTTAGAAGGGGTGTGGCTGTGGGAAGTTGTCAGGGAGAGCACTTGCATTGCAGAATTTACCGCTACGCCACTAGGGAGGGGGTGTGGATTGGGACATCAGTGCTAGAGGAGGGAGAGTTCATTCCCCCCCCACACATGCTGTTTACCTTATATGGCTTCCTAAAGTTGCCGTTTGCATTTCCACAATACAGTGGTGCCTCGCTTAACGAATGCCCTGCTTAACGAAATTTCCGCTTAACGAAAGGATTTTTCGAGCGGAGCTTGCCTCGCTAGACGAATGCGTTTTATGAAAAATTCATCTAGCGAATCGCGGTTTCCCATAGGAATGCATTCAAATTCAATTAATGTGTTCCTATGGGCAAAAAAAAAGTCAAAAAAATTCAGTGCATTCCTATGGGATTCGCTAGACGAATTTTTCGCTATAAGAAAAGACCCGTGGAACGAATTAATTTCATCTAGCGAGGCACCACTGTATTTCCCTAGTCCATCCCTCAGGGCTGCAGCTCCAGTCAAAATTCTCCACCTGTGACTTCCATAATTTCATTGCAGATCTTCACCATTCAATCTAGTTTGGCATTGGGACAATGTACGTGACATCCGAATGCTGAGAAAAGGTCCAGGTGTGCCTGGAGTCCCATGAATTTGGGGGACCTCATAAGGAAAGCCATAGCTTGTGAACTTGTTCTCGCTGAATGCTGTTCTTGGCTGGTATTGTTTCTCAACAAAAGATGAATGTAACCAAAAAAAACTGAAAGGCGTTGGGTCCGGCCCTGACCTGTAACAACCCAACTCTGGAGCTTCCTACTACTCGAGAGCCAGCGTGGTGTAGTGGTTAAGAGTGGTGGACTCATAATCTGGCGAACTGGGTTCGCTTCCCTGTTCCTCCACATGCAGCTGCTGGGTGACCTTGGGCTAGTCACACTTCTCTGAAGTCTCTCAGCCTCACTCACCTCACAGAGTGTTTGTTGTTGTGGGGGGGGGGAAGGTAAAGGAGATTGTTAGCCGCTTTGAGACTCCTTAAGGGGAGTGAAAGGCGGGATATCAAGTCCAAACTCTGGGGAGACAGGAAGCATGAAACAAAGCATTCTGAAACTGAGCTTGCTAATTCAAAAGTATCCTAGGCAGAAGGCACCTGAGGCTACTTTGCTCCAGGGTTTATTCAAGTACCGTAACTAACTGTATGGACTGCATCTTATATAATGAACGTTTTGTACAGGAACATTTGCCAATTTCTTCTGGAGTGGGAGAGTAGTGCATTAAACAGATATTTGTAAGCACTCTGCCATACAACCAAACTTTGGGGAAATTGCTCCATTTTTCTACATGACCTCCCCACCCCTTCACCTAGTATGAATAGATTTCTGTTGAGCCGCGTATTATGGAACGAGCCTGACTGTTCCAGGCTCTGTGTCACTTCATAACCTTGGCTTTATTAGCCCCAGTTGCAGTAATTCTGAGAAATCTTAAGCAGGGGCTTTGATTTTCAGGGCCTGCTTTCTCTTTAAAATTAAAATGCCTTTCATCATTTAGAAAACAATCCGGCAGGATGAAAAAAAAATGGAGGGAAAAAAGGAGAGGAGGCTTGGAGCAATTAGGAGAAATGATTGAAATACAGGGGACCCATTTGAATTTCTTTTCCAATTTATTTCCATATGGAAAAGAGCCGTGTTCCAACATTAAATGTGATAATAAAAGCTTAGCATCCTCCTGCAAGATTAAACAGGCATGTTTGCAGCCACCTGAGACTTATTTGAGGGGAAATGTCCAGATGGGCATAGAGTAGAAATTTCAGCGTGGGAGAGGCCTCCTTAGATGTCTCATCCAACCTCGAAGAGACCACTCAGACGCGGAGCATATGCCTGCCAACACGTCAGTTTGTCAGTCTCTTTACAAGCCTTTCTGCTCCCTCATTATATAGGGCCTGTCCAAATTGTTCCAGGTGGAAGAGTTTTGGGTTCTGCCGGAAGCAGCAATGGTGGAGTGTGTTGTCTACAGTTAATACAGTAAACGACTATAAGAACGACCTCTTTAAATATCTATTTCACTGGTCAGACGAGTTCCAAGATATTTTCTTCTGTAGCTGCCAAATCCCTTTAGGCCTTGGGCAGCTACCATAAATGAATGAAGTTACCTCACAGGGCTGTTGTGAAGCTTTCTTTTTTTAAAAAAAATGCTGCTCTGAGCTTTTTGGCGCAAGGTCACAATAAAACAACAATACAGTACTCATAATAATAACAGGCCTGCCCAAACATGATGAGCCTAAATGCTTTGGTCAGATTTTTGGTAGAGTGGATCTCTTGCCTCCTCCTAGCACGGCTGTTCTGTGCTCCTGAATTATTACAGTGGTACCTCTGGTTACAAACTTGATTCATTCAGGAGGTCCGTTCTTAACCTGAAACCGTTCTTAACCTGAGGTACCACTTTAGCTAATGGGACCTCCTGCTGCCGCCGCACCACCAGCACACAATTTCTGTTCTCATCCTGAGGTAAAGTTCTTAACCTGAGGTACTACTTCCGGTGAGCGGAGTCTGTAACATGAAGTGTTTGTAACCTGAGGTACCACTGTATTCCAATATGGTTTTGTTCTTGTGGTTTTTCTTTTATGGTTTGTAACTGTACCTGTTTTAATTGTCATACTTTCATGATTCACCCTGGGCCCCTGTGGGGAAGGGCAGGACATAAATGCAAATAATAAACAAAAGTATTTGTGTCTGAGTCCAAACAGCGAATGTCACCCCCATCCCCACCAACCCCAAGGGTGGGTGCATTGTACCTAAGGCTAGTCAAGTTATTTTGCCACTAAAGACAGAAAAATCCCACAAACACCCTCTCCCTGGAAGTAAAAATACAGGAAAAGCAAGTGATAAAGTAATAACTTGCCATTTTGGGGGGACATCCAAAATTAGCAGCCTGAGGTGGCCACCCCATGCTGCCTAATGGTAGAGCCAGGCCTGCACAGCCCTCCAGCCACGTGGTATGACTTTCTATGTCCTCTGCAGACAGGTTCTTCCTCCCACGTGGCTTCAGACCAAGCTGGAAAGAGCATCTGAGTGAAGAGATGGCCCGATTCCCAGGTACATACATAAGCTCCACTTGAATGTTTGCTTTCCCATTTTACTCTTTAAATCTTTATCATTTAATTTATGGGCAAGAGCAAGCTAGTGTCTAGGAGGGCAGATGGGAGGTTGCTCCAACTCCTTCCCTGAGGCACAAAATGGAGAAAAGGAATGTGAAAGCTACTTAACAACCTCACTGAGGTTGCTGTGGCATGCAGCGTGAGTAGACACTGCATTCACCTTAAATGCTTTCCACAGCTGATTGTCCAGTGTAAGTAACTGCTAGGGACAATCTGGGCAATGACAAAGTTTCTACCAAAACTGGATCAGCCTTGAAAAAATAAAAATGTAGATCAAAGGCTGCACACCTTTACCTCTTCCAACACCCTCATCTGTTATGCCATTTCCAGACTGACAGGTTAGACCGGAAGAATCAGTGTATTTTGCTTCTGTTCACAACCCCACACAGAGGCTACAGGTTTATCCACACCTCTCTTTGCTCTGTCACTTGTTCTGGAGGAACTGGATATGGAGGAGGGGGTTAATTTCCTTCATGAGCCCAAATCACCCCAAGTATTAAGTAAGCCAACAGGTGCAAAGTCAGCCAAGCCAGTTGCTATGGCAACAGCCCAGCAATCTATATAAGTGATTAAGGCACATCAGCTCAGTGTGTGTCAGGGCCAGTCTTGTGAAATAAGTCTGACCGGAAGTGTGAGTCAGGGTCTGTGTTTCATCTTGAATCGCTGGAGCAACATACAGTGGTACCTCGACATCCGAACGACTCGACTTCTGAAGGTTTCGACTTCCGAAGTCGACAAACTTGGAAGTCTTTTCGCCGCGGTCAGTGAAATCGCGCTTCACGCATGCGCAGAATGGGCGCTTCGACAACCGAAGACTTCGACTTACGAAGACGGCCGCAGAACGGATCATCTTCGTAAGTCGAGGTACCACTGTGAATACTTTGTACTTTGTATATATCTGCGCCAGCTTTGAGCTCAATGTTGTTGTTGTTGCGAAAGCAGCATACAGATATTAAATGAAATCATATCCCTGTCTCCCTCAGTCTCCTTGCTAACCCTTGTCTCAGTCTTTCAGAAAGAAGCAGGAGTGCGATGAAGAGGTTGAGGTGAAGTTCGCTGTTGCCATGGCAGCACTGTATTGGGACAACCAAGCAGTTGTCAGCGGGAATGCTCCATTTTGTGACAGGAACTGACAGGGTTCCTGCCCTGGTTCTAGGCCTCATGGAAAAAAATTACACTTCCGTGACAGAGAGGAGAGAGAACCGAGACCCAGGAAACTGCAAAAGAAGATATGGGCATATTTTTGCAGAGCCGCGTGGTCTAATAGGTTCCCCTTACACAAACACTTTCCCTGACTCTCTGCTTTAACTAGAGGTTCAAACTATCGAGCAGTCAGTACTATATCAACACCTCCAGCACAGCTTCAATAGGCACCCTTCAGTCTAGAAGGGGCAGGGAACTTCCCTGGGAAAGATCTAAGGCTATAGGCAGTGGAAAATGAATTTTCCCATTCCCCATGAAAATTCATCTCATCTTGATGAATTGCAGGACGAAATTTCCTTTATCATCCCAGGGATCCATCTCATTTGCAAAGGTCCTGGGAAACATAATTTGTTTCTTAGCCTCCTGCTGTCTGTGGTCTTCTTGCTGAAAAGTGACATCATTTACAAAACCAGTAGCAGCAGTGATGGAGTCCCAAGTTGCTCTGCAAATCATTTTGCAGCTGGCCATAAATAAATATAGGAAATTGTGCCATTTCAATATCGAGAGGGTCGCAGTTAAAAAACGGATTTTAATTTGGATTACAAAAGAAAGGAAAAAGCTCTAACCTGCATAATGAATAGCACTTAGGAGGATTAAATCTGAATAGTGCCTTAAAACTACATTATTTTTCAGAGGCAATGCTGTTAATTTTTAATTATTCCCTCTGCACAATGGAACTTTACTTACTTTTCCTCTTTAACTTCCAGCTCAGAGTGAAGTCTGAATTTCTTACAATGATCTGGTGCTGCAGTGTTTTTTATTTGACATAAAGCAAGGAAAGTGATAACAGTCCAATCCCATAAACTGCTGTGGTGGATTACAGTGTATAAGATCAATCACCAGGTCCCGCCATCAATAGTTCTCATTATACTGCTTGATTCAATGTTGTTACAGGAACAGCTATATTAGCCAGGATGTCCAACCATGGTAAGATACAACAGTGCTATTAAGACAAACAAAGATTTATCTAGCAAAACCTCTAAATCACAATAATTCCTGAATTTATAGAGTAATCTAGACCTGCTAAAATTAATGGAAGCTTTACCACTGATTTCAAGGAGATGCAGTCTGTACTCTCCAAGTTTGTCTAATGAGTTGTAGTTGCACATCTTCCATGATAGAAGCACTATGCACTTCCTTATTCCTGGACTTACAACTTGTTTCACAGTTGCCTGGTGCTCAAGGGAGTTGAGACAACACAGATGTGGAAAAAGTCACTACATACAGCAGGTCAATTCTGTAAGATTGGGGGATTGCTAATATCCATGAACCCTGTCGCAGAAGAGGCAAAGATTCCACTGTGGCACTCGCTCTTCACGGCCATCGCACAGGAAGCAAAAATTAACCCAGTTAACCCTGTTGAGAATATGTGAACCTTAACTTAGAGTCTGGTTCTCATCAAGCCATCCCATGGGAATGAAACTAACTATCAGAAGGGAGGGAGAGACAGACAGAGAGAAGATGCACTCAAACTTGAAGGAGGTTCACATTGGGGTAACCTTAGACCAGGAAGCCAGAGCATCATTTAGGAAAAGCAGAAAGGCAATCAAGGAATAGCCCTTCTAGCTCCTCCTCTATGATTCAGGCAGTACAAAAACAAAACAAAACAGAGTACAAAATTCACTTTAGCTTACACAGTTTAGGCTGCAACCCTAAAGCTCCATTGAACACAGTGGGACTTACTCCTGAGTTAACATGCATAGGATTGTGCTGTTGCAGGTTGTGTGCTTAAACTGATCTTCTGCTAAAAAGCAACACCCCTCGAAGCAGCTAAGAACATTAAAAATAAGAGATTTACAATAAATACATAAAACGATATAAAAGCATAAATAGATTTAAAAAACAGAATGTCAGATAAAAACAATATAGTCTTTAAAAGGACTTTGTGGAATTTAGTGATGCGGGCAATGTTTTAAAAACTCCCTTTGATAATAGTTTTAAGTTCCTTAGTTCTCACTGTTATACTCCAACCTGTCAGAGGATGTTAACCAACTTTTTCCAAATTACTGGTGTCAATCTGTGTGCCATAGTATTTGTTATCTAAACATCCTGTTAGATGTCTACAAGCAGGCAAACTGGTTTCAAGTTAGCCACACAAGCAATTGTCATACAATGGTTGCGATTCATGGATAGTCGTATACACAAGTTTCGCTCCAACCAAGTTTGGTATGGCTGGGGAGTCCCCTGGATGGCCTGTTTATTCTGCATTCAACCTGATTTGTTTGCACAAAGCTTGTGTGGTGGTTACACTATGTCCAGCCCTTATTGAGCATTCGTTCTGGTTTACTTGAGAAGTTGTTTGAACAATGAGCATTCGTCCAGAATTACTTGCAGGGCATTTACATCTTTCTATTCATTGGTTCATTCTACACTTTCCAGTGCGTTTCACCACCACATGCCAAACTGCAAAAACTCGTGTGTGTGTGTGTTAAAAAGTGGATTTGTTGAACTAGGGCAACGGCATTTTATCCACTTTAATTGTGCAAACCTGAAGCTCTTGTATGTGCTTCAATCCCTTCTGCAAAATACTGAAAGTCTGCAGGCACCCCATGTAGAAGTGGAACACAGGAACTGCCTTACACCAAGGGAAATAATTACTCCGTCTAACTCAGTATTGCCAGCACTGACTGCAGGAGTTCCAGGCAAGTTTCTCTCCCAGCCCAGCTTGGAGAGCCTGGACCTGGGAGCTTTTGCATGCAAAGTGTGTACTCTACCACTCTTCCACCAATATTCTTGGAGCAGGAGAGGGAATTCAGAAAACTCAGATTCCTAATGAGACGGACAGGCAGTTTTTAGTGCAATTCTATCTATGCTTTGCAGCATTTGCCTATCATCACAGTTATTAATATATGTATGGAGAAACACCAGGAAAGTGCAATGCTTCGTTGGCCATCCCAGAAATGTTATGGATGTTTCTGTGTAACAAGCATGTGATGTGCTGAAGGAGAAGTGGATTTTTCCAAAGGCAAAGGGACAAAAAAAGAAAAGAAACACCCACCCGAACCTTTCTGCTCCTAATTATCTTCTCAAAAACCTCCTCTAATTATTTGGGCCTCCAAAATTATCCTGCTCTTGATGAAAAAGTCATTTGATTCCCAGGAGGAATTCCAGATCACTGACCGCATGTAAAATAAAGTGGATCTTAATCAGGCAACAGTCCATGTTGGGATCTGCTGAACAGAAAGAGATATTTCTGAGATTTTTGGTAATAATCCAAATGAGAGCGAAAATAGCTGTAAAGGGAGGAGGAAAGGAGCTTACAGCCCACTCTTTGGCAATAATTCCAGCCCAGCCTTACAACTGCAACTACAAACAAGCAAACTGTTTGTCTGAAGAAGTGTGCGTGCACACGAAAGCTCATACCAATGACAAAGTTAGTTGGTCTCTAAGGTGCTACTGGAAGGTATTTTTTAAAATTTTTAATTTTGTTTCAACTGCAACTACAGACAGACATTCCAGCGAATCAGATGCTGGGACAGCCATCAATCTTCCAACCCACATCACCTCATGCAGGTCATATGCCTTTGTTCTTCTCTTTAATGTCACATTTAATGCATTTTCCCAATTCTTCATTGCATCATCATCATCATCATCATCATCATTATAAAAAATGAGGAGAGGTTTTTGGGTGGCATTACAGGATTAAAGGATTTGTTAATTAGCATGATGCATAGCTGACATCTTTTGCAAACTTTTAAGGAAATTATTGATTGATAGGTTGATTAATTTTTTAGCTTGGCCCTTCAGAGGGATAGGCACAGTGGCGGAGGAAGCCGCTTGGGCACCCGAAGCGGCAAACATGACGTGCACCTGGGGGCGGGGCATCTCTACGTAGCCGCACATGCGTGCTATGTAGTGGTTTGGCGGCGGCAGCGCTCCAGCGCCATACGGATGGTGTCGGGATCCTTTGCTCATGGATGCAGCCGCGAGCAGAGGATCCCGGCACCATCTGTACAGTGCTGGAGCGCCGGCGACACCCAACCGCTGCTCGCGCCACCACGGTGGGGCACCGCCTTGTCACCCCCGGAGACACGGCACCAGGAGCATACCACCCCCATGTTGCGACACCACTGGATAGGCATCCATTGGCTGAACACAGTCGGTGTGCTTCCAGGTTGCCCCCCTCCCTACATGCTACATCTGTCTTCCCTCTTAGCATCAGCAGATGTGGTGGGAATAGAAGGATTTGGGCCTAAGACTGTAGCTTTCTCATATATTCCAGGCCTGTGCTCTGCCAAGGGAAAGGTGAATAAATGGAACAGTATGTTGGCCTCCTCAGAGCAACACTGATGCTTCATGAAGCTAAGAACTGTCCACCGAGACTCCTTTTTATAGTTAATGGTTAACCTCTCCTTTCTCATTTCCTGCTCTTACTTATTAAAGATGGCAAATTAAACCCTGCATCCTGCTTGGCAGAAAGTTTCACATGACCCTACCCTTGTCATGCCAACAACTACAAGGGTGCTGGATTGAGTCTTAAGTGTAGAAAGAACAGCGACATTTGCAAGCAGCTCCACAGTTGCAGGGGAAACCATTGGACAACACTATGGTCTGCTTTGTATTTTGCCGCTGTGACCTCACTGACTTCAGTCACTCAGCTCTCCAATTGGGACCAGCCTTGCTTTTAGGCAGAGTGAGGCAGTTGCCTTCTGCAACAAATGTTGATGGGATGGGAGTAGACAGAGCTGTGTGTGCCATACTGCCTTCAGTGGAGGATGCTGTCCCACTACCAGTTCCAATGTGAGTCAGTCAGTCTGGTCAGCTTTTGCACATTACCTGTTTGTCACTTACAGGCAGCCCAGTGGGATTGTGTGTGCCATGAAGGTCCTGATGGGGAAACTGCATAGTGCTGTCAGTCACTGTTGTCGTCGCTTCTAGCCAACTGATTGGTGCCAACAGCAAGCCTCCTTTGCTAAGCAGCAGTCAGGAGCACTTGAAAGCTCTTGATGGTTCCTTGACAGCCACATTTCTACCTGTCCTATCTCTGATACTATATATGACATCAGGTGTGGGGCAGGCAGTCATGATTTGGGAATGGGAACAGCCTCATAGCCAAATTGGGATCCATGACAGATTTAATTGGGCCCAGGATCCGGAAGTTCCCCACCCCCTCAGTTAAAGAGAATATATATGGAGATGATAGATAGATAGATAGATAGATAGATAGATAGATAGATAGATAGATAGATAGATAGATAGATAGATTAGAGAGATAGATAGATAGATAGATAGATAGATAGATAGATAGATAGATAGATAGATAGATAGATAGATGATAGATAGATATAGATATCCTTGTTTTATGTGTAGTTCTCACTCTCTTTTACTTTGAATTGGTTTGTTTTTTTTAATTATTCTCATTTTAAAATGTTGTGAGGCACATGAAGCATTCTCTCAGGAAGACAGAATATAAATAGTCTAATAAATAAATAAATAAATTTAGGCATCAGCAGAAAACGTGTGTTGATAGAGTTATCTCTCCCTAAAAACAGACCTAGTAAAGCTGGAATTCACCATAATGAAGGAAAGCTGGAACAGTTTATCATATTTTGGCTGCTTGTAATTTGTTTCTGTAGTTTTTGGATCTCACACTGTAACAGCACGCAAAGTGCATAGTAAAATGTTACTCCCCCCCCCATACACTTAGAAACACTATGAGTCCTAAAGGAGAGGTTGGATGAATGTTGTGTTTCTGTATGACACAAAATGGTTTGACTGGCAAGTGATGGTGCATAGCCTGTTTCAGCAACAGGAAAAATGAGTGTCAAGGGTCCATCAGATTGTCAGCATACAACTACAGCTGTGCTTTAGAGTCTACGGGGAAAAAACACATCTCCAATTTTCATGACAGCAATTTGATACAAGGACCAAAAAGTATGTGATGTGCTTAATCTCTGTTTAATACTTTGTAATCCAACCCCCTTTAGCTTCCAAGACAGGACGCTGGCCCTGCTAATAGGCAGCTGCCTCAGGCGGTCAATTCTGGGTGTCATGAAAGGGCAGCAAATTGTTGGTTATTGATTATTGTTGTATTGTTACTGCTGGGGAAAAGATAGTTGAACTAGATTGCCAAGGGAGAGACCTAAGTTTCACAAAGCAAAATGTGTATGTTGAGGCTGTGGCTTGAGTGGACCCATGCAGGGTTTGAAGCATGCCGTAGGGGTCATGTGACTCCTTGAGTTGTGAAGTGGGTGTATTCTCAATTTGTGAGCACTCTAACTCCATGTAGGTAAATTCACTCCCAATTTGACTTGGGTTCAGAGTAACTGCTGGCCAACTCCATGCTGAGCAGGAGGAGGCAGCAAGTGCAGCAGCAGTTGGGGAGCTGGATCCTATTCTTCCCCTTTCCCCACAAGTTTTAGCAGCTGCAACCAAGGAAGAGGCTTCTGCTCTGACAGCATCTGAAATGGCAACCTGCCCTGGGCATATAAGACAGAGGATGCAGCTTGTTTAGAAACAAACAAAGCCCTAAATTGCATTTACTGCAATGTTTTGCTAATCTAGACACACATACACCAGGGAAAGTGGAGTAGACTGCTCATTCAAAATTGACATCAAGATGACATTCAAGGACAACATGACAGTTTTGCTTCCTCAGGGAGTCCTAGAGGGGTAGCATGAGTCCGTGTGCCACTTATATTGGCTACAGCATTGGCACAGTTCATGTTCACTTATACTGGACTGGCATTTGGAGCATAATCCAAATCCTAAAATACCATGCAGCTTTCTCCTAATTTTTATTTTTATATATTTTTTTTATCTTCTCTTTCAAAATTGCTCAGTAATCTCCTATTCTTGGCCATGAAGGGGAGGGATATCTCCAACTAAGGCATATTCAGCATAGACCTATTACAATCAATGTTAATTAAGTTGATTCTATTGATTTCAACAGGCAAGAAGGTGGTTTCTGCTCAAAGTGAGGGGCAGATGTGGCTCAGCCACCTGGGAAGGCAGCCCATCTAAGAGAAGGAAAACTCTAATCATAAACCTCCGCTGCCTTGCAGGATATCTTTGGGAGAAGAAAAAGCTAGGGAATATGATGGTTGGATGGTGCCTTGTACGCCTCCTTCCGGCAATTCCTGCAGGCAAACTGGTGCCTAACGTATTGCTCGTCTTGGACCACATCTTGTCATCTGGGCATCCCAGGACCTCCATACACACTGCCCAGGCTTGTGCCCCAAGGTCATTTTGGTGATGATAACGCAGTGGTTTGACTTCACCCCCAGAGACGCACTCCATTATCTCTTGAGGCAGGCGGAGGCCAACAACAACAACTGACAGGGAGGGAAGAGGAACTTATGGTGTTTTCTTCCTCAGGTTCCAAATAAGTTGACCCACCTTGGGCATTAGCCGTGGTGAGGAGCGGGGCACCATTTGTTATTCCACCTTATGCAGCAAAAATGTCTTGGGAAAGCCATGAGGTGGATAATCTTTTAGTGTCTTCCTTGCACTTGCCCCCCTCTCCTTCTATCCATGAATTGGGTAAAACAAGCCTGATTTCACCTTGCAAACGTAGCTGGAATTAAAAGGCTTTTCCCACATAGGATGCGCTGAAAGGCGACTGGCTTCCTTTTCACATTTGCAAACGTAATTTGTTCCTCAGCTGAGCTATGAAGTTGTTTCTTCTCTCATCCACAGGAGCAAGTTAACAGGGGGTCAGTGCCATCTGGTGGAGATAACAGGAAAACACAAACTTGCCCCTCCTTGGCTCAGCTCACCACATGGATTTAAAATTAATTGCTCATTCAGCCGATGGTCATTATGAGATTGCTGGGTTGCACAGCAACTTGAGATGTTTTGCACCATGTAAGACTTGTGTGCAATGTGTTTGTTGGTGTTTTGTTAAGACACAACAGGAAAAGAAGAGGGAATGTTGTTGGTCTTTAGCTAGTCGGTTGCTACTCAGGAATGGATGAACTTCCTCAGCCAGAGATTGTAATTTACTCAACCAGCAAGGAATTCAATGTTACAGTTTTGGGCAAAGATTCTCTGGTATTTCAAGATGCAAATATGCACAGAAGCACACTATGGCAGAAGAAGCATTAAGCTGCACAATATCCACCAGGTGGCACACCAACAGTCTAAAGTCCCACTTGGGCAAAAGACCTGCTACTTTTTTTCCTGAGTACTGCCAGATGTATAGATGAGTTACACTAAATTTGCAAAATAATTTGCCCACTCAGTGGTTATTTTCACAGCATTCCAATAATTATGGGCCCAGATTTGTTGTTTTGCCTTTCATTCTCTGCATGAAGGATCAATACCACTTTTATAATAGCATGTCATTCATTAATGACTTGGGCCAGGAATGCACTTTATAAAATACATGTGGGACCTGTGACACTGGCTTGTGGAGTGCTCTCCTTCAGGGTTTCAGGCAGGGAGCCATGTCCATTTTCAGGATACTCCATTCCATTTCCCCTCCTTCTCCAGCTGTGATCCCACCCCCTCTGCTACCAACACACTCAGTTTTCTGTACATACATACATACATACATACATACATACATACATACATACCTACCTAGTGCTGGTGAAAGTTTATTCCCCCTCAACCCACTTTTCATTCCGTAAACTGGTCTCAGAAACAGCAAATGATCCAGGGCTGCTATGAATTCTTAAAGACAGTGCTTTTTTTCTTTAAAAAAATGTTTAGGAGTACTCTCATTTTCCTACTCATATTGAAATACTGCCCCTCAATAAGGCCAAACTTAGATTTGCAAAATGTTTAGGGGTATGCGTACCCCTGCGTACCCCCAGTGGGGGAAAGCACTGCTTAAAGCTAAACCCACAGTAAGTTAATGTTGGGGAGCCTTTTAGGGGGGGGGGGAATCAAAACTCAAAAGATGTCACATTTTCTTATAGCAACTGGAGATCAAGAATGTACGTTGCTAAGTCTAGTATCTGTACACAGTAGGGAAAACCAGATTGTTCAGAACCAAGTATATGAAGAGTGCACATGCCACCTTCCCAGTCTCCTGCAACATGCCCTTACCCAACCTCAGGAGTTGTCGCATGCAAGGGGGGAGAAACTCTTACCGTGTTTCTCCGAAAATAAGACACCGTCTTATATTTATTTTTCCTATAAAAAAAAAAACCACTATGGCTTATTTTCAGGGGATGTCACTAAGTCTTATTTTCGGGGTATGGCTTATATTCCTTGAATGCTTAAAAATCCTGCTATGGCTTATTTCATCACTACGTCTTAAAATAGGAGAAACAGGGTATTTGCAAAGACCTACCATGCCATGTTTTGTTTTACTCATTATTAGGGTGGGTGGAGAAGATAAGAAACCATGCAGCAGCCATACATCTGAGACCCACTAGTCGATAGCCACATTTCCAGGAACTGTCGTTTTAGTTTTTTAAGAAACCAGCATGTTTCCCATGTTACGAGAATGGGTGGTACAGTAATGTAAGTTTAACTCTCTCAGAGAGAGAGAGGGAGGAAGCATCCTTCACATCACCTGTGAAAACACTCAGAGAGACTCTCACATCCTGGGCTTTCCAAACCCAACACTTTAGAACTCACAAAGCCATGTTTGATCAATATAGTGGCTGAAGTGTAAACATACACTCATGAAAACCAGCCAGTTGGAAGTGACACTTTAAACCCCATCTTGGCAGAGCACTGCTCGCTCTCTGCATCTCTTGAACTTTTCAAAATGATGCTCTCTTTTGAGTCCCGCACGTACAAAGCTGGGCTGAGTGTTTCCCTCCCTCCCTCAGCCTTGCTTTGTGTGACTGATGGATGGCCTGAGGGGCTTCCCTCCGCAACCCATTCCTCGAGCCCCCCACCCACCCCACATGCCTGAATGGCTTATTAGGGAGCCCCTTTGTGGTGTAATTGGATTTCTCCCCTTGTTAGTTTGAAATGAAAATGTCATCTCGATCGAGGGAGGAGCCCATTCAACTCAAATTAAAGCCGGTCATCTCTTCAGTGAGCTGTGAAGCTATTCATGCTGCAGCAAGCAGCTGCAACTGAAGGCGCTCTCGACAATGCCTCAGAAGTACTCTCCAACCCCAGCTCCCTCCCCACAACACATGCCACCACACACAACTGGTCTGCTTCTGTGGTGTTACACATACAGATACTGGCCAGCCCAAACAGCACATGTTGGTCAGGAAAGCTGAAAGCTCAAGGTCCCAAGGAAACAGAAATGTCAGGACTTGGGTTTGAAGTGGATAATCTTAGGGATCCCTAGCTGAATGAGCCACCACAACTGGCCTGGTGTCAGCAGCTGCCAGGGCCCCAGCAAAACCACAGGACCCAGGTGGCTGGGTCCGCAAGTCACCATTTATATTTCTCCACAATGCCCTGGGCACTGTGAGACACTTTAAATAGCAGCTTCCCTACCACCAGGTGAGCCCACGGTCTGTGAAGCTCACCCATGCAGATAGTACTATGTCAAGGTATTAGTAATGGGTTTACAAAATGGCCTCCAAAACCCAAGTATCAAGGGAGCCTGGAAGCAGCTCATTCTGGGACAGGGACTGTAGCCTCCTGCTGCCGCCATTTACCTCCAGACACAGGCAAATACATGGCAAATACACTCAAGGAGCCAAGCTCAAGTCTGAGCAGACACATTTCAAATACAACATCCCTTGGGAACATGGTTATTTAAAGAGATTAGGATTGAAGATTAACGCACCCGGAGGACAGGCACCCACCCGCCTTCCACTTAAACCCATTGTTCTGTTATTGCAGGGAGCATCACCTCTACAGCAAGCACAGGAGCAAGCTGCTAACAGGATTAGTTCTGTTACTTGAACTCACAATAGTGACTGCCTGCACTGAAGGACCACCTCTGACAGGGGTTTCCCTGAGAAATTCAGACAATCCACGAATGCGGGTGAATAAAAGGCCAAGTGAGGGAACAACACTGGGGGGAAACGTCACTGATTATTGTGGGTCAGCTTCCCAACCCAATCATGTGTGAGCCAGTAGTTAGTGATATAGATGTTATTATTATTATTATTATTATTATTATTATTATTATTATTATTATTATTACCATCACCATCATCACCATCCTCACAGCAACCAAGACCCCAGAAGTTGTTGCAGCCACATTCTGTGAGCTCCTAACTCACACATTAAAACTGCTTATGTGCACGCAGAGGCTGAGCATCTCCCCATGTACTTCTCCAAGCTTGTCTCTCCAAGCAGAACCAGTGGTGAGCAGAACCAGTGGTGTGGCTCTTTGGGTCCCAGCCAGCACTGCTGCCTTCTCTTTGATACATCTGCTAACCAAGTGAGTGACTGAAAAGCTGGAAGCAATGCTACCCTACTAACCAGAACAAGTGAAGTTTCCCCGTTTGTGTGTGTTTAAAATTACAGAATATGCTGAGGTTTAAGAATGGACAAAACTTTGTGAACTGTTCAGGGGGGGGGGCTTTTTGGCTGAAAGACACCCCAGAAATAAATTCTAACCCACTCACAGCCTGTCCTGTTGAGATCTGTCCTTCATCTAGACAAGGCAAAACAACTTCCAAAAGCAAATAGAGGCATTTTTGCTTATAGCAGCCACTGTCAAGCTGTTGGTGTATCTTCAGATGGGAGGGTTTAGTCATTTGAGCGTTCAAAGGGTTGTGGCCGTTATATTTCTACAGGTTAATGTAATACTTTTGGTTTTAAACGTGTTGCAACTTGCCTTACGTCCACAGAATAAATCTGAAATGTAAGTTATGTCGGTAGCTAATTTTTCATTTAAGCCTGCAGCATTCATTATTAGCAGCCCAAGATCAAACACATAAAGGAATGGAAGCCACAGCCATTTGGAAAGGAACAAAAGATGTGTATTAAGGAACAGTTTACAAATAGTATTACAAAGAGTTGAGGGAGGTGGTTACAAAGCTTTCCTTTGCTTGGATTTGACTCCTCCACTCCTGTTTTCAAGAGGAGGCCACCACTAGCAGGGGAAAAAGTGTGGGTGGGTGGGTGGGTAGTTCTCCCACCAGGTCATACTTCAAGGATGCAGAAATGTCCATTCACGTTAATTAACAGACGTGAGAACCACGTGTCACATGCCCACTGCACACTCACTTAGTAAGGCCCCCCCATTGCAACACACACAAACCACACACACATTATGAGACAATGGATGGTTTTGTGCTTAAGGCAGACCCCAAGTGAGCACCCCAGGAGCCAGCACTCACACAGAGGCAACCATTCATCAGCACTGTTGCCTCCAGCATGGGGACTGTGTATGCGGCAACACAAAGTACAGGGGCCACATGTACAGCTCCCAACATGGAAAAGAATTCTCAGAATTGCCCTTCCCCATGTACACTGATTAGCTACAGAGCGGCCTCCTCCCATCGACTATGCAAAGTGTGGTTCCATGATCAATTATTTCCACACAAACCCAAACTTCCCTCCATTTGGAGATGGTATTTTAATCCTATGACTGACCTGAGTTAAGAAGCAGGCCCGGCTCTAGGTGTGGTCCCGATGGCGCGGGGCTGGCAGGGGGACACTGCGCAGTGAAGCTGCGCGGAAGCCGCACTGCGAGGGCGGGGGCGCCGGGGCGATCTCCGCGCCTCAGCGCCAGGGCGCCCAACCTGCTTGAGACGGCCCTGTTAAGAAGCTTGGTTTTCCATCTACCTTCAAGC